>NC_138027.1:88644016-89191811 GCF_964106645.2 Podarcis pityusensis
GTAATTTACTTGCCAGCACTATTCATACAGAGCTGTATAGACAAGAACCACTGTGATCCACCAGCCTCTTAAGATGGGATGCTGGTATTCAACCTTAGCTAGCCTATTAATAATGAGATGAAGAGACAGTGCATCCCATAAACCATAAAAGTGCTAAGATAAGATGGAATAAGATAGACCTTCAAAGACCTTAGTCTCCAGCAATGATGTAAGGGTTCATGATATATCTGTATCCTGAAACCCAAGCTTAAGTCTACCTCGCCATATGGTGCTTGCCCTTTCATGTTGCTGAAACATGGATCCAAACGCTTGATAATATCTGCACCTGGAATATGGTGAAGTTTTCGTTTTTTGAAGGGCAATATCCCCAAAATTGAGTAGTTTTATAATCTGAGGATAGTCTGGTCACCTGCACAGATTAGATAAAAAGTATTATTTAAGGTGTTTCTGGACACAGCTTTATACCTGGATGCTCAGGTAGTAGCTGTACTCATGAGTCCCTTTGCTCTGCTGAGGTTGCTCTGCACCAACTTCATTTGTTTCTGACAATGACAGGCCTTGCCACAGTGACAGATGCCTTAGTTCCACCTAGATCAGGGGTCAGCAAGGCTTACCGGGCATGGGCCAGATCACTCTTGCAGAGATCCACCATGGGCCAGACCGGCTCAGCGTGAAACCGGAAATCATGTCTGTGCATGTCCACAGTGCAGGAAATTGCTTCTGCACATGCCCAGACTCTGAATATCATGCCTGTGTAGAAGTGATTTTCAACATCTGGGCATGTACAGAAGCAATTTCCGGTGCCGCAGACATAAAAGGTAAAGGCACCCCTAACCATTAGATCCAGTCGTGACCGACTCTGGGGCTGCAGTGCTCATCGTGCTTTATCAGCCAAGGGAGCCGGCGTACAGCTTCCGGGTCATGTGGCCAGCATGACTAAGCCGCTTCTGGCAAACCAGAGCAGCGCATGGAAACGCCGTTTACCTTCCCGCCAGAGCGGTACCTATTTATCTACTTGCGCTGGTGTGCTTTCGAACTGCTAGGTTGGCAGGAGCAGGGACCGAGCAACGGGAGCTCACCCCGTTGTGGGGATTCAAACCGCCGACCTTCTGATCGGCAAGCCCTAGGCTCTGTGGTTTAGACCACAGCGCCACCCGCGTCCTGCCGTAGACATGCACAAACCCAATTTCTGGAGTCTGGATATGTGCAGAAGCGGTTTCAGGAGCCACATAAGAGAGTCCCTGTGCTGTGCTGCGCTGGTTTAGCACAGCACGCAGGGACTCGCCGAGCGGGCGGCTTGGTGCAGGGGCAGCTCATGGGCCGGTTAAGTGACACTCATGGGCTGCTTCCAGCCCTTGGGTCTTAGGTTGCCAACCTCTGATCTAGATTGAATTATTGCAATATGCTCAATATGGGGCTATCTTGAAAAATCTTTGGAAACATCAGTTGTGCCCAGAATGCAAGGATGGATGGTGGTTGGTGTTCACATGCAGGAGCATATTATACCTGTCCTTCAAGGATTACACTGGCACCAGTTTGTTTCTAGGCAGAATGCTGGTGATTACCTTGAAATCTCTAAATGGTTTGGGCCCAGGATACTTTAGGAACCACCTTGTCCATATCAGCCTACCTGTGCCCTGCATTCTGACACACAGACCCTTACATTTCACAGAATCATAGAACTGTAGAGCTGGAAGGGACCACAAGGATCATCTAGTCCAACCCTTTGTGCGACGTGGGGCTCAAACCCACAACCCTGAGATTATGAGTCTCATTCTCTACCATCTGAGCTAGGCTAGTTTCTTTTTTGCTTTCTCCGGGCATGATCTGTTCTCCATGTCCAAACACCCTTCCTTTTTTTGCCTCAGAGCTTTCCCAATGAAAACACACCCTTTAAAGCTCAATCCAATTTGACATTTGCTCCAAGTGGGTTTTTGCTGGAAAACCCCACACATATGGAGCTTTTAAGCACAGGCCTGTGCCTAGAAAGAGTAGGGCAAAAGGTGGGTAAGCACTACATCTCAGCTATGGCGGAGTCTTGGCTGATGGGAAACAGAGAAAGGGCATTATTTTGGGACACTTTGCCCCAGGAAGCTCGGTTGCCTGCTTACGAATGCCATTCTAAATGCACTTACTAGTGAGTGAGCCCCATTTAGAGTAGCAACACTTGCATCTTGGTTAAGTTGCAAAGGGCCGACATAGCCTTTTGTCTGAAGTTATTAATTTATTTGCTGCTGCTACCACTACAGTATTGTTCCACTGCATTAAAATTTCCAGTTCTCATTTATTTGTATATGATCCAGTGCAATTCCCTATAAAATAAGTTCATATTTAAATAAGTGCTGTGCACCAGATTCCATTGAGCCACTCTCAACTAGATGGGATCACTGTCTATATCATCCTACCTATATTTTAGAAGCTATCGGTTAATTTATTAGTAACTGTGTTACTCTGAAGGCATGCTTGCTTGTTTCACAATGAGGTGGGTGAGCCCCAAATGAGGTTTAGCTAGATGTCTCTGCCATGCCTGTTAATGATGGGCTCCTCTTCCTTTTGCAGTGGCAGAAACATTTCCATGCAGATATACACATTTTTGTATGCAGTTTTGACTAACGCGCACAGTTTTGCAAGCACCCTTGACTTCAGTGTGATTTACTTCTGAATAAATATGCTCAGGATTCCATTGCAATGTCTCAATTCCCACAGTAATATCTGAGCCTAGTAAAGCACCCCAAGATAGTATTTCCCTGTTATTTCTGCATGCTAGACATCTTCTGAATGCACTCCCATGTGGTTAGATCTGACTGAGATTTGCAACATTTGCATCTTGGAGGCCAATCGTTGCTTCGGGTCAAACTACAGTAAGAAATGCAAGGGTCTGTGTGTTGAATAATGAGAACTTGTTTATCTGGGTCATTGCAATGCTCTGGAAAGCTCTACAGGTCAGTTCTAAAGGGCTTAAAGTTTTATTAGGCCATCAAGACTGCAATCTTCAGCACAATTACTTGGAAGTGCTTTCTACTGAAACCAATGAAACAGATGGCTGTTTCACATATGCATGATCATCGCTTGATTTCACTACACTAAATCTCTATGTGTAATGACTGGCAACTGAATGTGTGAACTGATTCCACTGCAAAATGCTGTATGGGAAGGGATGTGACAGTTCTCTCCATGGTGTTATACCTTGGATGATTCTTCCACACTTGCAAGGAATCATAGGGTGCGGCAGTCATAATGGGCTGGTAGAAACTTACAAGATAACACTCGGCTGCGGAGCAGGGCCATGCATGTCTACCTGTCCAATATCTAGATCCAACCGATGTACATGTGTGGGCATCCCATCTGCATAACACACACACAGTAAGTTCAATGTCTGTCGTATAGAGCAGCACATTCCATATACAACATAAAACCTGGGAATTAGTGTGCAAACGAGGCACCTACTCGACTGCATCTGTTGGGCCTATAGGCAGGCAGGCATTGCCAGTGGCAGGAAGTGGTTAAACAGAATTCTGAAATCATCCAAAGAGCCCCTGGGCAGATCCAAATGATAGGAAGCCAGTGTAACTTATAGTGGGGTGGTTTATGGTGGTGTAGCTATCCCTGATTCCAAACTCGGTTCAGGAGTGGGGCTACTGCTAACTAAGCTGGCCTGAGCCTAGCAGAGGGAAAATAAGCCCTTAAAATAAAACCACCCTTTTTGCCACTGTAACTCCTGCTGGGCTATGAGGTCATGTGACCAAGCTGAATGGAGTTTGGAATGGGGTAGGTCTCCTCCTGCCTCATCCCTTTGTGAGGGACTTATTTCAGCCTAAGATGAGTTAGAGGACTTATGATGGTATGAGCTGGAATGAAGGACTTCAGCCAGCATAGCCCTGACTGAACCCAGGCTTAGCTGGCTCAACCAGAGATCCACCTATTTCAAACTCCACTCATCCCGGTGACTCTTTGGTTTGGGTTGCTCCCTAAGTAATGAATGTTTGCGGGTGAACCCAGGACACATATACAGCAATCAAGTGCAGACAGAGTCTGTGAAGGGCATATATGTAGGAATGAACAGAGCTTTCCTTTCAAGTAAATACAGTGAGGTTTACAAAGCATTCAAATGAAGCATCCATTCAGCATGGTAAGGGAAGATCAGCCCCTGGTCCCAAATATAACATTTCCTGTTCACAACTCTGCATTTCATTCTGGCATTGCCAAATTGATCTTCATCTCCCTTTTTGCTCCACTCCCCATGTGTGTCTGATCTTTTTACTTGGCTAGTGTCAGGTTTTGGCTTCATCAGGCTCCTACCATGCCCCATTGCTGACCACCATAGACCCTGGACTCTTCTTTGCTGTTGCTGCCTGTTGACTTATCCTCTCTAAACCAGTGAACACCAAAAGAAGGTGTATTAGCCTCATTTGCCTGCCTTTTTCCCTCTTAGTGAATAGTGCTGTTAACTGGGTAAAGTTTGGGCCACTAAAGCATCACCAAAACAGAGAAAATGCATCACCCAAAAAAGGACACAAGAGAGGGTATAGATTTGCATATGCTAATTTGATTGAAAGGTGTACCTTTATAAATAATGATTTAAATTACAATGCAGTATGTCTTGCCCTAGTGGGGAAGACTGCAACCAAGTGACCTGTTTTCGGTCTTCTCTGTCGAGGTACTGCTAACTGTTGATGGACAACTTCAAGGTCCCTCCACTCCCATCTTACAGCCCTTTCTCTTCAGTGGGACTTAGACCAGACAGCCTTTCAAATAGATGGCTGACTTCTGTAAAGTGGGACATATGGCTTCTCCAAGCAAACAGACAACAGCAAGGGCAATGTGGATTAGAGAACTCGCTGAGGACATCTTGGCCACGGTATTCCTTTTTAGTTTGTAAGCCTGATGAAATGCATTGTCATTCACCCATACCTCATTATTCTAACATCTTCCTTGGTCTATGCCCCATTCTCTGAATCCAGCACAGTATTCACCTGTCTGTGCCAAGTAAACACTTACAGAGACCTCACCGGATCTCACTAATTTGCAACAAGAGGTTACTACGTGTGTGATTCCAAACTTGAGACAAGTCCACCATCAATGTCAAGAATTCAACGCACTGTCTTGGAGCAGAGCAGCAATGTGACATATTTTGTACATGTTATGCTCATGCTACATAATTATGTCCCTGGTGGCTAATCAAAGAGGGTTGTCAAAGTAACCTGTATATAAAATACAATATTTTTAGATATAATATATGTATATTTGGCATCAGGTATAAAAGGGAAGGGAAAGTACTCTTCAGCTCAACGTCTAAATCCTGAGCTTGTCTCTCAACGCAGCACGTCTCATCCCAGATGGATGAGATGCAAATGTAACATGTTGCAGAATGTCAAAAGACACCTGTACAGAAATAACAGAAATATGTTGTGGCCTAATCCCTTCTTGCCTCAGTGACTCACATTTGGAAAACAGCCACGATAATATCCCTCTCTTGTCTGCAAGACACATTTCTATTTCAGTCACAGTCTTTCTTTTCTCCTTAGTGCAGGTTCACGACCTTGTAGCCTGTGCATTTTCTAAGCAATGTACCATTTTAAATCCTTGACATTAAAAAAGTACTTATTTTATAAAGACTATGTGTATGTGCTTAGAAATATAAAGTGCATGAACTAGTTATTCAATGTTGGGTTTACGGAGGAGGATAAGGTAGAAACAGGGGTGCACAGGTTCAGGGCAGAAGGAGGAATTCTGAGCTCATTTGTCCCTCGTGGAAGCACATCCCATGGCAACAGCAAAAGCAACAGTAGTGGAACTCTCAGAAAGCCACCCTTACAGCAAAAGCTTTTCAAGGTATATGGTACTGCCAAAATGAGCATGGGTGTCGGTTTGTATGACCACCAGTAGCAAATCTTCATAGACTAGGCACACTTGGCTGATTTCTTAATCAAATGAGTCTCTTTCTGATCTACATAGAAGACAGTAGCAAATCGTGAGTTGGAGCAGAGACATGACCTCCTGGCAGGTGGGCCACTGCTGCTTACCAGGATAAGGAAGGGCAAGGGTGGTGCAGCACTCTGCGGTGCTTTTGCACCATGCCTCCCTGTTGCCTCTCCTCTCCCCCTCCTGGTAAGGAGCAGTGACTCACTTGCCAGGTCAGACAAGTGCCTCCACCTCACACCACCATCTGCTATTGACAAAAGATTTATAAGCAGCCCACTCATTATATGTGATGTAACAGTGGCCATACCCCGGGAATAGCTTTGACTGGCCAGCTGAAAGGTGAGGGTAGCTGATGGGTCTCAAGCCCTTGGTGAGTTAGGGACTTCTCCTGCGTGTGAAGAAAGGCTCCAGCAGATTGAGCAGATGAGGCCAATAGTGGGTCAAGAAGGCAGTTTCTGCACATGCTGTAGAGCAGCGGTTCTCAACCTGTGGGTCTCCAGATGTTGTTGGACTACAATGCCCGTCATCCCTGAGCTCTGGCCTTGCTAGCTAGAGGTGATGGGAGTTGTTGTTCAACAATATCTGGGGACCCACAGATTGAGAAAGGCTGCTGTAGAGGGAAGTGAGGGGCAGATGGAGCTTGTCAACCTGGGAACAAAATGGCCAAGATTGACACTTAAATGGTAAACGATTAACTATGGTTTTGCCATGCTGTGTGAATGTGGCCAGTGTCACTCGTCATGCTCATTAGTTTACCACTGCTTAAACTGATAGAGCCTATTCTCCCTTTCTAAATGCATTCTGCTAACATGTGCATATGCATAGCACATGTAAGATAGGATTTTTGTACCCACTGCAGGTTGAAGCAGGAAAACCTAATTTTCAACACCATCTGAATGCAATTAGCTGGGGAAGATGAAATGTTGCCTAATATTGGAGCATTTCCAGGTGGAGCCAAAGAGAACCCTGCCACTTGAGAGACCCTCTGGGCTTCCCTTCCCCTGAATGCTTCCCCCGCTCTAGGCAACCAACATTCTACAACATCCTTCCCTCTCTATAAACATACCCAGCTGGCTTCTGGCACCGAACCACATCTTCCCTTTGAAGGAGTTCTCCATTCATCCCTCCTTCTCAGAGACAAAATCTGAAGTCTTTAATCAAACAAAAGTGTCATTGAAATCAGCTGGAGGTTTGCTCAGTCAAGCAGTGCATTACTTGCTAACGAAGTTCTGAAGTTCAGAAAAGATGACGTCTGCATTTGCTCAGCCTTGGTGCATCAGACTCACAGAGTTAGATATGACTTTCTGATGGCTCATGCTAGAAGTAGAGGCTGTGCTAGTGGCACTAGAAGAATAAAGGAAACTAATAAAGAAAGGAAAAACCTAAGCTCACAAACATGTTTTCAAATAGCTTTAGACAACCACAGTAGGATGCCCCTAGATCATGATTCCCAAGATGATGGAGAGGAGGATAGGGGAAGGCAGGTTTGCAGGCATTTGGAATCAGATGGAAATATGGTTGTATGCCTTCACATGAATGTAGATATATGGCTGCTGTGATTTGCATTACCTCTACATCCTGAAATATACTCTGTTTAGGAATGCAAGAAGCTCTCTTCCACTTTGTCAAACCACTGATCCATCTAGCTCTGTATAGTCTGTGATGACTGACAGTGGCTCTTCAGGGTTCCAGACAGAGGTCTCTCCTAGATCTACCTGGAGATGTCAGGTATTAAATCTAGGACCTTCTGCATGCAAAGCAGGTGGCCTGCAACCAAAATATGGCCCATCACATACAAATTGCATATACTTGCAGTAGCTGTGTGTGACACACACAGAGACAGAAATGATAGTTCTGCACAACCCCAGGTTGGTCATGATCTAGGAACATCCCATGGAGGGCACCAGCTGTATGAACTGGCTAATGCTTTCCTTGGCGTTCTGAGAATTGCTACATTCCAAATTATGATCTCTCCTTCGCTCTGCAATATACATCTTAAAATAGGGTTCAGTATAAAATGGCTTAGCTTGTTCTGTTTGCTGCATCCTGAATGTTGCCAGCATAGGGATACGATTTGGGACACATTTTAGGACATATTTCAGTAGTCTGATATTTCAACTGTGTTTTGAAACACGGAGGACTATGATTCTCATTCTAGTGGAATCCACTTCTTTGTAACTGACAGGAGGGATCAATACATCCAGTCACTCAAATTCATAAGGTCTCTGAACAGCAAACCCTGTTTGGACATTTCTTCTTGTTGTTGCTAAAGCAGGAAAAATGTGTTTACATCCATTGAATACATATCTATACACAGAGATATACACTACAGTCACAAAACCAAAACCTTATTTGCTTTCATGAGGCGGGGATGGGGGATTACTACTGGGATAAATTTCCATTTCCATCTTCCCCATCACCTTCCCCTGGTCAAAACAGAGAAATAACTCATGTGCTTTTACTGGTGAGTGGGCTAGAAAGAAGACACAAGATTTCAGCATGGTTGAAAGACTCACCAGCCACTGCTCATGGCTCACAATGCTTTTCTTTTTTAAATGCATAAAACGAAAAGAGAAAACTCTACCCTCGGCCACCACATCTATAAGTACGATAAGCCAACCCTGATATCCTGAAATACTCAGAAATTTCTACTGGCCTATGCCATTCTTTGCCACTTTTTCTTTTCCCCCTTTCCTCCCAGCATATGGTCAGTGCTCGGTGAAATATCAGCCCGGCCTTTTGTTTTGATTTCCCACTAAATGCATATAATCAGGATATAAGTGTTGGAGAACATTTCAACTAAACAGCGCCAATTTAGAAAGATTTTATTCTGGAAGGCAGCCAGAATAACCCTCTCCTTGTTCCTGTGAAGTATTTTATTTTTTTCCTCATCTCCACTGCCTCCTTCTGGTGCATATCTCCTCTCACTCTCTCTTCCCCCCTATTACCAGACAACTGCTGCCTGGTTAAACCCCAGAAAGTTCTCTAGCATACCATAAAATGGATAATTTTCACGATAAAATGGTGGAAGTGGAATATAACTCAGCCATAATCCACTGCTTTACGGAAATGGGTTCCTTCTTTCTAAGACATAAATTCCCCAACAGATACCCCATTTAGGGTCAAACTACATATTCATAAGAAGCACAGGGGTACCATTGATATGAATGTTGTCATGTCACATTCTCCTCCTACAGTAGAATGTGCCTTACCATATACTCAGTGTTTTTATATTATTATGGGAATTACACACACACACACACACACACACACACACACACACTATACATCAGCATTAACTAGTAATATTAAATGGGGATGGGGAAGAATGAAAAGTGTACTGATGTCAGAATACAATTTTAATATCAAAGAACAACTTAATGTGATTACTATTCAAACCCAGGACACCTGGAAGATTGCTTCTTCCTATACCATTCTATCCTTTCCCTAAGATCAGAAACACGAGAGTTTTCTCTGTCCCATCTAGTATGGAGGCATGGTTGATGGTAGCAAGAGATAGGGTCTTCTCAGTAGCTGCACCAGTATTTTGGACCAACTTGCTCAGTGAACTGTGGCTGCTCCCATCTGTATCTCTTGTACTATTTTTATTCCAGCAGGCTGCTGTCTGTGATGTAAAGCTCATATTTCATTTACAATCTCTGCTTTTGTTTTATTTTATTCCATGGTATTGTTGTAAGCTACCCTGAGTGGTTCACAGG
Source organism: Podarcis pityusensis (assembly GCF_964106645.2). Classification (NCBI taxonomy): domain Eukaryota; kingdom Metazoa; phylum Chordata; class Lepidosauria; order Squamata; family Lacertidae; genus Podarcis; species Podarcis pityusensis. The sequence continues at coordinate 88,653,658 of NC_138027.1, forward strand.
CACTCAATGGGCAGACACAAATTTCTATATAGATATGGAAACTTTAAATATAAAGTTGCACTCCATCTTATGGAGGTGGAAGGGAGCCTTAATAGCAGCCTGTCTTCTTTGGAAGAAGCCCTGTGTTCCATTAGGACATGTATTCAGTCTTCAGTCTCTACAACCTATGAATGCAGGCACCCCAATCTACAGAACTGTCAGGGCAGAATATCTCTGTGCCACTTGCTGATGAACAGACATAAAACTTCTCCTCTAAGCAGATGGATGGCTATGATTGTCAATGGGTGACAGAGCTGACCATGTGTTTAGCAATGTGTGAATGTTGCAAAAGTGCCATATGTGCAGTCCTAGAGGCGGGATATGAATGATTCCCCTGCCATGTACACAAGAGCCTTCTGTGCTTGTATTACTGAGAATTTGTGTTTGGAAAGCTGTTGCTATGCATTATTGTCTTCCATTATTAGACTGGGGCCAGATAATCCACTATTTCATGGAATCGTGGAGTTGGAAGGGTCCCCAGGGTCATCTAGTCCACCCCTCTGCAATGCAGGAATCTCAGCTAAAGCATCCATGACAGTTAACCATCCAACCTCTGCTTAAAAACCTCCAAGGAAGGAGAGTCCACAGCCTCCCAAGGAAAACCATTCCACTGTTGAACAGCTCTTACTGTCAGAAAGGTTTTCTGTATGTTTAGTCAGAATCTCCTTTCTTGTAACTTGAAACCATTGGTTTGAGTCCAGTCTCCAGAGCAGGAGAAAACAAGATTGTTCCCTCTTCAACGTGAAAGCCCTTGAGATTTTTCTTTTCACTGTTATGATTTCCTTCTGAAGTCTTCTCCATGACTTTGATTCAGTACTTCACAGTGACCCTGAAAATAGGATCTTTTTTTATTATTCCCCTTCAATTGAGTCCTTCATTCAAGGAACCAAGAGTCATCTATTGTTCTTCTGTAAAGGCTGACCAATACAGAAGCTATTATTTTGTCTGCAGAAGAGGAACTGTTATACATCTCATGGGTTCTGTGCTTTCAAGCAAACAGAGCTTTCTTAACAATTGTCCTCATCCAGCTGTTCCTTATATACCATATAGTATACCATTCATAGAAGAGAAGAGTTTGGATTTGATACCCAGCCTTTCACTCCCCTTAAGGAGTCTCAAAGCCACTAACATTCTCCTTTCCCTTCCTCCCCCACAACAAACACTCTGTGAGGTGAGTGGGGCTGAGAAACTTCAGAGAAGTGTGACTAGCCCAAGGTCACCCAGCAGCTGCATGTGGAGGAGCGGGGACGCGAACCCGGTTCACCAGATCACGAGTCTACCGCTCTTAACCACTACACCACACTGGCTCTCATACTATACCTTTCACTTTAATGCAGGGGTGGATAACCTGTGGCCCTCCAGAAGTTGGTGAACTGAAGTCACATAATCCCTTACCATTGGCTTGGGGCTGATGGGAGTTGGTAGTTAGCAGGCTTATGTCTGCCTCCCCCTCCCCTCCTCTTGTGTAGACAACTACTTCCCATTCTGGATCTCATTGTGGTTTATTTAGTTAGCATCATTTTTATCCTGCTTTTCTGCTTCTATTATGTTAAAAACAGAGCGCTAAAGGTGACTAGGAACATTTTTTTTAAAAAAAACAAATCAAATGCAAAACTATAATATAAAGACACAAAAATGCATAAAAGAGACAGGTGAACAGGCTTTTTTTTTTTTAACAGAGTCAGCGTAAACAGTTGGTGTTGTGTGTGTGCCAGCTTTTCTGCCATCTGTAATTAGCACTTTATCACAGTTTGCAAATACAGTTAGAAGCTGGTTTGCAGTGATGGTTAGAGCAAACTATGGTTTGCACAAACCCTGATTGTACATGAAACGCTAGTTAGCTCTGAAAAGGAATAATGTCTATACAAGATTCAAAGAGCCTGTGGGACACTTGAAATTGCCCATTAATGAATGATTCAGTAACCAAGCAGGATGTAGCTAATTCACTCATATATATATTAGAGTGAATTGGCTACACCCTGTTTGGTTACTGAAGTATATATATATATATATATATATATATATATATATATATATGGAAATTCTGATCTTACAGACATTTCATATGCACATCAGAACATTTATGAGGCTCAAGAAAGACAGTACCAAATGGGTACTTTGATCATCAAATCAATAGCTTTTTCTCCATAAACTTCAATGAGATAAGAATTGGAGACATGGAGTGCTTTAAATTAGAATCTCAAAAGAAGGTCTGGTATTTAATAAGCAGGTAGTTTTGAAAAGAAAGGGAATGGGCAGAATTCCACTGCTCCCCTTGAGAGAAACAGAAAGGTGTATATAAAGGCATCTGAAGTTAGATTCTGCACCAGCTAGGTCTGGAAATTAGCTTCAGAAGTTCATATTTTCCATTTACTCTAATCCCCTTATCCCTTCAACTAAAGTCACTGGCTTTTTTTATTATTAAAAAAAGTATAATTGAAACTTTTGAAAAAAATATAGCAATTCTGCATATACTAGAAACTTGGCATTCATGGAGCATTCCCAAAATGTAGTGATTTTCTTTATTTCATTAGAACTTTAAAAAAGTAATTAACATACCTACTGAGGAACAAGAACAACCCCAAAAAGATTTTCTAGAGTAATAGCATTCATATTTCAATAGTCTGAAAGAGATGGTTAAGGAAGGCTGAGGCTATTACATATTTAAGAGCTTTGAGACAAAAGACCTTGTTTTCTCATCAGTTATGAGCGCATAATTAAAACAAAGAACTATGTTAATTTCATTCATTATTTAACCCACATACTTTGCCAACCTGCCTTTTTAAACTGCCCGGTGGAGGTGGTGAGGATATTACTGAGGTCTTTAGAAAGGTTCCCTGCTTATTGTTCCAAGAGAAACTACAATGCCATAGACCTGTAGTAAACCCCGTCGGATTCCAGTTTATCATATCGGCATGAAAGCCTTCTGAAATGCATCAGTTCCCTGCTAAACCCTGATTTTGGTTGACTCACAATAAAGAACAACAGCTGTTGACATTTGATTTCATTAATTACTGATCTTCTGAGAAGGGCCAGATGACAGACTCAGAACATGTAGGGCTATCACAGAATCTGGTTGGGACAAGGGTGAAGCCAGGGAGAGCTTGATGGTTTGTGGATGGAAAGTGGTGGCATGAGGTTGGTCATGGACAGAGCCTGGAAGAATCTGGAGTCCATTGAGGTTTCACACTCCAGTAGTGGTTTACCTGACAGAAAACAAAGCAGTGTTTGAATTTTGGGCATAGCAGGGGAGCATGGCATCTTTATCAACTGATTTAGAACAAAGCCATAATTTGCTCTAGAGATAATTAGGCTCCACTCGTATACTTTCTGCCAGGAGCAAAACTCATTTTGGAACTTAGTTTTGAGTAGACATGTAAATAACAAAACCAGAAAAGGCTACCATCTCTCACCTCTCTGCTCCCCATAGTTTTAATCACATGCAAATCTAGGGATGAGGAAGGAATCTAGTGAACTCAGTTTCTGAAGGGGAATCACCTGATCCAATCCACCCAGACAAATGTGCAGATCAGGTCAGCAGTCTGCTCCAGTATCTGCAAGTTGCCACATTTCCTAGTAAGTATACATATCTTATAATGAGGTTGTTTGCGAATGTTCTTCTATTGGTTGTTTCTCAAAAGTAATTACAGCCACCAGAGACACCAGCTTGTGAGGGCAATTGGGGAGCCAAGGTTACGTGTGTGACATCATGACATCACAACGTCATATGTGTGACATCAGGATGTCAGGAGGAGCAAAGGACAGAGCTGAATGCAGTGGCCAGTGGCTCTTCCTCTGTCTCCTTTTGCCACCAACACCAGCAGGAGGCTACTTTAACCCTCCTTCCCCTCCATGGCAGCAGGAGAAGGAGGTTGCCACTGAAGCTGCAATACACTGTGATCAGCTCCGTGCTTCACTTCCACGTTTTTTGGACATGGGGGGTGGCTCCTACCCTCAAAATATAAGGGGGTCAAAAGGGTTCAACCCCCAGGAGCAGGTGCCCCTGACAGTCACCTAATAGCAGCATCTCCTGAGCATCTCCTGCCATTGCATACAGTGGTACCTTGGTTTACAACCATAATCCATTCCGGAGGTCCGGGTGTAAACCAAAACAGGTTGTAACCCAAGGTGCGCTTTTGCCAGTGGGGCCTCCCCCCCCCAAAAAAATTGGTTGCAATAAAAAATAAAATAAAAATGAGTTGTAATCCAAAAAAAAAGGGACATGCACTTCCGGGGTTGCCGTGGTTGTAATCCAAAACAGTTGTAATCCAAAGCGGTTGCAAACCAAGGTACCACTGTATATCGAAATCAAAGTAGTTGCAGCAAGTCTCCTTGGGAATGATGGGACTTGCTGAAGTGCCATCATTCTTTTGGGGGGGGGCGTTTTATGGGGAACAACTTGGCTGCCCTTATAACTCATATTATATGCCATATCTCCATGTATATATCCAGATAGATAGATTATATATTTCCATGTAATGGTTGTTATGTTATGCTTACAGTGTATTTATTTCAAAAATGTAATTGAATGTGTTGTTCTTATTTTATTTAATGGCACATTAACAACCTGGAGTGTCATGTGGCAGGCAGGCATAAAAATCAGACTAGTAATCTGTTAGAAAGATCTTTACCACAGGCTGTACCATTTAGTCACACTGCACTATTTGCAGATGAGTACACATCCATCCCAGTGATCCACACTTGTGTACGGGTCATCCTTTCTAGATCAGCAGTTGTGCTTCATTCATTCTTGACTGGATGGGAAGGATCAGGTCAAATGTGTGACCCATTCTCAATTGACCTGGACTGTGCTCACTGGAAGGACAGATCCTGAAACTGAGGCTCCAATACTTTGGCCACCTCATGAGAAGAGAAGACTCCCTGGAAAAGATCCTGATGTTGCGAAAGATTGAGGGCACAAGGAGAAGGGGATGACAGAGGATCAGATGGCTGGACAGCGTTCTCGAAGTTACCAACATGAGTTTGACCAAATCGCGGGAGGCAGTGGAAGACAGGAGTGCCTAGTGTGTCCATGGGGTCACGAGGAGTCGGACACTACTAAATGGCTAAACAGCAACAAATATATCCAAAGAGTTCAGATAATGGATGCTCACCCTTGCCAGGTGAGTGGTAGTTGCTGCCCCTTGCCCTTCGCCAAAATCCCATGTTTTCTGGACGTTTGGGAATTCCCCAACTGAAGCAATCTCAGGGCGGGACTTCCCATCTGAACCCAATTTCAAATGGACCAATCTAAGGCCCTACTGGATGTGCAGTGGTCTGCTGGCTGAAAAGGGCATTGGCTGTTTCCATGCCCATGCCAGGCAACAATGCTTTAATTCCCTCCACTGCTCTGAAGCACCGTAAACCTGAGCAGCTTTTTTGGAAAACTTTGAGGACTTAATTCCTCCCAGTCCCAAAGCTAAACTTGTTTTGGATACAAGATAGTGGCTGAAACCTTTCAAATATTCATTTCAGCATTTCCCCAATACATACATTACAGAGATGTTAAGAAGTGACAGGTTAATTTTTTCTCTCAATTACACTTGGGTTATTCTGTAATTAAATACAAACGAATGGGGTGATAATTGCCCACAACAGTATTAGACTCAATAACAAAGGGTAGCTTGATCTACAGCAATTGGCAATGAAACATCAAGGTGCCTGCCAGCTGTGACAGGATTCCTTCCACAGTTCAGCTGGTAATTTGGCACCCCCAGTTTATAGGATCAGCTTTCAGTTTAAAAGAGAGAAGTGCAGCATTCAACCAGCAAAGGAAAGTGTTGTAGAAGCAGATATTTCTAGCTTGCTAAACTGCAGTGTGTCCTCATGACAGATCTGTGTGGGAATAATTTCTCCCCAGACACTCACCAGCTGGTGATGCATGTTGCAAACAGGTTACCTGGGTACCTTGAAACCATGTGCAACTTGCCAGGAGATCACCAAGCAGCAACTCACTGTATCAAAGTGGGGTTTGTTTCAACTGGTATTCAAAACTCCACACACATATATTAGCATTTCTGAAGTATGCATATAATGATGGAGCAGCTGCTAAACCTAAAAGACAAGGCATCTACAATAAACCTGACAACCACAACAAGGCACCATGCTTGCTTATGACGCTTTACTACAGGAGTAGCCAACATGATGCTCTCCAGTTATTGCTAGACTACAACTCCCGTCACACCTGGCCATTGGTCATGCTGAGTGGGGCCTGAAAGGAGCCTGACAACGTCTGGAGTGCACCATGTTGGCTTCCCCCAGTTTTACAGTATAACAACAGGATAGCAGGTCCCTCACCTGATATATTTACAATCTAAAATTCAACTCCAGAGGCACAACAGAATGAGGGGAGGAACACAGAGGTGAAGATAAACCACACACAGCTCATTCCATCAATCTTCAGCTACTTCCATCAATCTATTAATCCCCAAGATACTATTGTACTATTTTGGGTGTATTTGCTTAAATTGGTCTGTATTGCCACATTGCCTATGTTTATACAGTGTCCAGTGTTGGTAAACTCTAACTCTCTCTCTCTCTCTCTCTCTCTCTCTATATATATATATATATGGCTATATAAATATTATTATGGGGAAAGAGTTAAAAATTCAAGAAGATAACATTATCTTAAATTATATAACCTAACTGAAGTTGTGAAATTTTGGACTCACACAAGGTGCTGCTGAACTTTGAAAGACTGAAGTCTTCCCTGGTTTGGGTACTGTCAAGCACACTTCATCTGACACCACAGGCACAAACATCATCTGGGATCTACATTAACACCCCCCCCCCCTGCATTGGAAATCTCACTGGGGGAAGCCAACACTGTACTCCAGACATTGTCAGACTCCCCCCAGAAATGATCCCCTCCCCAACACTGGATGAAGGATAAGAGAGGAAGAATGAGAAACTAAAATGGACAGATTTGTTCATCCTGAATCACAGCTTAGGCTAAGAATTTTTATTTATCCTGCCTGTCTGAGGCAATACTGAGCTATATAGCCCAAATGTCAAGCCCAGAAAAAGGCAGTTTTCTATGTACCATGCCAATCATCTTCACTTTTTGGTCTTTTTCCACTTAATTTGCTCCAGATTTTTGTACACTTAAATGTTTCTGTCTCTTGGAAAAAATAAAGTGATAATAATTACTATGATTGATATAAGTATGGCATTGAAGTTGAGCAAGTTTAGTGAACTCATGCTTGAAACTTCTTATACATACATTCATCTGTACCGTCTTACGTTATGATGTATGCTTCTGTTAAATAGTTTTCTCAACATGGTGGGGGAGAGGACACCCTCCGCTTCATAGTTTCTAGAAACCTATCTCCATAATGTAATTTATTTTCTGCGTGTCCATTTAACAAGTCAGAGAAATTGCTAAAAAAAATATATATCATAGTGGTTCAGAGAATTTTTTCCCCAACCGGGTTTATGCAATCATTGACAAATGGCTTGTTCCGCAAATTATACAATACAGCTCAAGCTTGCAAACTCTGCTTGCTGCTGGTTGGCAAACTCAGAGGGAAGTTAATGAACTGAAACTATTTTACCATTTGGGAGAATAACTCCATGAGAATGTTAATAAATGTACAGAAACTTACGAGCACAATTGCATGATGACGAAAATGATATTCAAGCAGAGTGGCTGACTCATAACATTAAAAAAAAACCAAAAGGAAAAAGAAAAAAACAGTGGAAAGTAATTAAAACTCGCTATTTGTGAAGGAATGAGATCCATTTGGAATGGAAATTTGAATTATTTTTGTTCATGGCAAATCAGCACTCTTCATAGAACATAATGAAAAGGGAAGTCTGGAATTCCCTGTGGGATTTAATCAAATGTAAAGCACAAATGTGATTTCAATTTCATTCATGTAAATTCTAGATATTGATTTAAATGGGATATGCAAACACCACAGCTGTATTCACTGAGAGTCTTCCTCTGTTTGTTCAGAACTGTAAGAAAAGGCTGTCCATTCACCATTATTCAGAAGAGTTACGTAGTTGAGACAGGAGAGGCTTTGGAATCTCACTCAAAAAGTATCACTTTCAAAGCAACAACTTTTTAAAAACAGCAATTCCTTGGCTACTTGGGTAATTAAATGTTGCCTTTGCCTAGTCAGGGAGTAACAGCTGGTCTCTGAGTCAGGAAGCAAATATTTCATCTCCAGATTTTTGGTCTACAGCTCCTATCATCCCCACAAGTTCCCACCTCACCATTTTTGCCACCACTGGAGAAGGAACACATAGCTAGCTACTGGTCTCCCCTGCCCCTAGGGAGGAAAGAGACCAGCAGCAAAGCCTTGTGGAACACCTCTCTCTCTCGCCTAAATTTGGTGAGGGGGGACATTCAGAAAACTCTTGAGGAGTTTGCCCACCCCCTGCAAAGTGACAAGGCTTTGCAAGGATTCATGCTGCCTCCTCATAGCACAAGGGTGGCAGTGGGGCACTTCGTCTCAGGTGCCAACAGCCATGCCTGTCCCCTGTGTTCCCTCTCCACTATGCCACTGTTAAGAGGCAGTGGGTTGTATCCAATGTTAGTCATAAAGCAAATCCACTAAAATGAATGGACATGGTTAATTTGGGACAATTAATTAGAGTGGGTCTGCTGATAAGAAAGGGGTTGAAATTTGATTCAGCTCACGCTTCAATCATTGAACCTGCCTAATTCACATTCTACTAAACAATATGTGAACCGAAACACAACCATCCTTTGAAATTTGCACTTTTCTGATGCACACACAGCAATTGAAATTTGCACTAAAATAATGGTGAATTTTCATGTAGACTTTTTTTTATAGTTGCAAACTGTTACGGAAATGTAGAAAATGTATAAAGAAAGAAAGAAATGTATAAAGAAAGAAAAAGAAATGGTGGTCCTGAAAACCAGATGCTAAGGGCAATGAGAAGGAGTGCTGCTTGCAAGCATCCCAGCAATTTCTAGCTAGACACTGTGGGATACTGGGCTAGATGCAGCATTGGTCCATTCAGATGGGCTCTTGTATTCCTACTAAATATTATCAGGATCCTTACCAATACTTTCTGCTTTAGCCCCTCCAAATTTCAACGCCACTTTTCACATCTTCAGAAATTGACTGTTGAAGATGTTGGCATATCATCTTTTCCCCCTCTGTATGGCTGGCCAATGTGTAATAAGAGGTCTGTTCTACAATTCTGACAAGCTGCTACAACGTTAATACAGCCGAAATGGAAACCGAATCCTTTTCATTATCGGCTATCATCACAAATTCCTTGCTGTTGACACAACATTTCCACATATCCAAATTCTTACTGAAAGCAGCAAAATTATGTGCCTGAAGTTACAGCTTTCGTATATGAGTTGTTCACACGTAGATTCTGGATTTTTCATCTCAGTGATGGAAGCATTTTTTAAATTGTAAAAAGTAGGAGGGTTCCTCGAACAAGAGCTGAATCAAAGCTACACAATAAGATAATAATCAACACAAGGGATGAAATCTAATTCACTGTCTTGGTGCAATGCAGTGAGTGAGCATATGAAGTTGCCTTGTATATTTATTCAGACCATTGGTCCACTGAGCAGGTTAATGAATGATAACTGGCACCAGCAGCGATTCTTCAGTGCCCCAAACAAAGACCTTTCTCACCACAATTACCGGTACTAGACACTATTTCTCTGGAGAAGCCAAATACCTAACCTAGAATCTTATCAAAACATCTACATGAAATCCTTCCCAAAACCCAGTCCATAGTGTGCACAGTGGCTATGTCTTCCCCACTTAGATGGTCCTGTAGGCCACATATGCTCATGTGATTGCCAATCCTCTTCTGCTATACCTACGAGCATCCAACAATCAGTTTATCCCCAGCCCCCTGTGTATAGGTCTGCTCTGATCCAACAAGCCTGGGGAGGGCTAGTCACTGGGCTCTTGGTCACTAGTTAGGTACAGGACTGTTTAATTTTTGTGGACTTCCATGCCCAGCAGGGAACTCTGTCCTATGAAACTCCCTATTTACTCAGAGACAAGTGAGAGCAAGTCTTTTCTTGTCCTGAGGCTATGGACACAATGATGCCTAAAATCTCCCCCACACCCCGGTGCATTTTTCATATTTATAATTTGACTGAAAATCTTAAAGTGGCTAGAATGAACATTTCCTTTTTATTATTTCCAAGTGACTCCCTTCTGCTCACTCAGCTGCATTAAAAGCATTCAGAAGTAATGCATCTCATACCAAAAATACCCATCCTTAGCATCATTTATGAAAACAGGCTCTGATTTAGATCTATGGGACTGCCTTATGAGACCATTTCACATATTACAAAGCAGCACATTTTCTCACGTTACACTCAGCATGAATCCTTTCTCCTTCCACAGTTTATCCAGAGCAAATCAAATCTCTGGTGGCTTCCCTCCTGCTGGGATCCAGGAGGTTCATTTACTAACCTTATTTGTATCCCCTCCCTTTCTCACAGTGAGCTGGCTTCAGCTAAAAGGCAATGACTGAACCCAGTGAAGCTCAACAATGAGCTTGAATTTGAACACCAGGTCTCCCTAGGTCAGAGATGGGGAAGCTGTGGCTCTTTAAATGTGGTTGGACTCCCATTTCCATCAACCCAAGCTCCACCCAGCATGGCCAATGGCCATCGATGATGGAAGTTGTAGTCCAACAAATTTTGGAAGGTCAAAGGTTTCCTCTTCCTGACCTAGGCAACTCTACCCATTACAACACATTGATGCTGCACATAGCAGTGCACTGTTAGTGCATAATAGCATATAATGGCAGGAGAAAAATAATGGTCAGACTCAGCCTGCAAGCCAGAATTTTGTCCAGCATTTATCACTGATTCATCAGCTTAAATCCAGTTCCATAACAACCACAATGACCCTGCCCATGGTATGTCAGAAGTGGAAAACCAATGCTCCAAGTTACCCACCTTGGTATATAAACAAAATGCTTCAAAATCCAGATAGCACCCAATGCTTTGTATCAAGCTAACCGGGACATTGGGACATGAATCCCGGCACTCCATATATCAAATGTCAAAGGCAACTTTATAGTAAACCCCTATACACATCCTATTGATTTCAGTGAGACTGAATGAATGCAGAATCCAATGAACTGCTTCCACTAGTGAATTTTGGCTGTGCAACAGAACTACCACTTCCTTCTCTCACACAGTCCATGTGCACAGCCTAAATCTGCTCTTCAGTTTTCCCCGACCCTCCATAGCTCATTTGAGGAGAGCACAGTGGGCACACTGGGAGAAGCAAAGGAGAATTGGAACTCCATGGGATCTTGCAGCACAATCCTGTACACATCTGCCCAGAACTAAGTCCCACTGAGCTCAGTACAGCTTATTCCCTAGTAAGTGGCTGTGGTATTAAAGCCCCCCCCCCCCGTTTTTTATTATTATTCTCCTCCCCATTCTCTGCTTTGCAAAACATTTTGCCTCATGAAGACTTCTGGAGAACATGAAAGCTTTCCATTATTTTGTGACATTTTGGTTGTCCCTAATAAAGGTATTGCAGATATCTTATATAAGAAGTGTACTATGCTACCACCTTTTTAGCACATTTCCCCCCCTCGCAGGCACTTTTATTTTATCCACTTGGTAGAAGAGAAATTGTGAGTTATTTAGAATCAGTGTTGATGCTAGATCTAGCACAGTTTAGCCTAGAGCACTGTATTAGCCTCTCAAAGGGACCAACTTTGAGCAAAGAATTGTCAGCATATATATCTGCTCTGCTCCACTGTGATAAGTTCCTAACATGGACAAGTGCCACTCATTCAAGGCTTACACTACTGATGGAGCCACTCTTTTCATGAATACAGAGGGTGGAATTAAATGTTGCACTATTACAACTGTTCTGCTTGCCAGATGGAAGGATCTCCCCCTCTCCACCCCTATACACTGTTCTGGGGGGTTCTCCCAAGCCCACAGAGCTAACTGGAGAGAGCACAGAGGGCACAGGGGGTGGAGAGGAAAGAACAGCCCAGTTGCACAGGTGGGACTCATTGAACTGGCCTAGGCTAGTACAACTGTTAGTTGGAAGAGGCCCAATGTAAGCAAAAGTTTTAAGTCCCTTTTATTTTAATGTTAGATAAAACAGCAGTAGAAACATAGGAGACTACTTTAGACCAAGCCAGACCATTGGTTCATCTGGCTCAGTAATATCCACTTTGACTCGACATGGCTCTCCAGAGTTTCAGACAACATACATTCCCAGTCCTACCTGGTGGTGCCAAAGATTGAACCTAGGATGCTCTACCACTAAACGGTGGCCCTTCTCCAAATAGGATATGACTAGTTCATCAATTAGGCAACCTGAATTGGCACCATATGGATTGGGCCTACATATGGAGCACCCGTAGAGCAGAGGGAATACAAGAAAAGCCTGATCATCAGACTGAGTCCCTTAAACCCAATTCTGACTCTCAGACAGAAGAAAGATTCATTTAAGAGCTAAGGGAGGGAAAAGCTATTCCAGATTGGATAACCAACATGTTATCCAACATGTTGGACTACGATTCCCATCAGCCCCAAATAGCACAACCAATGGTCCAGGATGATGGAAGTTATGATTCAGCAATATCTGGTGGACACCACATTGACTCCTCATGCCTTTGAAGGTAACTACTGAAACACCCTGGGAAACTGGGTGGAGGAAGCTACTGAAGTAGGGTCAGGGAGAATGATGTGGTGGATCTACTCCTATGCTGCAGGTCCTGCTAGCTTGCCTTGGCCAGGGCAGGAGGTAGAGGACATTTCTTCCAATTTTTCACTACACAAGCTCCTGTAGATGAGGGATCTGAGGTCCTTTGGAAAATCCACACAGACAGGGTTTTGGATCACGTGGATCCAAATCTGCCAACACCCAACCAAAAATGCCACATTTTGCAGATTTGTTACTTCTGCCACTGTTGAGAGAACTAGGGTGAGGGATAATTTTCCACCCACCTAGGAAGAGCCCACAACTGGTGTCACATCTCTCTGCTGATCTGGCTGGTGAAGACACAACTAAGCATGATCCTACCACCCCCAGTCAACAACATCAATGTGTGCATTAAGACTGCACTCTTAGTCCCATATCAAAACTTAACACAGATTTGCAAATCCTTATTTTGCCTGATGACCAAACAAATTAACAAACTTAGATGTTTTGAGGTTTTTAGGAAGACTGAACCTGAAGTGATATTGTGCACAGGAATTTAGCCTGGGTCTTCTCCAAGGCAAAGATTGGGAATCTGTAGCCCTCCAAATGCTGTTGGACCCCAACTCCCATCATCCCTGACCAAAGGCCTTGCTTCTAGGGCTAGGAGCAGCTGGAGTCCAATAACACACAGAGGTCCACAGATTCCACATCTCACTGTAAGGCCCAGTTTACAAGTAAAACTGGCATTCCAGCTGGCCCTGCAAGCCCCACCTATGTGAGGGCCTCTCTCCTTCTATGAACATGTAACCAAATGGTTCAGGCTAGGTAAAACCACTACTGGGGAACCACTTGAAAATGAAGAGTGTCCTGAAAGCTGATATAATTAACATGAACCACAAAGGTGCTTCTTCATCAAAGAGACTAGTTAGATGGAATGGCAACAGCAGGCCAGTCTTTTAACCAATGAGGCTCAGTTTGGTGAGCTCTTATTAAGCATTTTGGCATTAATGACGTCTATCTGGACCAAGGTTTAAAGAAAACAAGGTGATTTATTTCTTGTTCGGGAGAAGAGTTTGGCCAGTGCTGATTTTTCTTTTCAGGTTAGCTATTTATTTCAATACCTAAAACACAACATATTCACGATATTTTACTTCCACACTGTGTCCTTTCCCCCATCCATTCATCATAAAGCTCCAAATACCACCCATGCTCAACTGTTTCCAATGCGATCATATTGTTGTCCATTCCACAACCAAATATATAGAACCCATCCATCATGTTGCTGCTATAAGCAGAACGCAACACTAAAATAAGAATGTAGGATATGCACCGAAATAAGCTTGGACAGCAGTGCTCTTCTCAAAAATGAACCTCTAATTCATATCTTAGTCAATTCAAATTGTAACATTGCACAGAATAAATCCCATTCAGCTTTCTAATAAATACGCAAGTGAGGTGCCCATATACATTCAAGCATACATTCCTATGGCAACAGATGAAGTTATGGCCTATTCTTAGCTTCACAGTATCACAGAAAACACTCCGTTTCAAGCTATGGAAGTAAATAAGCAATCTCTTTTTCCTCCTTGCTTTCGTACCTGGTATTACTGAAATCTCTTTTAAGTTTGACGAATTGAAGACTGATTCAACTGGAAGCAGCATCCTTCACGTTGCAAACACAATATTTATAGCTTCACGGTGGCTCTTAACACTTGAAACACAGAAGACTGTGCAACATGTATGCATACATAAATGACTAATCAGGTTGTGGCACTTATATCGTATGTCCCCAGTTGCATAAATATTATGGAGGCAGTTATACTTTATCAGGATGAATAAAACATTTTGTGGGATTGAATAATTGATGTGAATGAGATCTATTGAAATATCTCCCTTCATTACTCATTTGCTGGAATTATTCCATATATCTGCCTCCTGTTATAATTTTATACACGTTCCACAGATGTGTTGACCATATATGGCATAAGAAAAGAAAAACCATCTTACAAAAATCCAAAAAATATTTATGGCATTTTGCAAGTTTTGGTTCTTAGAGTTTCACTTAAGTGCCCTTAAAAAAGAGTGTAAGAACTTCAAACGTCAATTATAGAACAAACAGATTCTGAACCACAGAAAGCTCTATTTTTCTTCTGTTGTTAATCTATATAATAACTTGGTGCTATTCATACTTTTTACTGAAAATAGTCAGCATATGCTACAGGATGATTAAAATACATTATACCTGTAGGGGTTTTTTTAATTAACTTATAATTAGAAGAGATGAACCCATGCTTATGATGCTTCATTTCATTTTAGGCATAAAAGAGGAAGAGATAAATACACTTAATGCTGTTGTCATGTAAAATTGCAAAGCAATTGGTACCCTCTTAAGTTTTATAGTTCATAAAATTGTATGGATTAGATCTTATAAGAACTTCCCTCCATAAGCTGTGTTATTATTTTTACCTCCACTTCTAGCTCTGCTGTATATTCATAACTGGTTTGGTTGCTAAACATCCACAGAGACTATATTTAAATTAAGAAAATGATTTCTTCATTAATAAAATAGTTTCTTACACATTTTTTTTTTTTTTTTTTAAATCTGCTTAATTGATTTCTGGATGGGGTGAGAAAGGAGTGTTTGCTGAAGATTTTGTTTTTTAAGGAACAACTCACTGGAGCCAACTAATTACTATTTTTACCCCTCTCACCCACAGAATATTCTGGACCACAGCCCCCAAGTAATAAAAAAAATGGTGAAGGGTCTTTTTAAGTAGCCATAGTTTGTACAAAGCAGCAGGTATTTTTTTTATTACCAAAAAGTTATACAAACAATATGAAATAGCAAGACAAAGTTTAAGAAGTTCCCAAATGCTCTAGGTGTATCATTGAGTTCCCACCTCTGCAAAGGTCCTTGTACACTTCAGCTTAAGGTTTGTTTGTTTGTTTCCAACTCAGTTTTGAGAACCTTGTTCTCCTCTCTCTGTCTTTCTCCTCTTCCTTCCCCCCCCCCAAACCACCTATGCACAAAATGGACATATCGTTATTACTGATTTGTGTTTTCTCTCTTCCCCTCTCTTGCCTTTTTAAACGCAGCTTCCCCATCTGTTCTTTCTGAAGTTGTGCTTAATCCCTTCCAGTGTTTTCCTCTTTAAAAGGATTCTCTGCCTGCAGAAAGCCAGGAGCAACGTGACTGAAATCTTTCATTTCTCCACTGGGACTTCAGCTAGGAAGCTGCAATTGATTTGCAGGGGGGCTTTCTGCCTCTGCTTGTATTATCTAGTTAAGGGCCAGCCTACTGTGCAAGGGAAATCAAAGTAGATGGAGTTGAAGTCAAATGGCAGAAAGGAGAGAGATTTATTACAAGTCTGAAAGGTGCAGATCTGGAGGGAGAGGGGCTGGGGTTAGGAAATTCCACCACTAATTAGTTTGAGGCGGTTTCAACTGCCCCCCCCATCTCCATCCCTAACAGATGCTGATGCCCAATTGCCACTAGCTTCCTAGCCTGCCAATCATTGGGTTTAAAGAATTGCTGCCCAATGAAGCCTGGTCACCGTATCGTATTAATGAGAGAGATCTAAGGCAGAGTCAATTAAATCAAATTCCCACCCACCTCCCTAGTCTATCTGCAGTGTGCAGCCACAGCAGCAGTATTGGCACCAAAGGCATCCCCAGTATTAATAAAGGTTTTCAGTGCTGCATTCAAAGCAGGGGGAGGAAGGGGGGAGGCAGCAAGAATTGCTGAGTGAAATTGACATGGTTAAGAACCAGAGAGAAACACACTGCAGCTTTCACACTGGAGTGAAAGCAAAGAGGCTTTTTTCATTTATTCCCCCCCCCCCAACCTTTTTTAAAAATGAAAAGGGTGGGAATCCCACTTGTGTTCAGAAAGTGATAGTGGGGGGGGGGGCGTTTTAAAAAATTGGAATGACTCGAGCTTTGAAAACATTTTCACTTTAATACTGAAAAAATATGCCATTATAAAATCCTCAAATATAATTAATTAAGTCTCGCTTGCTTTCTCCTCAGCTCAGTTTTTTTTTTTCTCCCTCCAGTTTTTAAGAGTGTGATTTACAAGAGCACAAAACAAAAAAAATTTCTTACTCCCATTCAGCTTTGCAGCTTAAGCACTCAAGTAGCATTAATTGAACATGCTTAACTGCTTGGGATGTCTTTGTTTTTTAAAAAATAGTTTAACACTTTTAATCATCAGAGAAAATGCTGAGGGTATTTTTTTTTTTTTTTTTACATTCAGATGGAAAGGCATTATTGGAGATGTTAATTTCCAAAGGAAACTCAAAAATAACCAGAAGCAAATTGGCCCCCTCCTCCCTCCCCCAAACAGAGAGAAAATCCACCCAACAAAGTAATTCATTTTCCTACACCCCCAAACGCAAAACCTGAAACCCATGAGAGTATAGCCATGCAAACATGTCTTAAATAAAATCTTTACATTTTTTCCTTGTTTGTTTCACAGTAAAAGGACGATCTCTACTGCCTAGCAATCACACAAAAATAATGGCAAAATGGCACTTTTTATTCTTATTATACTGTATTTTTTTTTATATAGAAAGTTTGATATGATGGAACTTATCAGGTAAGAGGGAGGACGAGGTGAACTGGACGCTGCTTCCATTGGGGGCTGAAGCGTCCCTGGGTGGTTTGTATCCATGCGAACCATGCAGCAACTTGGGTTTGTTTGTCTGTTTGTTTAGATCAGAGTCATTTATTTACAATACATTCATGCCTTCGTGCAACTGGACACTCTTGCTTTGTTTGCAATGGGGAGGGCGCCAGGGGGAGCCCTCGTCTCCCCAGCACACACATACACACACAGGGCCCATAGATCCACCTGGTCATAGGTCACCTTGCAGGAGAGTGCATTCATATTTACTCTCTCTCTCTCTCTTTAACCCCTAAGTCGAGCCATCCTCTTTGACTGGAACTTTCTATCTTTCTTTCCTTGCCACTGGCTTTGCGGTGCACATTTTTTACACCAAGCACAGCCTCAAGTTGGAGGCTTGGCCAAAGGGGTGGGGGGAAGCAGGCCTCCACTCACAGCATTTCTCCCCAGTTTGGTGAGTGAGTGGGTAGGTGTTTTTTCACCAGAAGGTAGCTTTAAGGTGGGCAAAGCCCCATCCCATGTTGTGGTCCATTCACATCAGCGGACGAGACAGCAATGCACAGATCAGGAAAAGGGAGCTTTGAGCCACCGGAGGGAAGTTGAGGTTGCTAGCTGCTGAACTTGAACTGATTGCCCATAATATGATTTAAAATTTTAATGGTTTTTTTGTTTTTGTATTTCCCCAGTCTGTCGTCTCAGTCTGATAGGGAGTGAGAGCCACAGTCGTATACTCGATGGGCTCCATCTGCATTGTAGGGTCCATTATGCCAGTAGGAGGAGTCGCAGACTGTCTGTAAGGAGTTGATCTCTGAGGCTGAGGAGTTGGCATCCCTCCTCTTTGAGCGCTTCCGGTTCCTCAAGATAAAGACCAGCATGCCCACCACTGTGAATGCAGAGGTGACGAAGACCAGCAAAAGGCCAGGCACCAGCACCGAGATGGAGACCCTGCTAGTCTCCAGGTAGGAGTTGGAATGTGTCCCAGTCTCAGCCAAGCCAGTGCTGTTCTTATGGGAGGAAGTCAAGGTGGGCAAGACCTTGAGTTGAGGGCAAATGGCCTCATTGGAGAGGGATTCAAAGTCCTCCTTGAAGAATTCTTCTGGAGTCTCACATCTCAAGTCACTCATCATCACCTTGGGTCGCAACATCTCCACCCACTGTTTGAAAGGGACAATGGGGCACTTACAGTCCCATGGGTTGTCATGCAGGTCTATTTGGGTGATGGAGGTGAGCTGGTCCAGCACCCCTGCCACTGGCAGGTAAGGGAAATAGTTGTTGTGGATGCTGAGTTTGGAGAGGGAGACCCCAGCAAAGACATCAACAGGGAGGGACCTCAGAAGGTTGTTATTCAAGATGAGAACCCTCAGCTTGGGCATGGCATTAAATGTCCCTGGCATGATGAGCTGAATGACATTAAATTCCATGTTTAGGTATTCCAGGTTCTGCAATCCATTGAACTTCTCCCGAGAGAGTGTGTCCAAATAGTTATTGTCCATGTAGAGCCACACCAGCTCCAGAAGGTTCTTGAAGGTGTTGTTCTCCATGGTGGCGATGTTGTTGTTGCCCAAGTCCAACAGGTTGAGTTTGCGGTAATCCACAAAATGGGATTTTCGAATGGTGTGGATTTTGTTGCCCCTCAAGAAGAGCTCGTGCACGCTGGACGGCTTGGGTTTCAGATCCACCAGGCTGCTGACGTTGCCATCGTTGCAATTCACCTTGAATCCTCCTGGGATCTGGTGGCAGACGCAGGTGGCAGGGCAAGGTGTACTGCTGGAGGACTTGCCTTTCACGTTGATGGTCGAGCCGGCAGCCGTAGGTCTAGTCTTAATCTGCCAGTTCACCGGGATCTTTGTACCCCCGTGAGGAGCAGAGCCCGGGGTGGCAGGGTCTTCCTTGCCATGGATTTTAAAGGGGGTCGGGATGGGCCCGGGATCGCACGTCTCCTCTTCCGCGGGAGGAGCAGCCAGGCTGGAATCCACTCGGTTTTTCCTGCACAGCTCCTGCTCCGTGGTCTCGTTTAGATCCTTGCCCTGCAACCTCGTAGGGGCTTCACAAATCACCCGGCCGATCAGGGCGTTCTTGGGGATGTTCTCCAGCCATTCTTTCAACGAGAGCAGGTCGCACGTGCAGTCCCAAGGGTTATCCTCCAGCAGAATCTCAGCAATGCCCGGGATCTGCTCCAGCACGTCCTCGTAAGGCAAGGTTTTCAGGCGGTTGCCCCGCAGGTCCAGGTGGGTGATGGGCACGTACTGGAACACGTTGGCAGGCAAAACGCTGATGAGGTTGTCGTTTAAAATCAGCACCTCCAGCTTGTTTAAGTCCCGAAAGGCCCCCGGGTCAATATCCCTCAATAAATTAAAATCAGCCTGGAGGTATTCCAGATCGTCCAAGCCCAGGAAGGTCTGCTTGCGAAACGATTTGATCTTGTTGTTGTTGATGTGCAGCCGCTTCACCAGCTGCAGCCCCAGGAAAGCCCCCGGCACGATCTCGTGCAAGCCGTTGTTTTCCATGTGCAAGCTGACTGCATTGTAAAAGTTAGCGAACTCATTGGGGAAAAGGCGAGTGAGGGAATTGCCGTGCAGGAACAAATGGTAGAACTGGGAAGTGGGGGCCGAGAAGCGTTGCAGGCTGGTGAAGCCTTTCTTCTCGCAGTCGACGTGCAAGTCGCCCTCGATCTCGGTGCACAAGCAGATCTTCTCTTTGCAAACGTCCCCTGTAACATTCCCGGCAGCGAAACAAAGAGACGTCTCCAGCAGCAGAATCCAAAGCAGCATTTTTAAACCGAGCGAGTCATCCCCGAGCTGGAGCACACAGAGGAAACGGCAAGGCGGAAATTCTCCCCTCTCACGCCGTCAAGTTCCTTCCAGGCATGGAGTGTCCGAACCGATGCCAAAAAAAAAGGAGGGGGAGGGGGAGGATAGGGGGCAAAAGCCAGAAAAACAGAAAGAGAGAGAGAGAGAGAGAAAGTGCTGGGTAGGGAGGAATGAAATGGGGAGGGGAGAGAATCGGAGGATGTGGGGGGCGCTGCCTGGTCTCCTCTTAGCCCTCTCTCCCCCCCAAAACACTGCAACAGCCCGGACTCCAGTCAGCGATCATATCCACAAACTATCCAGGCACGTACTGCGAGGCACAGGAAGGGGGGGAAGTAGAAGACCCCCCTTCATAACCTCCACCCTCAGAGGGGGGCCCCCCGCCCCCGAAAAAGAAGAAAGCGAAGTCGATCTCCGGCCGCCTCGGCGTTAAGGAACGATCTGGCTAGCAATTGGCAGCAGCAGCCGCTGCATAGGCAGGAGGAGCGCGGAGGAGCCGGGAGCGCAGCGGCAGGAGCGGCCCGTGTGCATGGCTTTGGCTTCGGACTGACCTTGCTTTTTTCTCTCGTGCAAAGCCGGCCTCCGGGATCCCTGCTGCTGTTGCTGCCGTCGCCGCTGGATGCCCAGGAGACCCCACTCTGGGTGCTGTCCAGTCCCCCTTGGTGCTGAAATCACGCCCCAGCCTAACGACTGGCTGCCGAACCAATGGCGCTGCAAAAATTCTGCAATCGCTGCGTTTTTGGTCTGTCCATTTCTCCCCCTTACCGCGTTCCCTCGCGTTCTCTCTCTCTCTCTCTCTCTCTCTCGGCTTCTCCTGTCTTCCCCTGCGCGCTCGCTCTCTCCTCCCCCCTCTCCCGTCTTCCGAGCTGCACAGTTACTCACTCATTCACGCACATAAGGCAGGAGTTGCTAAGAGGTTCTGCTCTTTCCAGCCTGGTGCACTCGGAAAGATCTGACACCCTCTGCTGAGCCGCAGTGGCAAAAATCCATCTGCTGAGGGAATGCTGAAGAAAGAGGGGGCGCAGGGAGACGGGGTGGGGAGAGAGGAGCGGGGAGAGATGTAGAAAGAAAGAAAGAAAGAAAGAAAGAAAGAAAGAAAGAAAGAAAGAAAGAAAGAAAGATCAATCCAGGTCCAGGGCAAGCGTCAAAGAAATTCTGGCGTGCGAGCCGTCCATCGCTTCTACGGGCTCCTTCCTAAATGGATTCTTTCATGTCTGCCTTTTAATACTGGAAAGTTGAATATTTCCTGTTTCGCTCTCCATCTGCCCGCCAGGCGGGCGTCACACCTGGATCCGATGTTCTTTCTCTCTGGGAAAGGGCAGGGGAGAGCCAGAGAGAGCCTCCGCTATGCTCCCAGCGTGGCTTGACTCGAATTAGTGTCAGGGTGTCAAGCGACTAGCGATCGGAGGTAATTATGCCGCACGCCATTTTTTCAAGGCATTGCTTCCTCCCTCCCTGCAGCAGAGAGGTTGTCACGCTGCATTTGGCATCTTTGTGGCGTCTTTCCTTCTTTCTTTCTCCGTCACCCTCTTCCTTTCTTTTTTTTGGAGGGGCTGTTGCTGTGGAGCAATATTTCACAGAGATTCCGAGTTCCTTCCTGCACCTTAGGACCCTCTTCCCTTTTGGTCTAGAAGGGAAAGGGGAAAAAATGATTTCCACCCCACAACTGACTTCTATGGAGGTTGCTGCTGCCCCTCTTTGCTCTTAAAAAAAATATTTTTTTTAAAAAATCACCTTGCTTACCTTATAGAATTCCGCCCGAAGTAGCGTCTTGCCTGTGTGCTGGTGTGAAAATATATATATTTTAAAAAGACTTTAAAAGTGTTGCCGGGGGCTTGTTCAAACCAGGGGTGTTTGCATAATCTGGAGAATTCTTTTTTTAAAAAAAATACGATGTCCTCAATTAAATAACCAGTTGCATCTCTGGTGATGCATAGAGGAATCCCAGTTCCCGAATCGCTTTGCGCCAAAGGAGACCCGGGGCTGCTGTGCTAACATGCCTTCCCGTCCGCGGCTGGATCCTCTCCCGGGTTTTGCGCATCTGCCGTCCCATAATTGCGTTGGCTCCATTGGTGAACTTTGCATCCAACTGGCAGGACCGGTGCGGTGGCGGTGGTGATGGAGATGCAGAGAATCCGAAAGATGGGGTGGGGAGATGCAGGGTCTGTGGATGAGGAAAGGCTCAGGGAGCCATCAGAATCCTTCCTCCCTGTCGAGCTGAGCCTTTCTGAGCGGTACTTCAAGTCAGACGCCCACCACCCTTTAGCTCACCAGAATGCATTTTCCAATAGGACTGCCTGACACCATTCCAAACTAGAGTCGATGTGGGAGGAAACATGAAATTAGGAACGACAAGGAGACGGGCAAGAGCTCCCCCCTCCCCCAGCCCCCTGCAAATAAACAAGCCGTTCCCCCTCCCCGCCAAAAAATAAAGAAAACCAGGCAATGGAGGGATCACTGCATGTAAATGAGACCATTAAAGCAGCTTTAAATAAGGAGAAGAGAATCTGGCGATGCGGTAAGGCCATCAAGTCGTTTTCTTTCCTCACCATAATTTATCTGACTTCGTTTCAGCGCTAGATAAGGGTTTGGCTTGGTATGGGTTATTTATTTTATTTTATTTTTGGAGGGGGTGGGAGGGTATATTTACTTTTCCAGAGAGGTTTACCCAAAAGACGCTCTGGGAACCTATGGAAAGCTTAGAGGGGTGTAAGATGGGTGGGGTGAGTGGGAAGCCTGAATAAAGAACTTTGAAAGGGGGCAGAAAGGGAGATGGGAGCCAAGAGGGCATTAAACATGCACCACACAAACAGAGGCAAGGGGGGGGGCACCATCATTTGCCTGAGCTAAATCCCTGAGCTATTTGACTTTTCTCTAGCAGTCTTGCTGGGGGGCTTTGCTACAATGCTGAGACCAGGGAAAGAGCATGAGGTTCCATAGAGTCATGGAATCATAGAACTGTAGAGTTGGAAGGGACCCTGATGGTCATCAAGTCCAACCCCCGCAATGCAGGAATCTCAAGTAAAGCATCCATGACAGGTGGCCATCATCAATTTCTTCTTTAAAACCTCCAGTAAAGGAGAGTCCACCACCTTCTGAGGTGGTGTCCATGTCCATGTGAGAGTGAGAGCCAGTGCTGGCCTGCCCACAAAACACACTGAGGTAGCTGCCTCAGATGACATCTCTCCACCCTCAGGCACCCCACCCACTGCATTGGAGAAGGGGTGGTGGTAATGCAGCCAGACAGCAACCTCCTTGCTTCACACTTAGCTAAAGGTAAAGGGACCCCTGACCATTAGGTCCAGTCATGGAAGACTCTGGGGTTGCGGCACTCATCTCCCTTTATTGGCTGAGGGAGCCGGCGTACAGCTTCTGGGTCATGTGGCCAGCATGACTAAGCCATTTCTGGCAAACCAGAGCAGCACATGGAAATGCTGTTTACCTTCCCGCCAGAGCAGTACCTATTTATCTACTTGCACTTTGGCATGCTTTCAAACTGCTAGGTTGGCAGGAGCTGGGACAGAGCAACGGGAGCTCACCCCATTGTGGGGATTCGAACCGCCAATCTTCTGATCAGCAAGCCCTAGGCTCTGTCGTTTAACCCACAGTGCCAACTGCGACCCTTCACACTTACAAAGGAGTAAATCCCATTGAGCTCAGTAGGGGTGGCCCAATCTGTTTTGCCACCAACACCACAGGAGAACTTCAGTGCCACCACTAGCAGACTGGCACAGTGAGAAGAGAAATCTATTGAATCAGGAAAGGGATTTGGCTGTCTTCATTGTAGAATGATGGGCCTTCATTTAGGTGGCTTTAAAAACAGGCAACCTCGGGAAGAACGATCAACAGCAGTTTGCTTTTAGCCATGGTGATCAAAAGAAACCCACCTAAATATATCTACACACACCTGTATAAATCAGGACAAACCTCCATGCATCTGATGAAGTCCACGAAAGGTTATGCAATACTAATGTGTAGTGTACTAGCCTAGGGATGAAAATATTAATAATATTCTGTTTATACTCCAGATATAAACTCCCACAGACATTTGATTGACCAAAACATTGGAAACATAGAGTGATTTTCAGTGTTATACATATATCAGTGGAGATCAATAAACAAGTGGATCCTCATCTGTTCCAGCAAATATATTCTTATATCTGCTCTGGTTGAACTGGAAATAGAGGTTGTGATCGAATCCATACTAAGTCAGGCAGAATTATGTCTGAATCCCATAGAAATCAACAGGACAAGTTAGACATGACTTAACTCCCTTTGATTTCAATGGGAGCCTAGTTCAGTTTTCTTAGTCTGGATCCAACCCATTATATGCAGGTGCCAGGTAGTCAGTTTGGAAGAATCCTTAATATATAAAAGGAACCTGCTCAAAATAACCTCAAGAAGGTGGTCAAATTTGACCAAGAACGAGCACTGCTTTCCTTCCAAACTCAGCATTAACTTTGCTGCCAGAATGAATTTCAATGGCTCCATAAAATTCCATTGTTATAACAATTCTAGACTACCGAAAATTAGCAGTTGTGATCAATATACAATATAGTGCTGCACTTTTACTAATTTGACCTTTTTGCTGAGTAAATTCCTTTCCCTGTCTTGACACATTTGACGCTGGAAACCAGAAGGGCAATGAGGCAGCCAACAAGTTATAGAACAGAATATTAAATTGATCAAAGCATTTTCAGCACAGCACCCTTAGTGGGCACGTGGTAGGTAAAAATTCATGCTGCCCTTTTCTCACATAAGTATTAATACATTGAGAAAGGATTTCTCAATTTAAAAGCTGCAGTAATGTGACAAAGAACGGCAGACAGGCATAGATCTAGTACTTTTTCCACAGAACACTGGTTTCTTTTTAAAACTTGCATAACACTTTTCTTCCTGGGCTGTTCAGCTGGAGGCAAAGCAAGCAGCTAAGTACAGTCTGGGAAAAGATTTGTTTTTCACTTAAGCAATGTGCATAGCTCATTCTGGTCTAGACAATAGTATGAGGTTTTATGGGCAAGGTAGAACCCTATCTTGCCTTCTAAGGGAGGTGGGGAGGTAGGACAAGGCTTTAGAAGTGGTGGCACCCAGGTTGCAGAATTAAGCACTAGTGGAAATCTAGCCTTCTAGCATGAAATAAGGGCCATCTTTCTAAATCATCAGTCCAAGCCCTGGTCCTCAGTGATGGGGCTGGTGGAGCGATGGAGCCACTTCCACTTCCACAGCTAACCTGCTTGCACTGGCCAGGGCAAAAGGTGAGGGGACAGACTCTATCGGCTCCCAGGCTGACACAGTGCTGAGACCCATATTTGACCCACTGCCATTATGTGATGGCAGCAGAATCAGCACAGCATCCATCTCCACCCTTTCCCAGTCAAGGAAAGCTCCACTTAGGGAATCCTATTGGCTATCAGTGGCAGAAATGTCTTCCATCTGCCCACTATTTGGCTCCCCAGTCAACGGCACAGCTGATGAGAGAGGCTCACAGAACTAGGCAAAGTTGAGGGGAGTGACACCTCTGCCTCCTCCCATCCTCCAGATTTGGGAACACGGTAGCTCCTATAGAGGTCTTTAGATAAAGTAATTCGGTCCAACTTCAGGTGGGTAGCTCCAAGGATTGTCACGGGTTTGCTTTTTCCAAAGAAGGTCCACCCACAAAAAAGATACTGTCCTATTGGGGGACAGATTGTCAGCAGCAGGAATGATAGAGGGGAACATAAAAGCATTATTTAATGTTAATAATATCACTGTGGTTGGAGATATTGTTGGGTGAAGTGATCCTGATAATGTCTGTGCCAGGGATCAGCAAACTTTTTCAGCAGGGGGACGGTCCACTGTCCTTCAGACCTTGTGGGGGGCCGGACTATATTTTTGGAGAAAATAAGAACAAATTCCTATGCCCCACAAATAACCCAGAGATGCATTTTAAATAAAAGGGCACATTCTACTCATGTAAAAATACGCTGATTCTCAGACCGTCCGCGGGCCAGATTCAGAAGGCAATTGGGCTGGATCCAGCCCCCAGGCCTTAGTTTGCCTGCCCATGGTCTATGCTATCCCTGCAGCTCTCATTAAGCAAAGTCTAGCTCCTCCCCTCAAGCACTTGATTGTATGGTGTTGGGTGAGCACGATCATGTTAGCATCCCTCCACATTCCCTCTGCTCCTCTCCCCACCCCGGTGTTCTCCTAATATGGTGTTGGAGACATTCCGCCTGGCTTTCTGGGAGACTGTTTTGGGGTACAGATCTGTACAAATCTCTGCAAATTGATTCAGGAAATCTAGATCTGTTCTGTAGTCATTTGTAGCTGCTTCGGGATACAAATTGTCCCGATTTGGCCAAATTTGGCGTGCAGCCTTATATAACATATATTATGGAAAGTGGCTCACATTTAGTACTGGTTAGAACACTGACCTTAATTTTAATTAGTTCAAGCTGCAGACAAGGGAAAGAGAGGAAAGGGAGAATAAATGGCCTGGATTGCTGCTTTATTAATCAAGCAGGGGTTTGATCTTATCCACCACTGCAGTTTCAGGAGTTCTCTTCAACTTAGTTCTATTGGGATGGATTCAGATTACTTTTTTCCTCATATTCTAATGTGACCTTTGTACAGACACTGCGTGAAATTGCTTCTCTCCAGACAGTTCTACTGCATGATGGGTCCCAGTGCCACAATGCTTTTCACAAGATTAAAAAAAAGAATTCCAATACCATGAGGACCTATCTGCCAAAGTCACAGTATGATGGGAAAGCAAATGATTTTCTGAATCCACCCTTACCTTCAGCTGGAGAGCTGAGTCATGCATTGATTCTGTAGTAATCCCTATAAAATGTGTTCAATATAGAAAAGTGCAGTTTCTAATAAAGAGGATCTGTGGTTATTTAGCTTTGCTTCAGAGGCACTGGAGATATGTGGAGGAACTCCCAGGTAATGACTTCATTTAGTAAATATCAGTTAAAACATGGACATCAGTAAGAGTTACATGGGCAGTAATCTTGACATGTACTCATATTGGTAGGGACCCACCACAGATAGAATCATAGAATTGTAGAGTTGGATCATCTAGTCCAACCGCCTGCAATGCAGAAATCTCAGCTGAAGCATCCATGACAGATGGCCATCTGACCTCTGCTTAAAACAGGGCAGGGATATGTATTGGAAGAGGCAAAATGTAAAGGGTGTCTAAGTTATCCAGGACTTAGTAAAAGATTTGATAAGACTCTATGAGTAGCACGTCTTCCTTGTAAAGGTAAAGGGACCCTTGACCATTAGGTCCAGTCGTGGATGACTCTGGGGTTGCGGTGCTCATCTCCCTTTACTGGCCAAGGGAGCCGGTGTACAGCTTCCGGGTCATGTGGCCAGCATGACTAAGCCGCTTCTGGTGAACCAGAGCAGTGCACGGAAATGCCGTTTACCTTCCCGCCGGAGCGTTACCTATTTATCTACTTGCACTTTGACGTGCTTTCGAACTGCTAGGTTGGCAGGAGCAGGGACCGAGCAACGGGAGCTCACCCCGTCGCGGGGATTCAAACCGCTGACCTTCTGATTGGCAAGTCCTAGGCTCTGTGGTTTAACCCACAGCGCCACCCACGTCCCTTGTCTTCCTTGTAGGAGACAGCAAATAAATACATCTTTAGTATGTGGCCGATCAGATTGCCTCTGAAAGCAAGAGACCCTCTGGGCTTCTGAGGATCCTTAGGAACAACCCAAAGAGAGGGAGCATCAGGATACCATATACATATACCCCAGGGTACCTGGAGCAGGGCTCAGTAGTATAGCATCTGCTTTGTATTTAATTCCCAGCATCTCTAGGTACAAATGGAAATGCCTCTTCTCTGGAACCCTGGAGAGCTACTGACAGTCCGTGTAGGAAAACTTGAACCAGGTGATCTGACTCAGTATAAGGCAGCTTCCCACCTATATTCCTATGCAGGGCTGTCATATTTCAAACAGTGGAAACCTGGACAGAAAAGTTGTTGAGCTTTTTAGGCAAAGTCACTTTTGAAAATGCTGCTTCCGAGCAATTTTTATGGGAAAACGGCAAATACGACTTCCAACATGGGCTTCCCAGACATTTGCCTTATATGTCTGGGAAAATCCTATGTAAATGTGGAGTATCTCCCTTACACTACCCTTTATTGCAGGAAGAGTATCTGTTAAGTTGTGGGTGAACATATCAGACGACACAGCGATTCTTCAAACAGCTCTTGCTTATTCACAGGCCAGGACAGAACTGAACCAAAGGGTTCTGTCAGCCTGCTTATATAGAGCTGCAGTACAATGTAACTGTAACAATTTCCAAAAACTATCCAATCACTGAACGTCACTTTCGATCCCTTATTTGCACAACTATCTACAGTATCCCCCTGCTGGCCCAGGGTGAGAACTTCAGTACATAACAGTATCCGTGCCCACTTTTTCTGCCACCATATGATAGTTCTCTGCCTGCTCAGTATATTAAGAGACTGATAGAAATTCTGCATCCTTAAGTTATAAGGCCTTAAAGAGCATAACCAGAAACAAAACTGGAATAAATAATGGTTAATGTTCTCAGTCACCTGCATTTCAACAATCTGTTGAAGAATTGCTAGATGGACAGCTATTTTTGTCACAATTTACACTTTCAAAGGGCACAAAATATGTGTTTAGGTACTCACAGGAAAGAAGTGGCAGGAAATCTATCTATTTATCTATATAAATCTACCTTTCTGTCTACACTCACGCAAAAGTGTGACAACTCGTGTGTGCAGTGTATGGATTTTAATCATTAGATATGTTATGTATTTCAATATAGGCCCAGACCCCATAAGGCAAGCAGATGCTGTTCTCAGTGCAACAGGGAATGGGAAATTTCATGCTTGACGAAGGGTTTGTTTACTAGTCGTAATTCTTGTTGAGTTTTCAAAAGTAGAAGAGTTTTGTCTTTTTGGTAATCTGATTTGCATCGGAATGTGCAATTTAGATTTTATTATCACTCTATTGAGGTTATGGAAATCAATCCCTTTTGTGGGAAATTAATTTCATATGAATGCATATTTTTAAGTGGGAGAAGCTGAACTGTGAATTAAGGCTATTAAACTGCTCTCGTACAAACGGAATGACAAGGGTGATGTCAAGAATAAGCTTCTGTTGCTAAGACTGTGTATTTCCTCAACTCTCAAACCCAAGCCTGTAGAGATTTATAATTTCCTTCTGTGACCTAGCTGCCATCAGAGAGCTGACAGAAAGCAGAACTAAAGAGCTTATTGCTTAAAATTCACTTTCAAAGGAGAGGTTACTAGCATTCTGTTGCCTGACCAGCCTACATAACAGGGCTGGCTAACCTTTTTTTGGCCCACAGGCTGTATTCACCATTGCTCAATACTCTGAGGATGGTATAGTCAGCCCTTGCCAGAGGCTCCCCTGAATCAAGGGAGAATTGACACAGCTTTGCTCATAAAATAATCAATCTGATGGCCAGGATAGGACAATTAGTATCAATATCAGGCCTTGGGCTAGGCAGAGAGCCTCAGTCCTTTGTGCCTACTTTATTCTTCTCTTTTTGCTGCTGCCACCAAAACCAGTGACCAGAAACACCTCCTTGAGGGAGTGAAAAAGGCCTCTAGGCCAAAGGTGAGTGATCCTTGGAGGAGACAACTGTATAAAGGAATCATCCAGATGGTGGGATTCTGGAAAGCTTTCTGATTTGGACGCTAATATGCCCTGATATGCTGTTGTCTTGAAGAAATTTTTCTGCCACCCCCTGAAATGTATATTTTTTCCTAAAATTTTCATCTCCCACACCCCATATTTCCAAATACCAAAGTCAAATGCTCATGACAACATAAGCTTCAACTGCATGATTAATATCTCTTATTTATTTGGGTTTTTCAGGTGTCAAATGCTAAATCCCACCACAGCTGTTAACACCACAGGTGCTAACATTGCCACAAATACAGGCAGTGTTAAATAATGTTGCATGACGTGTGAAATGCCTGCTGATCCAAAAGATTGTAGCACATCACTTGTCAATCATAAAATGCTCTTAATTATGACTTGTCATCATAAGTTGTCTCAGAAATTGTGGGGCAGGAAAGAAGGAAATGCACAGGGGATCTTCCTTCCTTCCCCATTGATTGTTTGCTTATGAGGCATTCATATTAAAATATATGCCAGTGGAGAAAAGGGGAGGGGATTCCTGTGCTTGTAAACTATTATACAAGGAATTTCATGGGACAAGGAGTGGAAACCTTGAAGTATTTCCTCTCTCCTTCTTTGTTGAAGTAAGAATAGCAAAATCGCAGCTAAGAAGCTCAAGATATATATATGACAACCTTCTTTGGATATTAAACCAATGTCCAGACTTGAACATTCAAAAACTTTGCTTGCAGAAACTTACAGATGAATTGAAATATAATATTTATAGTCACATGCTTCTCTAAGCATGGGTTTATAGTCTCTTCATCTAATTTCCAAACAACTGTATTTTCCTCTTTCCAGAGCTCAGAGCTCAGCCTTCTGCATCTCAGGCCATGCCTTGCAGCTCTTATGAGAGATGTCCACTTTTACCTTCTCCTTCAGCTTAGCTTTCTTTCAAGCAGAGAAGCACTCTAACACTCTATTCAATTTAGCAGTGTTCACAGTGGATTCTAAAAGACAGTAATCTTGCTTCACATAAAATGGAGTCTCTCCTTCACTAGATACCTTCCACGTGACCAGCATTAGCCAATCAACATGAGAACTACTAGAGAACTCTCTAGAATTCAGTTACCTGCTAATCAAACGTAAACATATAGTAATGCAAACAAGCATTTATAATTTCAGTGAATTAAAGTACTATGCTTAACATTCTTCTGGTAAGAAATGGGTTTGTTCACAAATAGTCTAAAGGCCACAATCCTGTGCATACCTCCTTGGGCTGTAGCTTAGTGGTGGAGAATCTGCTTTGCATGCAGAAGGTCACAGGTTCAAGCCCTGGTATCTCCAGGCAGGGCTGGAAGGGAACACCGTGTAAAATCCTAGAGAACTGCTGTTAATGTAGACAATGCCAAACAAGATAGAAAATTGGTCTGGCTTGCTTCTTATGTTCCAATGAGTAAGCCACAATGAACTCAGCAGGACTTGCTTCTGAGTAAACTGACATAGGATTGAGCTGCACAATTTAAAGCCAAGTTATCTTAGTGGTTTACGGCCCACATTTTTTCAGTTGTTCTGACGACTCTTGAAACAGTTTTACATTGATCTTTGCTCTTGATAGTAAGAGACGGCAACCAAAAAAAGTGTCACTGAAATGCAGTTTTAAATAATAGTTTGGAGGAGGTAGATTTAGTACTTGATAGATTTAAAAACAAACAAACCATAGACACATCTATATCATATGAAAGGCAGGAGGATGCAACATATACTATATATTAAATAGTCAGTATGAAGTAAAGCCATTCAAAGTGATAGCCTGCAGTACTCCTGTAGACACACAAATCAAGAGCTTACACAAATGTTCTCCATATCATAAATGAAGGCAGCATAAACAAGTATAAGCACAGAGATTAAAGATTTATACAACTGCTATATTGTGCCACTATTGGCCAAGCTAAGGCTCCTGTTGAAAAGAAATACTCAAATGATTGTTATGCCACTGAGTAAATAACATTTGCAAAAGGGTCAAAATGAACCAGACATCTCTTCAGACAAAGCCATTTTTAAAATGTAGCTCTCTGGCTCTGAACAACAGGAGAAGCACATTCCAGTCTGTAAATAGGCATGAACTGCTTCCCTCTGTTCTGTTCCTCTATAGCTCTTACATCTCAGTAACCTTTTATTTCAGTAAGCTTTTAATTTCACTCCATTTGAGTTCTCATAGGTAATCCAGATTTTTGAACAAATGCCAATCCCTCTGCCCCACAAAACAACAAAACGTGTTCTCCCTAGCAGAGAGCACGGGTTGCGGTGGGGGATACAGGCCACCCCATTGTTGCTGGGCGGATGTTTGGAGAGACCCAGGCAGTGAATTGGTTAATTGGGTCGCTGGGGAGATTTGCTTGTTGCCAATTTTGAAGGAGGGGTCAGAGGTTTTAAATGCTGGACGCCCAGCTTTGGGCGTCCTCTTGGCTGCTTGCACCAGATCACACGCCCACTCTCCCTGTATGGGGGGGTGGGGTTGTTCGCTTGACCTTGCTATGCCAGTCATGGGATCGTCTGCTTTTGAGGCAGGGGCCTGGTACAAATTTTGTCCATCTGGCTGATTGGCTGGTGCCATTTGGTTTTTGCCTACTGCGTAGCAAATCATCACAACTTGTAAGGTTGGCAGTTAGGCATTGGTTAAAATTGGTTGGTGGAGGGGTAAGTGCCTACCCCTCCAATGGCGGTGCGGAAAGGGAATTCCATTAATGGAATCCAGGGGCTTGCCATTCTTTCTGTCCTTGTCCCTGGCATAGGACTTTGGCCGTGCAAGCCCCCAGGAGTGTACGGGTGAGAAGTGAGGGACTGATGCCCAGCTTCATTTCTCCCCAACATAGTTTCCCTGACTGGCTTCCACTGGAATCCGGAAGTCAGTTCTGTCTCTGGGCAAGGACAAATAGTCGTAACCAATGCCTAAGCAACCACTCACATGTGTGTATTTAAATAAAGTTGTGGCCAAAATCATGCCAAAAACCTTAAACAAAAATTATGTGTGATGTGTGAGTTATTGGGGGTGGCTTGGGGACCTCGACACGCAACAACAAAAAACCTGGGAGGAGAGGAAAATTTAAAACATCATTCCCATTAAAAAAAAAAAAAAAACAAGCACATGTATTGTGGTTTAAATTGCTGTGATCCACCCCAAGTTCAGGTGTGAAGAGGGGTGGGATATAGAGCCATCAGATAAATAAGGTACCCAGCCCTGATCTGTACCGTTGTGTCCAGCATCTAGGAGAGGGGAGGGGATATTTAGCAGATGTAGCCGAGTGATGAAATGGGCTTCAGATACTACTCCAAAATGGTATCATCTGGTGTGTGACTGTACCTTCCTACAATAAATATCATAGAGTCTAGCTCCTCCCCTAATATGCAAATTTCACTTGCATGCAGTTAACGTAATTACTCATCACTTTGATCAATCTGTACTGAGTGCACAGATTTCATTTCTCATACAATAAACTTCTGAAAATGCTATTGGAACATAAAAAAGAAATCTAGGTCATATACTGAAAGCTCTTGAGGCTTCACTCCACAACTCATTTTGAGAGTTGAAAAACTATGATGAGTTGTTTTCTAAGTCACCGTCTCCTTTTAAAATCTATTGCAATTTTGTCTGTAATATTCAGGTGAGAGTCCAAGGTTCTAAGAAAACCTGTTTGTAGTATGTATTAATATGCCTTAGGTCTTACATGTAGTTTGCAAACCATATGTCAGCCATGCCATTGCTTTCCTGTTCTAAAAGAAAATGAAACTTTCCTCTTGCTTTTGATGAAATCCTGTGTAGCATCTGACAAGTGGAAGATGATATGGCCCCTTCCTTCTGAAATAGGTTCCTATCTCTAACTCAAAGAGGATTGAATGTTAGGAAAAACACATCTTTCTCCTAACCTCCATGAACCTAGTAACCTTTCTGTAACACAGCAGGAGCAAAAACTGTTCAACAGTGGAACAGTGGAGGTTGTGAATTCTCCTTCTTTGGCGGTTTTTAAGCAAAGGTAGGATAGCCATCTGTCATGGATGCTTTAGCTGAGATTCCTGCATTGTAGGGGGCTGGACTAGATGACCCTTGCGGTCCCTTCCAACTCTACAATTCTATGATTCTATGCTTCCTTTCTATTTGCATTGAATTGAATGGCCTTTGGATTTAATGAATGGTGTGGAATAATGGAATTATTCTCCACCCCCATCGTTCTGCCCGGACACTGAGGTCCAGTGCCGAGGGCCTTCTGGTGGTTCCCTCGCTGCGAGAAGCCAAGTTACAGGGAACCAGGCAGAGGGCCTTCTTGGTAGTGGCACCCATCCTGTGAAATGCCCTCCCACCAGATGTCAAAGAGAAAAACAACTATCAGACTTTTAGAAGACATCTGAAGGCAGCCCTGTTTAGAGTAGCTTTTAATGTTTGAAGGACTATTGTATTTTAATATTTTGTTGGAAGCAGCCCAGAATGGCTGGGGAAACCCAGCCAGATGGGTGGGGTATAAATAATAAATTATTATTATTATTATTATTATTATTATTATTATTATTTTAATTATGTACAATTCCATCACAGGGGTTTTGGGGAAGCCAAACTGTAGTGGAAGAGAAACAGTGTTGCATGCAAAGAACACAGATTGGAATAGATATTGATGCCTTCTTATATTCCTACACACAGTCAACACAACCTGACCTGCTCGCTCCTTCACCCAAGTGCACCAGACATATGGGACTCTCCAATAAGCTGGAATCAAGTCATGCTGTTTGCATTTAAATACAAAAACTATTTGAGTTTCAGTGTACTGTCTCTAGAATCTAGATCCTCAAAGTGAACAAATGTGGGTTGTTGGGGGGGTGTTGTTTGGCTAGGGGGGATTTAACAAGAATGTGAGCTGAAATCACTCCAAACTGTCATTTTTTTTTTTTTTTGAAAAACAAGTCGGAATTTCTTGCCAAGGACTTTCTGAAAAAGTGCTGTGCCTTCTTCTGCAATGTGTTGAGTGGTTTTGTGCCGTTCAGCTTGTCCAATGTCAGAGTGACACTTCAAGCAGGACAACCCAGTCTGTCAAATTAGAAAATGACATCTCCAACTCCCTATTCCTGGCTATTGTAAAGTCTATGCCAGGGTAATATGAGGCTTTATGCCTCAACCGGTGGCTTTCTGGCTAGCCCTCAAATTCCTTCCCAGCTCCTTCTCCCTGTTTTCTCTCTCATTCCTCCCCTACCCCATCTAATCGATTATAATAAATTCTAAAATCTCACTGACAACAGTGAGGGCAGACTTTGGTCTTTAAAATTTCATCAATGCCCTGTGTGAGGCCTCACCTCTCTCCTTCCATTTTGCATGTACATGACGACACAGCTGTGATGCCCTGCAGTGCCCCCTCTGCTTGGAGCCCATTCCGGGGAAATGGGTTACACTTTCCTCAGTCATCCTCTGCTAACAGCTATGTCTCTCCCATCTCCCTATTGCATGGAGGAGAAATGGCATGTTTCGTCTGGCTACAGGCTTGGCTCCTAGTCATTCCTCACTGACAAGGTGACCAACACCCTCATCCTTCATCCACACAGAAAGGAAGCACAGAGGAAGGACCCACATTGGCTATGCCTGCCCTGATTTTCCCTCCTTTCCTCAGCATTTTCCTATGCTCTCATTGCTCATAAAGTCTTATCCACAACCCTCCAGAGAGGTTTGTTGAGGAGAGAGCCATAGATGTCTGCATGGAGGCGCAGGAGATGGCAAATTTTTCTTATGTGAATTTCCTTAAATGAACATCCAAGCCTGAGAGCTGTTTAGCATATTCAGTCTTGAGAGCCTGGAAAAAGGTTACAATATAGTGAGTGCCTCACCATCTCCTTTGGAGTCAGCTTTGCACGATGATAATTTAAGAACTTATATCTCTGACTTGAGAGCATTATTCACTTAATTGATCTCAAGTTGTGTTGGGGATATTCTGAATGAGCAGATTACAACCATGTTTGGTGAACAGGTTCAGTAATAACATGTTCTCGGCAACAATTGCTTTGATTGATGAAAAAATTGTTAACTGTTATCCTTTGATGACATTCAGAATTAATTCTATGTGTGTGAAAGTTTAGAAAGAATCTAAACAAATAGGCTTACATACTATGAATAGATCTATGAATAGAATAAAGTTTATGAAAGGGGACCTCCTGTGCAACCCTCCTTCCTACAGGCCACTATGCCCCCTCCAAAACTCTGGGTGATTAAGGACCCCTCAGAAGAGGTTGCACCAGCCAGGGGGCAGTTGCAGTCTGAGAGAGGATCCCCCAAAATCATGGGGTAGAGGCAACTCACATTTGCAAAGCACTGGGTGTTCATGCTCTCTCCTTCCTAACTTCATAATCAATTTGTAAAAAAACAGGGTGGACAATCCTGTACAGAATAAA
This sequence comes from Podarcis pityusensis, assembly GCF_964106645.2. NCBI lineage: Eukaryota > Metazoa > Chordata > Lepidosauria > Squamata > Lacertidae > Podarcis > Podarcis pityusensis. The sequence continues at coordinate 88,689,810 of NC_138027.1, forward strand.
ATACCATTCAGCTATTCTGTATATATAATTTTGTACACCTAGATAATTTTCTTGTAAATACCATCCTTGCTCATCTATGTCATTCATTCTCTCTTTGTATATGGAATACAGAAAACATGGGGTTATCTAACCAAGCCATACTCAGAGAAGAATATTGAAATCAATGAAGTTAGTCATGACTAACTTAATTTTGTTGATTTCAGTGAGTCTACTCCAAGTGTAACATAGATGAATACAACCAAATATGCTTGTCAGGGTGCTGTCAGTGGCTCCCGGATGGTTGCCCGGGAAATTATAAAGACAAGGGAAAGTTTATTACAGTCTTTTTTTATTTCAAACTTTTCAGAGAGAGGCTATAGACCCCAGCCTCTTGAATAATGGCATTGTCCTGAGTAAATCTCCACCCCCCGTTCTCTCCCACTTCCTCATTCGTCATCATCATCATCGCCTCTACGGCTGCCACTAAGTGTCCTCTGTCTTTGAGCTCTTTGCTCTCCTACTTTTAAGGCTCGCTGGGTTCTGGGAGATGGTGGGTCTGGAATGCTTTCTAGTGACAACGTGTCAGCCAGCTGCTGCTCTGGCTCTGCCTGCTCCTCCTCTCCCATTATTTCCCAACTTCCCCCCTCATCTGCCTCTGAGCTGGGACCTCCCTCAAGCCACTGTTGTAAATCTATACTGTCTTTCTCTTCTTCCTCCCTGGAAGGGCCAGGATGGGGAGGTGGTTTCCACCACTCCTCCTCCTCTGCCTAGCCCCTGACATCATCCCCCTTTCCAGTGTCCCCCTCTTCTTCCCAGTCCCTGCCATCACTACCTTTTATGGTACTACCATCAATAATAATTTTACTTATGAGATTCGACACAGGATCAATATTGCCTCAAGTTTCCAATGGCTGAAATACCTACATGCAAAACAAGAAACTGACTTAAGGAATATTGGAATGCTGAAGAAGTCTTTCCACAATCTCAATGAATGTAATTTTCACTCAGGCCTCTTTGCCTCCTGCTCCTCCTTTTTTAAAGGATCATTTTTGCTTAACAGTAGAAATGGTACACGGTGAGGACCAATGTTGCTAGGAAACCTAACATCTGAATCCACTGTCCTACCATGACAACCACAGCAACAAAATGTAGCCTTATACTTTGGAACTGTACACATTCTGTGCTTTCCATTCATCTTAATATTTGTAGAAGTTTCAAAAATGTATACAAATCCAAAGTTTTCATGGCACTGAGTAAATATCACACAATTCTGGGAATCGTTTTCACCCCCTCTCCGTCTCTATAGCCCTCAGTTTTTCCTTAATCAATTTCTGCTTCATCCATGAAAGACAAGAACAACATTATGCTACCGTTTATAGAAAATGTTTCATTAATAATCCTGAATGAATAAAAATGCTGTTAGTTCAGGTTCCAGATTCAGTACAGTATACAAATACTTAACTGAAACCGGTATATATCCATTTACTGAAGCATACAGGAGAAAAAACACTGCTTATGAATAACCAGGTACTGAACTGTAAAGCATATGGTCTTATCAAAATTAAGCTAGGGAATTCTGAATAATTATTTGAATGAAGAAAACAAGCGGAACTTAATCAAACTAGTCAGGAATATTCAGAGTCCAACGGTTGCTAATAGGTACCTAAATATACTGTAGATGATATATCGCCTGTTGAAGACAGGGACAATATGAAATCTTATCCAGCATTATTGCTGCTGCTGTTGTTATTGATACCTCACCTTTCCCCCTGAGAGTATTGGCACTTGTGGCAGGAAGAAGCTCTCCAAATTCTGCAGTGGTGGTCCTTCCCAGTCCTGAGATAATGGAATTCAGCAATGAAGACCTGTTCTAGAACCCCAACTGTCAAGAATGTCAAGAATGATGGGAATTATAGTAGTTGTTGTCCAAGAATAACAGAGGGTCCAAGGCTTATCTATCCCTATGATAGCAGGGGTTGAACCAAGGATCTTCTACATGCAAAGCACAGGCTTAGTCAAAGTGTTATGGCAAAGCTGCTCAACTGTGAGCTTAACCCACCAATATTTCAGTTTCTCCCAATGAACATCGCTATCCAAAGCCCCTACAGCATCTGTTCCAAATGAGTCATACAGTACAGCAAACATCAGCTTTGTGAAGGGACAATTTTCATCAGGAAAATTTAGGCAAATGGGTTCAACCCTACACATTGATTTACAAATTAGAGAGCACTTTTAATCAAAATATTTCCCAAAGCTTTGATGTAGATGTCTTTCCCGCCATGTTGGGCTGCTATTAAACGTTTCAAGAACCCTGGGATATCCAGTAATGTACAAAACATGATGGCTAGGGCCACTCTTAGGATCAGAATAATCAGGAGTTTTATGTTAAGAGAGGACTTTGTAAGAGAACTTTAAAAAGAAACAAAAAGAAAGGTGTGATGTTCTTCCAAACCAGGAAGGCTTCAAGCATTTTTTTCTCTAATTACACTGGGCAACAATTTTTTACTTTTTGAATGTTGTCTAGATTTATACAACTGATTTAGGGTATTTTTGCACTGCTGAATCAGGAAATGGCATCTGTTTCTCTCCATTAGGTCAGGTTTACTGTAAACTGAATGGTGGGCATTTATAAAGGTAAGTACACGTAAATTGCATGTTGCTTCACCATTTTTCAAACTTCAGGGCTTGAACTTCCATTTCTTGGAACTCCAGGAATGCTCAGCGGCAGGGAGGTCTCTCTTCAGAGTCCAACAGTAGTCAGCCATCATGACTGTGTCCCAGCGACCCTGATACCTGGGCTCCATCTCTTTCATGTCCTGATGGAATCTCTCCCCCTGCTCGTCACTCATTGAACCCAGGTTCTCAGGAAACCGGTCCATATGTGAAAATAGGTAGTGCATCTTGACGCTCATGTTGCAGCCAAGGTTTCTGAAAGCAGTCAGCATTTTGTTGACAAGTTCTGCGTAGTTTCTGGCCTTATTGTTGCCAAGAAAGTTCTACCAGAACAAATGCCTTCCACGCTTCCAGTTCCACTTCGTTCATTGAGTTTCCAAACTCTGGATCTCTGATGAGCTAACGGATCTGAGGACTGTCAAAGATGCCAGCTTTCAACTTCTCCATGGTCAATCCTGGAAAAGCCTGGCACAAGTAGATGAAGCAGTCACCATCCTTGTCCAGAGCCTTGGTGAACTGCTTCATTAAGCCGAGCTTGATGTTCAGCGGTGGGAAGAGTATTCTGTCTCTGTCCACCAGAGAGTCGTTGATGACGTTCCTTTTTTTGCAAGGCACCAATTCCTCCCGCACAGGCCAGTCCTTCTTCGTGTAATGCTGAGCACTGTCCCTACTATGCCACATGCACAGAAAACATGGGTACTTGGTGAAGCCAGACTGTGGTCCCAACAAAAAGTTCACCGTCTTCAGGTCAACACAAATAAACCACTTATGCTGATCACAACCAATTTTCTCCAGCACATACTTCACTGCTTCATAGTTCTCCTTCAGTGTACTTGAGTGAGCCAGGGCTATAGAGGCAAACTGGTTGCCGTTGTGTAGCAGAACACATTTCAGTGATCGCTTGCTGCTGTCAATGAACAGTCTCCAGTCTTTGGGTTCATACTGTGGCACTCCAAGCTTGAGCAGAAGCTGCGCAATATCTGCACAGTACACCAAGTCCTTCTCTTCCGAGAAAAAATGGAGGTACTCTTGATGCCTGTTGTGGAAGAAGCTGATGTGAGCACTGTCAGAGAGGAGGTTTTTTTCCTTCAATCTGGATGCCAGCAGTTCAGCAGAGTCCTTTGACAAGCTGAGGTCGCGAACTAGATCATTCAACTCCTTTTGGGAAAATGGATGTGGAGCATCATCTTCAAGAACCACTTCTTCTTCTTCATGTCCTTCAACACTGGAGGCATCTTCGTCACTAATGTCAGGAAGTTCTCCGAAGATAGGCACTGGAATTTCATCACAATGAGCTACAGGACGACGTGCTGATTGAAGATCAGGATACTTCATGGGGAGGCTGCCCCATTAACTTAGTTTTGATCCCCCAACTTTATGCTTTGCCACACCAATTTATGGACGATTTCGAGGTTTTATGACTTCAAACTGATCCCTTTTCAACATAATCACCCAGAACTATCGGACCTTAATACTTCTTGTCATTAAAATAATCATTTCCAATCAAAACAATTATTCAACATGGCATTTTACCCTACCAACTTCTTCTAAAATGCTCCACACAAGTGTACATGTGAACAAAAACGTTAAAAAACGACATCTGGCCATAGCTCAAAAACTTGACCTGATTGAGCAAAACCAATGTGATTTTTGGATTCAGCGCATCAGATTCGTCCTAAATCAACTGAAAAAATGCAGACAACAAATTTGTTGTTGACCAGTGTTATATGTGAAGGACTAAACAATTGGATGGTTAATTGGCAAAGTTATTGCTGTTAGCTTGTCACAAAAGGAAGACTCTGTTTGCAGATGCTTCAACGGTTTCATAAATCTGGGGGTGTTATCTATATAGCAAACACCTACAAGTTGAAGCCTTTTTTTGTTAAGTGTACAGCATCAGTAGAGAGCAAAGCCTGTATTCTGAATCATAGTTCACATTCAAGGTCAGCTTTCAACTTAAGCTCTAAAGTCATTTCTCCAACATCACACTGCATACACATATAACAATAATTACAGTGTACGTGCAGTCAAGACAAGCCTCTCCTGTTCTGGGCTCAGCATGAGACACAGGCATTATTTTGACACTTGAAAAGAAAAAAGAAAAATTAAAATAAACTGTTTGTTTGCCAGCTGTGTTTCCATCACTGTCACTGTCACTACAGGGCAAATAAAAAGAAAGAGGAAGATATAAATATTGTGATACCAGGTAGGTATGCTAAATCAATCAAACACTCTTTGTTCTTGTGGATGGGGCTAGTCCTATCCACACTAGTGTGTTCTATGCTACCCATTGTTTGATCTCTATTGTATCTGGTGCTTTTTAAATTTTGAGATAGAGACATAGGTCGCCTAGAGAGTTTTTTTGTGGGGCAAGGAATTCAGGTGCATGTTGTAAATATAGGTTAGCACAATTAAAATGGATTAAAGCTCTGTTGCCCTAGAGCAAGAAATCCAGGTTGGTTTTTAAATCTGTTTAAATCCAGTTTTGAACAAAATATAAACTCTTTCACACTGCATCAGTTCAGGTGATTCCATAGGGGCAACACAGGAAGGGATGATGATGATGATGATGATGATGATGATGATTATACCCCACACATCTTTCTTTCTCTCCAGCCACCCTGGGCACCTTCCAGCCTATATAAAAACATGATAAAATATTAAAGATTATAAATTTCCCTACACAGGGTTGCCTTCAGAAGGTGGCATAGTTACTTATTTTCTTGGCTCGGGGGGTCACATAACTCCATACACTCCGATGAAAATAGGGACGTCCTACCATACGCTCAAACATAAACCACAGAGCCTAGGGCTTGCTGATCAGAAAATCGGTGGTTCAAATCCCTGCGACGGGATGAGCTTCCATTGCTCTGTCCCTGCTCCTGCCAACCTAGCAGTTTGAAAGCACGTCAAAGTGCAAGTAGATAAATAGGTATCGCTCCGGCAGGAAGGTAAACAGTGTTTCTGTGCGTTGCTCTGGTTTCGCCAGAAGCGGTTTAGTCATGCTGGCCACATGACTCGGAAGCTGTACGCCAGCTCCTTCGGCCAGTAAAGCAAGATGAGCACCACAACCCCAGAGTCGTCCGCAACTTGACCTAACGGTCAGGGGTCCCTTTAACTTTAACTTTAGGGGAAGTGGGAGATTCCAGGGTCAAATCAGAATCCAGGATGACTTTTGTAAATCTGGAACTCTCCCTGGAAAATAGGGAAACTTAGAGGGTCTGCAGTACTGATTGTACGTGATTTGGTGCTAAAATTCCTTCTAAAATTAGTTACTTATCTCCTTGGCATCAGCTTGGCTGCTGGAGCTGCTGGAAGGAGACATAAGACTCTGTGCAGCCAACTTGCTTTCCTGACCTGCTGTCCGTCAAGGCAGCAGACTTTCCTCGGGGTTTATTCCCAGCGCCTTTCCCACGAATGAGGCAGTGGTGGTTTAGGATCAGAGTTTTCCTTCTCCTAGGCAGGCTAACTTCCCAGACTGATGAGCTGCATTTGCCCCTCATTTCCCTCTGCAGCACATGCAGAAATTGCCTTCTTGATTGGACCCACTTTTGGGGTTGGACCCACCACCAGTCTCGTCCATTCAATCTGCCAGACAAATGATATAACATGTAAAATGTGGGGAGGCTGACTCAAGCAGTCCCTGATGTTGTCTGTGCCTCCCTCCCTCACAATCTTCTAACAGCCATGCAACTCTCATATTGTTTCCCTTCTTCTGATATATTTAAAGAGTTTGTTGAAGGTTTTTAGCAATATGTTACTCACATACTTGTTTCTGTTTGTTTGTTGTCGACTTACAGGTGTTTTCCAGCTCAATGGTGGAGCATCTGCCTAGAAGATTCTAGGTTTGAAAGATGTTAAACTATTTTTGTATGCCACAACTGCGGCTCGTATTTTCTTAGCTAAAAAGTGGAAAACCCAAGAAATACCAACAGTAGAAGAATGGCAGAGGAAGATGATGGACTTTTTGGAACTAGCCGACCTAACCGGAAGAGTCCACGACCAGAAGGAGGAGGAACACCACGAAGAATGGAAGAAATTTAATGATTATTTAGTTAAATGTGTTAAGCTAAACTAATCAGAAATAGCTTCCAGATATTTAATGGGCTTAGGATTGTATTTATGTTAACTGATAAAATAATGTGTTTAATACTATAAGGAGAAGATTTAAAGATGTTAACGTTCAATTTAAAGTGTATAAAAATTGGGTTTTGGAAAACCGTTATAAGGATTTGCAATGAAATTCAACTAAGGGGAAACGAGGAAGTCGCTTTACAAAGTTAATAACTGTTATTTTCAATAAGGTTATGATTTATGTTTGTTATGTTTGTTGTTTTGTGTTTTTGTTTGTTGTTAATATTGTAAAAATTGATAAAAAAATTTAAAAAAATAAATAAATAGAAGATTCTAGGTTTAATCTACAGCATCTCCAAGGCAGGACTTGGAGAGACCCTCACTATGTGAAATCTTGGAGACCTCCTGCCATGCACTGACCTAGATGGACCATTTCAGAAAAAAGTCAACTTCCTATGTTCCTATGACATGCCTCAGAAATAAATTGGTTTATTTAGGGGAAGTGCTGTATCCAAAGCTTTTGTTTTTCAGCCGGAACTCGCCGGAACTCAGTTCCGGCACCTCTCAGCTGGGCACCATTGTCATTCTAAGAGGATTTGTTCATGGTGAGTTCCAGTACCTCTTTTTCTAGAAAAATAGCACTAGTAAACCATCTGCTTTGCATACAGAAGCATACAGAATCAATCCATAGCATCTCTAGGCAGGACTGGGAATGTACCCTGCATAGGTACCAACTCCCTGGGTGCCCAAACACACAAAAAATTCCCCATGAAGGGGCTGGGCACCCACAAATTTCAGTGCCAGGGCCATGCACGCTGCATGACACCCACGACCCCAGGCCGCCACAGTTGTGGGGCCAAGCTGGCACTCCTGTTACCCTGTCTTAAATGCTACACAGCTCCTGCCAGTCAGTGAAGTTAGCTTTGAACTAGATCAGGCTTCCTCAACCTTGGCCCTCCAGATGTTTTTGGCCTACAACTCCCATGATCCCTAGCTAGCAGGACCAGTGGTCAGGGATGATGGGAATTGTAGTCTCAAAACATCTGGAGGGCCAAAGTTGAGGAAGCCTGAACTAGCTAGACCAATGGCTTGTTCTGATATAAGGAAGCTTTCTTAGGTTCCTATGCATTTCCAGCTCAGGCAATTCAGAACTCTGCAATGTACAAGCATTGAAGAACAAACTGAAGCAGAATAAATCCAGAACTAATGCATTATGGTTGTGTCAACAGCTTGTTTCAGCATACACCCTCAACAAAACACCCATCTGGAGGAAACCTTTAGAGAGTTGTAAAATACTGATATGATGATCAGACACCTTATGAACTATCTGTATTAGATTGAACCTCCCAAATGCCCCCACTCCGTTTCCTGTCTCTTCCGTTAGCTCTGTGTGTTGCTGAGCAACTTGCCTGCCTTTTGGTTATAGTTTTTAGTCATGTTCAACTTTTATGTGAGAACTCAGAGAGTTAAAATAAAATAAAATGATGGCAAACAGCATTCTCTGACTCACATCTTGAGCTCATGAGGAGTGAAACTTCTCTACACCTTTACTACCTAGCAGCTCCAACCGTAAAGACATATTCATTTGGATGTTAAGATCCATGTGATTACAACAAAGCTTCCTTCCATGTAAGAGTATGTTCAATCAAATCTAATTCCAGGTTGCTTGCAACATAATGTACAAGACAGCAATGAAGAACACCAGCCTGATTATGCATGTTGAATGTTTTGCTGCCCTCAACAGGACACCTTAGTACATACAATTTGATATCTCATTTGTTTTTGCTTGTTTTTTAAAAAAAATCCTGCTTGAGTACACTGAGAAAGATAATAAAGCATATAACTCTGATGTATCACCCAGTAATACCACACAGATGTATTTTTCATAGTATGAATATGATCCTTTTATGTATAGATTTTGTGTGTGTGTGTATGTGTGTGTACTGTGTATGTATATATAGAGAGAGAGAGAGGTGGGGAGGAAAAGCGATTGGTTCATGATCTGTCTTATATAAGCAATAAAGAATCCTATCTGGCAGTATAACAAAGCAGCAGAGTTTTAAATATACACTCTAAATATTAACCCATTCATAATATAAAGCTATTTTTTCATATACTGTAAAAAGTGATCTATCATTCCTGGCTCTGAAATTAAACACAACAGAAGACTTTGAGCCAGAGCTATAAGGGAGTTAGAACCGGTCAGCAGCCATATATTGTGGACAGTTTATGTGTCCAAGAGGTCAAACTGGGAACTGCAAGTAGATCACACTACAGGCGGGGCACTGCATGTCTACATGTTTCTTTTATCTTAAAACGAAGAATGCCTGAGCATACGAAAAACAGCACATCAAGAAGAATAGTTAAGTATTGCTTTTGCCCTGGCATGTCATTTTATGTCCTGGATGAAGTCTGATGTCTGAAATTAGATAGCTGCCAAAGTTATTTCTGAAGGCTGCCAGCCAATGGAAGGTGTTACCCATTAACACTGGTAGGGTTAGAATGCAGGGAGGTCAACAGTAGGTGGAGCTAGAGCGAATGGCTAGCAGTGTTACAGCCCATGAGAGGTTAATTCTGCCAGCTAATTCTGCTTTTGTCTCCATCATCCTCCCAGCTGAGTTCTACAAAGGCAACATGACTGAGGAGGAGGAGGGGACTGAGACCCAGCGAGACTGTAAGTAAGAAGGTGCTGGCTGAAGGCAGTGTTCCACTTGCCCTAATGGACCAGTCCCCACTGAAATTAATCCAGAGCTCCCAAATTGATTCCTTATCTGAATCTTGCTTGGAGGCTCCATTATGCCCCTAATGCCATCTTAAGGTGTTTTGACCCTTCTGTACCCAATCAAGCATGAATCAGATCCTCCCTGCTGTCCCCAACTCACCTGCTCCATACAGTGGTACCTTGGGTTACAGATGCTTTAGGTTACAGACGCTTCAGGTTACGGACTTCGCTAACCCAGAAATAGTACCTCAGGTTAAGAACTTTGCTTCAGGATGAAAACAGAAATTGTGCAGCAGCGGTGCGGCAGCAGCGGGAGGCCCCATTAGCTAAAGTGATACCTCAGGTTAAGAACAGCTTCAGGTTAAGAACGGACCTCCGGAACGAATTAAGTTCTTAACCTGAGGTACCACTGTACTCAACAGAATCATATATGGAGGGGCACACCAGGCACAGAAGTCTCTTGGGAACACATTATTTTCAGAATCTAGTTCCCCAAATATAGCGGAACTATAGGTGGAGCCTGTTTTAACTCTATAATGTTCATGTCAACCATTGAACCATATGGCATCACAAGTCACTGGTCATTAGCTGTGGTTTAGCATCCTTGAGCCCTGGACAATTACAGCATGGCATTAATCTTGTCTTTTTCTGTGACACCCTGAAAGCAAATGTGTAGCACAAATGCCCTCCTCATTTATTCATTCACCTTAGGACACATCCTCCAACATGTTCCTAAGTTGGAGCAAGTCTTATGACCTGCAGCTACTTCAGGAGTCTTCTCTCCTTCCATTAAAACACTGCCAGAGGGGGCCACAGGGGAAATGGGGAGAGGAACTGAAGGTGGATGTGCTGGGTTGCTAGACAAGAGAGAAGCAAGAGTGATTAAAACATCACCACCTTAAAACTGAAGGCAGCAGATATTCTGCTCTGAAACCAGAAGGCACAAAGATAGGCTTCCCAGTCACTCTCCAGGGAACGCAAGTGACCCCTGAGCTGCAGAACGGACACTGCAGCTGTAATCGGTTTAAAAATAAGCATGGAAAACATTTGCCTCTTCCTTTTTCCTTCACCTTGTCTACTTCTTTTCACTTAGCCGTCACTGGATTTGCTTGTCAGCCTCTAGAGGATATGTGAGCAAAAGCATCTGGCTTCACGGAGCGCTCCACGGGCATCTGTATAGCTTTTCTTCACTCGCCTCTGGGTCTATTATCTAAGCTGCTTTGGTGCTGCTTGCCTCCTGTTCTCTGTGTGCTTAATTTCTTCCTTGCTGCAGCAATAACTGAGGACCTTCATCAAACCCATCATTACTTCCTTGGTCATTTATGGAATTATTCCAGAGAAATAAAACACACTTAAAAAAAGAAGAAGCCCTAATTAGCTATGGTTGTGTGGTCTTTTTTGTACATCCTGAAACTGACAGATGAAAGGAATTTTTCTCTCCCTACCAACTTTTAGTTTAAGAAGAAATCTATGAAGGCAGTGCTTTTTGTATACTGATTGCTCAGAGTCAAACACTGGGTTGTTATTTTCCTTTCATGCTATAAGAATAGGGGTGTGTTTTCACATTTTACACACATTTTACACCCCCATCGTTCTACCCGGACACTGAGGTCCAACTCTGAGGGCCTTCTGGTGCTTGCCTCACTGCGAGAAGCCAAGTTACAGGGGACCAGGCAGAGGGCCTTCTCGGTAGTGGCACCTGCCCTGTGGAACGCTCTCCCACCAGATGTCAAAGAGAACAACAACTACCAGACTTTGAGAATACATCTGAAGGCAGCCCTGTTTAGGGAAGGTTTTAATGTTTGAAGGACCATTGTATTTTAATATTTTGTTGGAAGCTGCCCAGAGTGGCTGGGGAAGCCCAGCCAGATGGGCGGGGTATAAATAATAGAATTATTATTATTATTATTATTATTATTAAAATAAATACAAATCAGGGATAATTGTCAGAACAATCCTAATGGGGGTGTGGGATTCTGTGGTGGATCTGTAACCAGATCCAAAGCTGTGCCGGATCATGACAGCCAAGGCAGGAAGTGGAGAGCACTGACATTTTCTCTCTCTCTCCCCCCCCCCCCACTTCATCAAAAGTGTTTTGTTTTAACCCCTTCCATCAGCTCCAGTGGATGAGAATTAACTATTTCAGCTGTGCCACTGATATAGTTCAGGGTCATTTTTCAGAGGTGTGCTCAAGGAGTGAGCAGGGTTAGTATCCTGAGGACCATTGACATCTTTTGACACCTCACCAACAGGCCCTGTTTGGAGGCACATTGTTGGAAAAGATGGCAGAACAGCATCAGTGGGAAATTTTCAAGCACCAATTTCAACCAGTGGGAGACGTCACCACCCTCTCTTCATGGTTAGAAAGGGAGGTCCACAGCATCAATGGTCCCTGAACTGCTCTCCTTGGAAAGTTAGGATTCCTCTTGTGGTACCATAATATCTTGCAAACCTTTGGATTTGGATTTGGATTTGGGTTTGTTTTGTTTGTTTTAAAAAGAAAAACAAACAAATGTGTGTGATCTTGTGCATCCAAGGGCCTCCCATTAGGCCACGATGCTATTAGTAGTGGGGAAAACGCAAATATATGACCAACACTAAGATGCACCTAATGGCAAATAGCAGCTGGAGGGGAGATAAGTTTATCACAAGGAAATTGTCGCTCCTTGCTAAACTTTAAAGAAAAATAATGTATGATCACAAATTTCTTATCATCATATCCTAGGGCCCAAGTCAGCCTTCCTCAGCCTGATGCCCTCCAGATATTATAACCAACGGCTATGCTAGCTGGGGCACCAGGCTGAGGGAGGTTGTCCTAAGTGATTTTATGTCTATTTAATGAACCACATACAGAGAGGTATGGCAATAAGCAAAATAAATGCACTTTCTTAAGAGATATCACCCCCTGTGCAACTTGATGTGTGGAGGGGTTTTTGTTCAGATACTTAGGAACCCGAAACACAGTGTTCCCAGATATAGATAAATTTGTCTTCATACATCTATCCTGAATTCTATGCACACAGTAAAGTGTGATGGGGCACATCAAACTGGTGCTTTTTCATTGTAGCCATATATCTGAAAAGAGCGTTGATTGACACTGAAAGTCACCCATCTCCCCTGGAAACCCTTTCTCTATTTTTGTGGATTGGTTGTGATCACATAAAGGCAAGGGAATTGCATTGCAATTATTCCTTAGGCAAAGACAAATCTTTCTGAAAACTAAAACTGTTCACTTCCTTGTGGAATTATGGATTTACAGGATTATATCTATCTGCATTTGTGATGAAATCTGAAGAATTAACACAAATCAAGCATGTAAGTGCTTTTTTGTGGGATTAGAGAAAAAAAACCCTATATTAGAATGAAATTATGCATTGACTTCAATTGGTCTCATTAAATAAACTCCTTTGTGCAAATAGCTCCGCCTGATGCTTTCCCCAGGGGGAAAAAAGAGAGAAATAAGCAAGAGATTGAATCCTGCAGGAGCAAGCACAGCTCAAATTTAAAATGTATAAAGTCAGCCAGTGATCCAGCCGTGTAGATAAACTGTATGTTTGTCTTAGAGAAATCATAAATGTTGGAGACCATGCCTTGATCTGACCCAACTTTTATACAACTATCATAAAGAATAAGAAAGCTTTCATCTCCAATCTCTGCAAGACAGAAATGATGAGGATGACATCTGAAAAAAAGCAAACCCATCAGGCACATGGATGCTTATAGCAAAATCCACCAGCTCCCTCCAACATACAGAAAACAGCTGCATGACAAATGGAATCACACCATTTACTTTAATTGAATGTAGGAGTTGATTTGCTACACTGATGGCTCTTTAAGAGAAGGATAAGTTAAGATGGAATAAGAACATTCCCTCCCCCAAAGGTTTTAATTCTATAGTACAGGGATGTTGTTGTTTAGTCGTTTAGTCATGTCCGACTCTTCGTGACCCCATGGACCAGAGCACGCCAGGCACTCCTGTCTTCCACTGCCTCCCACAGTTTGGTCAAACTCATGCTGGTAGCTTCGAGAACACTATCCAAGCATCTCGTCCTCTGTCATCCCCTTCTCCTTGTGCCCTCCATCTTTCCCAACATCAGGGTCTTTTCCAGGGAGTCTTCTCTTCTCATGAGGTGGCCAAAGTATTGGAGCCTCAGCTTCATGATCTGTCCTTCCAGTGAGCACTCAGGGCTGATTTCCTTAAGAATGGATAGGTTTGATCTTCTTGCAGTCCATGGGACTCTCAAGAGTCTCCTCCAGCACCATAATTCAAGTACAGGGATAGGGAATCTTAAAACATGGGAGTCAAATGTGCCATCTTCATCAGCCCCAGCTGCAATAAAACATGCTTTCTTTCCCATAACTGTCTCTAAAGTCACAACAGGCACTGTAACTCTTCAATGATTTGACTTCATCCCTGAAGGTACACTTTTTCATTGTCTCCCAAGACAGACAGATGCCAATCAAATGTGGCACCTGAGAGCTCTCGTTAGATGGATCCCAAGGCACTCCCCAGGCAACACACCCTCCTGATCCACACCCCTCATAGGTTCTGCTTCACACCCTCCTTTTGGTGTTGCCATATGTCTTCTTTTTCCAGGAAACATCCACTTTTTCAGGTGTATGTAAAATGAGAGTTGTCATAGCGAGAGTTGTAATCCAACATCTTGAGGCCTGCAGATTCCTCATAACTGATCCTAGGCCAAAACAAAACATAGAATCTTAAAAAGACTGCTAAGCTAGGTTCCAAATTGAGGTCATCAGTTTTCCCATACTAATACTACTGTTCCAAACAGTAGGCCTATGTCAATTAAGATTGGACACCATTCAGACTGTGTAGATAACATTTTGCCATTATTTTCAAGACTTTGTGAATATTGAACAACAGTTTTGGCAGGAACAGAGTGTTGTATTCTATGTTGTCCTTATATGTGCTCAGAAGTCACAAGGGGAGGGAAGACACGATTCTATCCAGCTCAATATATTTCACTACATGTTTAATTAAGTGTTGACCTAACTGTACTTTAATTAAAAACAGAAGGTTAACTAAGTAAAACTAATTGTCAATTTGGAGTGTTGCTATCAAGGCGGGTTTAACTTTGAGGCCCTTTTGTAGGGCAGGCTCTAGTTATCCTTCTTATTCAGCCATCTTGTTTCCTGCTGACTGTTATCTCCAAAGTCCCAGAAGCATTTATTGAGTAGAGAGAAGAGTGTTTAAAAATGGCAGAGAAATTAATGCTTGGGGCCAAAAGTTGAGGATGTCATATTATACTGTGAAAATGAAGCTTTTGTAGGGAAAAGGATTTCTGTGGCTTGATTAAGGGAAGTCCCTCACAGCAACATTAAAATGAAAGGACTTGACAAAAATATTAATCCCCAAAGGCTTCCAACAGTGTAATACTAAAATCAAATGCCATAATAAAGATATTAAAACACAATCGTGTCCATGAAAGATATATTGTAAGTATGAGTCTCTATTGTTGCTACAAGTGGTCTGCAATAAGTCTTTTAGTTTCAGGTTGTTGCTAGCAAAGGTCTACAGTAGAAGCCTGGAGGAACTCTCTATCCAGACTGAATAGCCCACACAAGAAGACAGTGGGGTATAGATGGCTCCCTGTTCAAAATTTTAGCCAATCCATTCCAATCCCACTCCAGTTTTTCCCCCCTATCCCATTCCCCAAATAGTCAGCATTCCATATCTACTGAACATCTTCAACCCACAATGGAATAATTTGAGTGAGAGAGGTTCTTTCTCATCTTGCTTCTTCTAAATGCTGTGTGCGTGTGTGTGTGTGTGTGTGTGTGTGCACATCTCTGCTAGCCTCAGAGTACCCCTGGAGCATTCTGATACCTCTCCTTGGGAGTGGGTTGCACCATTTTGACTCCATAAGGACTCCCAGCAACCAGAGACAGAGTTTCCATTCATGGGTTTGGAATAGGGATAAGTTACAAGAGCATGACTTACCACAACATAACTATGCTAGATTCCTATAGTGCAGATTCCTCTGTTAATCTTTTCTCTCATCGCTGCCTTTCCTGCCCATCCCTGACATTTTCGGGGGTGTATGTGAGAACATGCTCTTTGAAAGGCTTCCATTTTCATAAAAACAAACAAACCTGTACTTACCTTATTCTTCCACTCATTGAGAAAGTTGATCCTATTAAATTGGTAAATTGCTAGGTGTTCATTTTTAGGAACAGAGGCATAGACTACATCCCCCCCCCTCACAGAAATGTACCAATTTTTACAAAACAATTCTTTCCAACGAATATATTTTACACTCTCACTCATCTGCTCATTCCTCTCCCCCCCTTAGATTGTTTACACTTCTATCGACGATTCATCCTCATGGGGTTCGTGTGTTAACACGTGTAGTCATTTCTTCCTCATTTTGTTTCCAACTATTTATTTTATTTTCAGCATTGCTCACTGCTGCTCTCCTAAATTGGAGATACTTACTGTATCTATGGTTTTCTATTTGCCACTACCTCATTTCCCCTCTTAGATGTAAAATATATTCCATCTTTCTTCCTTTTACAGTTTTGTATCCTTCATCTTTGACTACCTGATTCCCCTCATCCTTCATGTTCTATTGCCTATCTTACATACTTTTCGTGAGAATTCTCATCATTATAGAGTCTGGTGCTTAACCATTCCTCCAGCACTCTGCAACATCCCCATCTGCCCACACTTCCAGATCTGAAAAGCCACATGGGAGAGGACCACTCACCTTTTTGGGTGGGTGGCACTGCGGCCAGGCATTGGGGTCGCTGAAGTGATCTGGTGGGGGGCAGAGATTAAGGCCCCCCTCATCACCGTCCAGACCATGACACCGGTGCTGGGCAGGGCCCCACCCAGGGATGGCTCTGCTGTCCAACTGGCACTGGCAGGAGGAGTGGCTGTGGAAAATTTAAACTGTGGCGTGGCTGGTGAGACCTCCTTTCGCGCCTTTCTCCAGAGGTCACTGTCAGGATATAGTTCCATTCCACCTTTAGAACAGGCATGTGGAGTTGTTGTATGTCACATGTCTGTTTACTTCCAGCATAGTCTGCTGGGAACTTCTGTTGTATATAGCTTTTGCCTGTGCTCTTTGCTTGGACACGAAGGGAAGCAGACATGTTTTTCCTTTGTCCTGATGTTGAATAAATGCTTGTAAATATGCTTACATATGCCTCGGTCTGCTACTTCTGTTGCAAAGAGTTCTTATCTCTGCTGGCTTGCGTGCTCAGTCTCTAAAGGTCTCTGAGGCTTGAGTCGCAGTTCCGAGAACCAGAGTTTGCCTGGCTGCCGGCCGGTGGGCTGGAGCCAGCTGGGGGCCTGCCAGTTGCCCCCGTCTCCCCAGACGCATCCCAACAGTCACTGTGTGATGTTTTCTCACAAACTTTAATTAAGGCATGGGAAGCTGAGTATCAAAGTCAGTGCAATTCCTGATTTTGCTTTCAATGCAAATTCTTCCTTTTACCATACCTACCTACCTATGTCTACCTCTCTATTTTCCACACGTATTTCTTTGAAAAAGACTTCACTTTAGCTTTTTAAAAAATGAACAGCTGTCTGATGCACAATAGGAAGTCTCTCAGACCTTCCCATACCTACAGAAAAGCACAGCTCAGGAAGCACAGGCCTCTAGGAAGGCTGCCAAGTGCAAACCATTGGTAATGCTATTTGCAGGATGCAAGAAAGGACGCTCTCAAACACCATTTTGTCACCACAAAAGTAAGGTAAGCACCAGGCCAACCAGAGCGGATAAAGAGCAGCAGAGCTATTTGGCCTGGACCTCAGGCTCAACATGCGATTCAAATGTAGACACTTGTTGATTTCTTGGCATTTGATAAGTTTAGCAAAATGTGACACACACACTCATCTTAGAGATTCTAATTTAAGCAAATAAGAGATGCAATTTGGTAAAATATTTGGGATATAGATGGATAGATAGATAGATAGATGATAGATGATAGATAGAATAGAGATGTTTTCATTTTGAGGAGTTAAAAATGTTCATAAATATTGATGAAAAATATATTGGTTCTGTAGGCATGAGATTAGACCATGATGAACACATCCTCTCACATTAGCTGATTTCATAAGCAAACCACGACTAGTTGTTATTATGGCTAGGGGCCTCAAAAATCTGGAAGTGGCCTAGGCTTCTGTTGAACTCTGAGAGGGCTTGTTAAGCACAACAAAAGCTCTGCATCCCACCCATGAATATTTCAGAAACTTGTTTTGGGTTGTTTTGTTGCCATAAATGGATGGAGAATTGATAGGGAGGAAATGCAGGAGATTATTAGTATTATTATTATTATTTGCAAGACACTAGTATCCACATGTGAGGCATCCAGTTTTCAAATGGTGGGGTGTTATTGTTTCCATGTTTGCTTCATAATAGTGTACTTGTGAGTGCCCAGTACACTGATAATAGATAATAGATAGATGATGATCGATAGATATAGATATAGATATAGATATAGATATAGATATAGATATAGATATAGATATAGATATAGATATAGATGATATAGATATAGATAGATTAGATAGATAGACAGACAGACAGACATTAAGGTAAAGAGAGAGTTTTATTCTCTTTGTACACATAAGCACTTATCAACCTTACTGGATGGGTGCAAGACTGTTAAGCTCTGCAGCTAAAAGTCTGTTTTATGTGGAGAGGGAGAGAAGATTTTGGGGGGGGGGGGAACAGACTCAAGGTCCTTCAGTAATATATTTCTTTAAAATATAAAAGGGCACAAATGTTATTGTTCCCACATAGAAGCAGGTGATGTGCTTAGAAATACTAGCATGGCCTTACAGAACAAACTATCTTCTATTTTCTAAGGAATCTAGGCTGTTTTTTTAGCCTTAACCAAAACCAAGAGAGAGAGAGAGAGAGAGAGAGAGAGAGAGAGAGAGAGAGAATTCCAGTCTTGCATTAATGATTCTATAAACAAAACAGCATGACTTCCACCTACATTTTAAATTTGTTTTTGTGGGTGGGAAATGTTTGCATTCTTACTCATTTTTCCCCTGTGTCATCAGAAAACTATAGTACTTCATTTCTTTATAGGTGCCCATAAAGAGAATCCATCGGAAAAATGCTTTGGTATGGTACATTAACCTTTGCAAAGGTTTAGGAAATGGCATTTGTTCAAATTTGGGTGATAATTCACTTACTATCAATTTCCAAGGCTTCGCTGCCTCACATCTTCTGATGAACAGATTGCAATCTGTTGTTCTGTCAAGATGTTAGCAATGTTTATACTGTTGCCTTCTTCAACACAAGTCACAAAGAGCAGCCTGTGTTTTTTTCTCACGCTACATTTATTATCTTAAACATTTTAAAAAATATATGTTATCAAGGTAAGTGTAGTTTGTTTGGAGACAAATGACACATGAACAGTCTGGAATGTCAAGAAACTGTCTTCACTCAGACTCAAAGAGGATTCAGCATGCTCAGTGGCACAGAATGCTGACGTTTTTGGAAGGGCAGAAATGTAAATATAGAGGGAGGCAGGGATGGAATGGAGCATCCTGGGAAAGGGGGCACTGTTGGCTGGCCGGAATCCTGAATGGGAGCACTCCATGCTGTGAAATTTTGCTGCAATTCCCCCTTGTAATAAGGAGCAAACTTTGTGTTTCTACTCAGTGCTGGGCCATGATTGTAGGCTATATGAAGTACAATACAAATCCCCACTTCTAAAAAAAGAGTTTTGCTGCACCTTTCAGATGCGAATTCCTGCCATCTATCCTTGATTCATGGTACCACCTTGATTCTGTGGTTTGGAAGCCCCCTCCTTCCCACAATCTGTTTTAATAGGGTACTGCTGTCAATGGGTGAAGACTACTGTGAGACAGACAGGGCGGTGAGCACAGTTCATATATAGTAAAGGTAAAGGGACCCCTGACCATTAGGTCCAGTCGTGACCGACTCTGGGGTTGCGGCGCTCATCTCGCTTTATTGACTGAGGGAGCCGGTGTACAGCTTCCGGGTCATGTGGCCAGCATGACTAAGCCACTTCTGGTGAACCAGAGCAGCGCACAGAAATGCCGTTTACCTTCCTGTTGGAGCGGTACCTATTTATCTACTTGCACTTTGTCATGCTTTCGAACTGCTAGGTTGGCAGGAGCAGGGACTGAGCAACGGGAGCTCACCCCGTCACAGGGATTTGAACCGCGACCTTCAGATCGGCAAGTCCTAGGCTCTGTGGTTTAACCCACAGCGCCGCCCGCGTCCCTTCTGTTCATATATAGGTAGCATCTAAATCAGTGTTTCTCAAACTTGAGTCTCCATCCCTGACCACTAATCTGGCTAACGTGGGTTGATGGGATTTGTAGTCCAAAAACAGCTGGACTACAACTACTACAAGTTTGGGAACCACTGATCTAAATCAATACTAAGGCAGGAATGAGCATGACAATGAAGAACATGGGGTTAAGGATGGAAGTGGTGCTAAATAGTGAAAGGGGAATAATTCATTTGTGGAGAGCACAATGTACTGAGGATCTCTGCTATTATTATTTTTAAAAATGCATTTTATGCATCTGCCATTCCATGAAAGTTCATTCCATATAAATAGGTCTGTAAGGCGCCACAAAATTCTTTGTTTTTCTTATTCTTCAGCATTTAAATAATTCCATTCCCAATATCCAAAATGCAATTGTGTGGTTGCTATTTTATTTTTGTAGGTGGGTTTACAGACCAGTTTCTTTCTTTTATACTAAAAGTGTGCTCTTACGTGCACATTTTAACAACAACCCAAAAAAAATTATATTAAAAATAGTGTAATTATAGTTACTTCCCTTCCTCTATAATTTTAGGGCTCATTTCCATCTGCAATAACTTTCTCCCAGAAGCTCATCAGATCTCATCACTACTTGACGAGGAAACACACCAAAAGCTACAGAATTTTGAATAGAAGCTATTGAAGACTTTAGCTAATTACAAATACCCTGCTTGTATATCACTGTGAGCTCAGAATGTTAATTTAGAGTGAGAAACTTTGGTTCCTATGTTTGCAAACAATGTAAAATCTTTTCATACTATCTGGCTGACAATGAGTACCATGATTAATTGTTTCTGAAGAGCTGAAGTCAAAGATTGTCTGTTTAACTCAAATCTTAATTCAGGACTTTCCTTGGCCTTCTATATATTCATTTTGGGATGGAGAACAAATTCAATTTAGTTTACAGTCAATCCTTTACAAGCCACACTTCTCTGAATATTGCAGTGTAGTTCACTAGCCAAGTAATGTATACAAACAATGCATATATAAGGTCACATGCACATAAAATCTCCAAACGGTCAAGATTCCAGAGACTCCATACTTATGCAGGGTTTGTGTTTCCTTTGGAACAGGGGGCAACAAAGACTGTGGTGCCTTAATGGTATCTTCTTGTTTGGCAATCACTCATAGCTGAGTAAGATTGTCTTCCATAAACACGGTTTTAACAATGAGTCTGTAACTGATTGTGGAGGCCAATTCTGGACCCACACATCCTTCCACAGTGGGGACATTGGTTCCCGGGCGGGAGTTGATCACAGTGTGGATTTGCCAAGCATGCCTTCCTCTTAGCACGTTTCTCCCTTGCGTTCTGAGTGTCTTCAAAGTCCATTGCACCTTTGGTAAAGGCTGTTCTCCAACTGGAACACTCGCAGACCAGTGTTTCCCAGTTGTCGGTATTTAAACTACTTTTTTTTAAGATTTGCTTTGAGAGAGTCTTTAAACCTCTTTTGTTGACCACCAGCATTACACTTTCCATTTTTAAGTTCGGAATAGAGTAGTTGCTTTGGAAGATGATAATCAGGCATCCGCACAACATGGCCAGTCCAATGAAGTTGATGTTGACGAATCATTGCTTCAACACTGGTTATCTTTGCTTCATCCAGTACACTGATATTAGTTTGCCTGTCTTACGAAGTGATGTGTAAGATTTTTCGGAGACACCGTTGATGGAATTTTTTGAGAAGTTGGAGATGACGTTTATAAGTGGTTCATGTTTCGTTGGAAATGTAAAGAGAATGAAGGAACATTCTTCCACCTCTGGTGGACCTGCCCTAAAGTGAAGGCGTTCTGGGAAATGATCTATAATGAACTGAAAAAGGTATTTAAGTATACCTTCATAAAGAAACCAGAGGCCTTCCTTTTGGGTATTGTCGGCCAAGGGGTGGTAAAGAAGGATCGGACATTTTTTATGTACGCAACAACAGCAGCAAGGATACTTCTTGCAAAGCACTGGAAAGCTCAAGATCTACCCACACTGGAAGAATGGCAGATGCAACTGATAGACTATATGGAACTGGCTGAGATGACCGGCAGAATCCGTGACCTGGGAGAGGAGAGGATGGAGGAGGACTGGAAGAAAATCAAGATTTATTTACAAAAATACTGTAATTTGAGTGAATGTTAAGCAGGATGCTAGATCATAAACAATTGAGCACCACTAAATTAGATGATTTAAGATAATAAGTGAGATTGAGAAAATATAAACTTTTTTGAGAATTACAAGATTATAAATAAACAGATGGGACATAAGAATGCAAACAAGATGATAAATTGCTGGCAAAAAGTTATAACGATGAAAGTGGGAGCGGGAGATGTGAGGAAGTCCAAAGAAGATGTGAAATTATGTTAAGACATATGCTACATTGTTTATTATATCTATTTCTATTTTAAACCCTAATAAATATTTTTAAAAAACAAAAAATATAAGTGGTTCATGTTTCACAAGCATACAGTAAGGTTGGTAGTACAATAACTTTGTAAACAAGCATTTTTGTTTCCCTGTGAATGTCCCGGTCCTCAGACACTCTGCACTTCATTCAGGAGAAAGCCTCACCCGCAAAGCTCAGGCGATGCTGGATTTCGGCATCAATGTTGACCCTAGTGGAAAGATAACTGCCTAGGTACAAGAAGTGATCAACATTTTTCAGCGTCACACCATTGAGTTGGATATGGTTTATTTACACAGATATACAATTGATGCACTCACAGTGGCCAACCAGATGACTGTGGGAAATCTGCAAGTGAGACCCAGACACAAGAGTGTTTTAGACCTCCAGTGGTTTCCAGAAATAGGTATTCAGAATCATTGCTGCCTTGAGTTGTGGAGTAACAGCATAGCCATCCATAGCTTGCAATCATGGATAGCTTTATGCTCCATGGATTTGTCTAATCCTCTTTGAAAGCCATCCATGTTGATGTCCATCACAGCCATCTGTCACACGTTCTTCCAGATGGTAGAATACCCCTTCAGTGGACAAAAGGATACAGGAGTATCATCCAGGACTCCCTCCAAGAAAATATGTAGACTCTGTTATATTTGAATAATGACATATATATATACCAATCAACAATCAAGTGCACATATATACAGACTTACACTCCTTGAACCTAATGTGTGAACAGCCTTCCAGTGTGTGGAGTTTGGGGGGGGCAGGAGCAGTAACTGCAATCCTACCCATTCCTCCACACATTGATTGAATGTATGGCAGAAGGTACATCAAGAAGGCTAGTGAATGAATACAGGAGCATACATAATAAAAAAGCAATGATACAGGGCAGGATTCACCTAACAAGTCCCAGCAGCAGAAGCCCTGTGCTAGGACATCCATTTGTGCAATAGTGCATCCCTCCTCTCCTTCTCCCATGCACCTCTGCAACCGCCATATTGGCTTGGAGGGTTGACATGAGTATCCCCAAAACAACATGCAGAGAGGTGAGAGGAGGGAATCATGTTGTCTAGCAAGTTGCTGTGCTTATGCATTTGGAACATTTGTCCTGGTGTGGCACTAAATTCCACCCAGAGCAAGTATCAATTTGTATTTAATATAAAGAACGTAATAGTCCATTGGTTATAAGATACTGAATATTAAATCCTGAAAGTCAAACAGTGTCATTGGTTCCCAGCTGCTATACCACTGGAGGGCATTCAATATTTATTATCAAATATTTGACAGGTGCTGGATATGAGGAAGAAATCTCCATTGTGCTTCCTATTCCCTTCAGCAAACTTGCCGGCATACAGGACTGTGCAGTAATAAGGTGTGAGCATTTCAGGACAACGAATGATGTCACTGGATCCACAAATAGGGAATACAGCCAGATAAATGGTCTGGAATTGATTTAAGCAAGTGGACTGAGTCAAGATTTTGGACAGACAGATATTCCGTCCCTCACACAGAAGTATTATTATTTTTCTGAGAAAACTAATTCCTTATACATATCACAGGTGCAACCCCTTAGTGAAATGAACCATATAAAATTCTCCCTTCTCCCAGGAGTGTGTGCAGTTCCTGTTCAATTTACTATCAGTCTAATTTGTTGTCACTAATTCTTCAACAAATTAGTCTTAGTATGCTAATCACTATTATTTTAAGGTAGCCGTTTATCCTTTCAGTTTATCCGCATTTGATTTGCCTTATAAAAGCTTCTGCCACCTGTTTTTCTTTCCTTTAATAATGCAGCAAATCAAATTAACATTCCTTCAAAGAAGCCGATTTAATGGCAGAACAAAATTCCTTCAGTGCTTGAAGCACAAAACCTTTTAAATGGAGGCATATAAATAGTACAACTCTGGAGCACACTTTCCACCTAAAATATGACTAAGCTATAAATGCATGCTGTGAACCACAAATTAATTAAAATACTTCTCCATGATAGCTTGGAGAATTAGAAACATGATGTATAGCTAACGTGTAGGCAAAAGCTTTCTGGAAGAGCACACATTTTTAAATCTGAAGTTCCGAGTCCAATCCCTGGTGCTTTCAGTAAACAATCTGAAATGACAGAGCTGAAATTGATAGATATTTTGTACATGGTACTATGGGAACAGAGGTAATATGGGAAGTTATCTCACAACCATCTATAACTACTTGTCTATGGAGCCCATTAAAGTCTTCTCCAGTTGGCTCGCCAAGAGGTATTTCTCATTAGATTAAGAGCAGTGTTTTTAACTGGAGATGCCAGGGATTGAATCTGGTCTTTGATGTACAAAGCATGTCATCTACCACTGAGCAATGGCTCCTTCCAAGCAGTGGTGGCTCATGGGAGAGGGTTGGAGCAGCAGTAGGGTCATCCTGGCAGCAACACCAACAGCATTGCACCTTTCTGGATGGGGATAAGGTGAGGCAGTGGGATTGTGTACTTGCATCACTGCTGCCAACTTGGAGCTCCCTCAAATTTTCCACTGTTACCTCAACTGATGACTGCAGTGACGCCACTGGGAGGATACACATGCACCAATAGAGGCCATCCTGGTGCTTTTAGGCTTGCTTCCCTCTTCCTGCTGAAAAAGGCTTGAAAGGAGCCTCTTGTAGTCAAATGAATGCTCTTTTCAAGCCTACAGTAACTGTGGTGTGCCAGGGGTGCATTGTGAGATCTGGCGGCAGGGAGTTGATAAGTGGGAATATGCCCTGAATGGGGAACTGGTTGGGCAATTGCATCACAAAATTCAGATAAGTACGAACTTTGAAGGATTGCGGCACTTCAGTTCCCATTATCTTTTTGATAGATTCAGCTTTGAATGTGAACTGAATCAAATTTCTCCCCTGTCCCTATATAGGAGGCCCTTTCCGTCTTTCTGCTAAATACCTCAAGGTTAGAGCAGGGTGAGGTGATCACCTCCCCACAAATGCAGTCTACATGTACAGTGGTCCCTCGGGTTAAGAACTTAATTTGTTCTGGAGGTCCGTTCTTAACCTGAAACTGTTCCTAACCTAAGGTACCACTTTAGCTAATGGGGCCTCCCGCTGCCGCTATGCCGCTGGAGCACGATTTCTGTTCTCATCCTGAAGCAAAGTTCTTAACCCGAGGTACTATTTCTGGGTTAGCGAAGTCTGTAACCTGAAGCATCTGTAACCTGAAGCGTCTGTAACCCAAGGTTGACTGTAGAAAGAATGCCTGAGAAGCTCTTTGTGTATTATGACAGTATAAACTCTCTTCAGTCAGGACAACTTGGGAACAAGACTGGGCTGATTTTACATGGACTGAGTAGCTTCTTCCTTTGGCATCCCCACCAGTGTCTTCAAGCAGAGGACCTTCAAACATACACATGCATATTCCTGCCTAACCTGACATGCTCGAGAGGTTTACAACTTCTTTCTTCTGTCATAATGAAAGCAAGCATCCCACCTTGTCACCCTTATAAAGTTACACACCCTCCCAGGTTGTAGTAGACCCGCTTATTTACAAAGCCCACAACTTCTGAGTTTCCCTTGGGCACATGGAGGGCAATATCTTCTGTGAGGAACCTCCAAGGCAGCCTTTCTCAACCTGTGGGTCCCCAGATGTTGTTGAACTACAACTCCCATCACCCCTACCTAGCAAGGCCAGAGCTCAGGGATGATGGGAGTTGTAGTCCAACAACATCTGGGGACCCACAGGTTGAGAAAGGCTGCTCTAAGGTGTGCATAAATGCATAAAGAAAGCAGGTGTCAAGTAGTGATTAGAGTGTCAAACTAGGACCTGGGAGACAAGGTTTCAAATCCCCACTCAGCAATTAAGCTCCCTGGGCCAGCCACTGTCTCTCAGCCTAACTTACCTCACAAGGTGGTTTTGGGGATTAAATGAGGGGGTACTCCTTAAAGAAAAAGGTGGGATATAAATGCAAGAAATAAGATAATAACAGTATATTGGTGTAGTGCCTACACCAATTGATGCCAAAAGGAAGCCATTATATTGATGCCAAAAGGAAGTCTTTCCTACATGCTCTAGCACTGCATATGGAGGTGGGCAATTTTAAATCTCCAGAGGAGGAGGGGATAAATCTCCCCTCCATGCATTCTCCATTTCTGGTAATGTTCCCCCATCCACATTCCTGGGAAGCCTGTAATTAATACAAGTACTAAGGGAAGGTAGCTGCAAATTAAACAAACTTTCAAAACAAGCATGCATGGAGTGTGGTTGTCCAGGATATGTCCTCTTTTTCATCGGTAGAGTTGTCTGTAGTTGTCCATAGAGATCCATAGGTGAAAGCAGAAGTCAGCAAATGTGTTCTTTCTTTCTCTCTCTCTATTCAAAATATGGCAGCCCTATTTGTCTCGGCCTCACCTCTGGGGAATTAATGGCTTTCCTGTGCCTATTTTCAAACTACTAGCACCAAGTGCAGCGAATCAGCAGATAAAATTGCCCCTCCACACCAGTCAGCTTGGCTGCCAGTTGGGGAGGCTTGCCTGTGCTTGAAAGACAATGTGAGATATGAAGCAAAAATGAAAATTGGTAGGGGATATTCAGATTATCAAGCAGTACCTGCAATTCTCAGGTACTCCATTTTCATGGTAGGTGGGGGGGAAGTGGAAAGACGACATGCTCACATTTACCAAAGCAGGTCTACAATCAGAATAGAATTATGAATAGAAGACGAAGCAACTCAGGGGATCTGCTGGCATTTGCCTTTCTTTAATGGGCAACCATTAGCAGTTCCTTTTGTTGTGCCAAGCTACTATCAGCAATCTCAGCAGCAACTCTGGCACATTTCAGCTTGGCAATCAAATTCTCTTGCAATAGCCTTAGCAGTTTCCATTTGAAACATAGCACAATGCACAAGCTCCTGTAAGAGGCCACACACATTATCTTTATCTATTGTGTGTTGCCTTTAATAACTCAAGGCAAACCAAATGCAGATAAACTGGCAAGTCCAAGAATTTTAGTGAGGTGTAGGGTTTATTGGTTTCAGTTTACTCCTAACCCAAGGAGGTGTGCTTAGGATCATTGTTTAAGGACAGGACTGAAGTATGATCTGTTTAGAATAACATTTACTTTCCACTTTGGCTAGACAAAGGGCTTTTTCCAGCAGGAACTCACTGGAACTCAGTTCCAGCACATCTCAGGTGAGTACCATTGTCATTAGAAGAGAACAAGGGAGGCGTTCGTGGTAAGTTCCATTACCTCTTTTTCTAGAAAAATAGCACTGGATAGACAAAACCGGGAGGAAGAATTTTGTAGTGTTTGTGAGATGGGTCTTGGATTTCCGTCGAACAACCTAAACCCTAGCTAGATCCATTTTCTGTTCCTGTTTTCAGCACCATATTTATGATTGGCTATGGAATTCTATGTGCATTCAGAGCTCTGCAAATAGTGTGACATGCATGGGACATTCTCATCACCCTCCAAATCCCATAGATAACATATTCTCTGCAAAGTGAGGCATTGATGAGGCCGCTGCTGTCACATGCCCAACAACCTACCCAATTGCAGACACGTCTGGCAAGGCAAAGTGAGGCTCAACCCAGGGATAAGGACATTTTTGGACTTCAACTCCCATAAGCCCTGAGTGACATAGGCCAATGGCAGGACTATGGGAGTTGCAGTCCAACAACATCTAGAGGCCCACACTTTCCCAAGCATGTCATGGAGAGTAACCAGTGGAATCCAGTATAGGTTTCCAAAATTAATTCCTCACCCTCCAAAAAAATCCATCACATTTTTTTTACTCAAGGGAGGAATTCATAAATCTAGTCCAATCTGTTTTAAAATGGAATTTGAGAACTTTCCTATTATCCAAAGAAGGCTTCAAAACCTGGGTAGAAAAGAGCAAGGCAAATCATATGATAAATATCTCCTATATAACAGTTAAATGTTTCTCCTCCTAACAGCCCTCCATGAACAGTTAGAAACTTGCAACTGGAACTCTGAAACACTTTCTGTTTCATACAAATTGTGCTGACCTGATGTCTCATTTATATGGAATATATAACAGACTCATACTGAAAACAGCCAGATTATTAAAATCTGATTTTTACATAACAGGCCCTGACAACAGAGCCCAAATGTTATTCCCACTCTTGCACTAGCCTTGGAGTTCTTACCTTGTAGATGAATATTATTCATCTGAGGATTGATTAGGCCATGAGCAGTTATACTGACTAATAAATGATAAAGCAGTTTTTGTAGAGTTTGTAAGGTCTATCAAAGCTGCATTCTTAAGGGAGATTTAACAACAACAAAAAACCCACCAAGCAATAAAAGGCAATCTTTTAATAAGATTGAGAGGTTTAGCTGGGAATTAAGTTAGAACATGACAGTATTAGATCCCTTAGTACTTTCAGCAGAAAGTAGATAATGCTATTTTCTGGAGGGCATCCATATATAGGATTTAGTAAATTTCCTTTAGACCTGCCAAACACTTGTCTCTTTCTTTCTATTACTAAATTGCAGGTACTTTTTCCAACACGCCCCCCAGCAGTATCTGTTAATTCAAAGGGCAGCAGTACTGGAAAGCATGTGATTATTAGTGGCAATAAATTTCAGGAGAACTAAAGGCTAAGGAGCAAACCCTACACAAGTCCAGAGTCGAGTCCCTAAGATGATTGGATGGTGCCTTGTACTCCTCCTTCCGGCAACTCTTGTAGCCAAGCTGGTGCCAAACTTATTGCCCTGCTTTCCTTTGGACCACATCAGCAAGATTGAGAGGGGAGTCTTGTCACCAGGGCATCCCAGGATGTCCATACACCCAGGCATGCACCCCATGGTAGTCACTTCAGTGATGCTGATGTAGTAGTTTGGTTTCACTCCTGCAGTTGCTTTCCATTGTTTTTTGAGACAGATGGATGCTAGCAGTAATTGTACAAGATGGGGCAGTTGTAGAGAGCCAGTGAATAGCCCTTTAAGATGAATTGACCAATCCAGAACAGTGGAAGGAGGAGGAACAGCCTCATCTAGAATTAACTCATTCAGCTCCCTCTTACTCTCTTCCTTTTGGAGAAAAGAATGAGTAATTTTACTCTGTCTCCTTCGGGATTCTGGGGAGCTGATTAACAGGACTGGCATGATTCCTAGATCTTTGCAGTTCTTTCTAGTAAGTACCACAGCAATTATAGTTATTTGTCGGCAGTTTACTGAAGTCAGTTATCTCCAAATACAGAGGCCTTGAATTTACGAGTCAATGCCATCCAGCAGAAGCAAACATTTCGGAGACTCGCTGTAGCTGCCACTTGGGCTCGCCAGCAGCTCTGATAATTAGGGTGTTTCTCTTCCTTAATTTATAACTAGTATATTGTAAACTTTGACACGTCCTTGCATTCGGCACTGCCTGGCAAAGTGTTCAGTCCAGCCCAGCTTCATGCAGCCTCGCAGTTTAAGGGGAGTTAGAACAATAAAACAATGAGATAAAACAATAAATTAAAACAATAAAACGAAGCACTAAAAGGAGTTAAGAAGTAAAACAGAAGAGAATAAAAACAAGCACAAAGGGTTGGTTATAGAACTGAAACTTGCCGTAGAGTTGGCCTTAGAGCTCAAAATCCTGCTTCAAGCACTTGGCAGCCATCTTGGTTGTCATCTCTCACAAAAGGAAGGTCCAGTGAAGTTTATGGATAGCCTTGAATGGGAAAAAGAGCCAGGTTCAAGTCCAAACTCAGCTATGGGTGTTTTAACCCAGAGGAAAAGGTGCCCCAGGTTTCAAAATTTTGGAAAATGTGGATCTAGGGACATAGTAAGAGCTATAGAAGACTGAGGAAATTTGAGGAAAGGAAAGGGTGCAGGTAACAATATCAGACCCATTATAAGGCATGATGCTACATTCTCAACTCGAGTCTTCCAACGAAAAGACTTCAGTGGAATTTGTGAATGTGCCTCATCTCTGAACAAGTGCGCAGCCACCCTTCAACTTGCCCCATCATTTCTAGACGTGGGTCCAAGAGGTTTTTCATCTGCTCTGCCAGTTTTCCATGGGAAAACTCGCTGCTTGCCACTGAATTGTAACAAAAGTCAAGTTGGGTTTTCTACAGACTGATATTTGATCCAATTCAGTGGTAAACAGTGGGTTTACCACCTGTGCCTAGAAAGCATGAGACAAGTGGAATAAAACATGGGGAAAGTGGAAAAGTGGTAAATCAAGCATCACCCACAGTGGCTTCAAATCAAAAGAAATGGGGCCTGGTTAAGTAGTCTTTCTACATTATTTGTCCTTTTTCTTGCTTTTTTATTGAAACCACCATACATACCTAAATCATATTTTATTTTTAAGTAGCGGAGGTGTTGTCCTCTTAAAATACCTTATATTGCAGTAATTAAAGGTAAAGGTAAAGGGACCTTTATTGGCCAAGGGACAGCTTCCAGGTCATGTGGCCAGCATGACTAAGCAGCTTCTGGTGAACCAGACCAGCGCACGGAAACACCGTTTACCTTTCCACCGGAGCGGTACCTATTTATCTACTTGTACTTTGACGTGCTTTCGAACTGCTAGGTTGGCAGGAGCAGGGACCGAGCAATGGGAGCTCACCCCGTCGCGGGGATTCGAACGGCCGACCTTCTGATCGGCAAGTCCTAGGCTCTGTGGTTTAACCCACAGTGCCACCTGGGTCCCATTGCAGTAATTAAGTCATGTATAAAATCAGGGTTATGAATTTTCAATTATTGAGTAATATTCCAGCAAAAAATGACATTGTGTGAGGCAGGTGGAGGATTTGAAGGAGACACATTAGATCATGGTTTCTCTCTGTGTGTGTGCTGTGTGTGTGTGTGGAGAGAGAGAGAGAGAGAGAGAGAGAGAGAGAGAGAGAGAGAGAGAAGACTCTGCAGGCTATACTCAGCAGGGGATGGGATGTAAGTGACAATGATAGGTCACTGTAATAGTAAGCCTTCTGTAGGTACCAGTAGATCACTGAAGCAATAATACTGTCAGTTTGAAATAAAGTACCTCTGGGGAACTAATGAGTGCCAACATTTTGGATGCAATCATTTTCAAAAAGAAAACTGTAACAAAAATATGGGGGGGGGGGCTTTACGGTGAATCCAGCTGAGGGTCATGTTAAATTGGTCATATTCAGAGGGACTTGAGCATCAGAGATGTAAGGTACAGACAGCCATTGATCACTACACATTAGCTTAGATGGCCCAGAGTTGGAAGGCCAAATTGGCAAGAATTTTTTATTCCCGATTTTTGGAACAAAGGCAGCCAAAAAATGAACGCTTCATTATACTGCTGCAATTAAGAACCCAAGGTGGTGGTGGAAACAAACAGTAGTGGAAGGGCTGTAAGCTCAGTTCAATTCTGGTACTCAAATCAAATTCAGAATTGTCAGGATTTCCTACAGAGGATTGATACCCCTGCTTGTATTGCTCACCAGCCCTGCCTACCTGCCAACCCCAACCCCACCTTTGTCAACCCTTCCCTTTGCAACTTGCCCAAGCTGCTCTCCCTACACACCTCCCCCAAGCTCCTCCTCCCTTTACATTTCACCCGCACATCCCATTCCCTTACAGCTCTCCCCCCCCAAACCCTGTCAAACCCCTGGCTGGGAAGGTCCATTGAACACTTGCAGACCCTCCAAGTGTCCCTATTTTACAGAGATGTTCCAGATTTACAGGAGCCATCTTGGTTTCTGATTTGATCCCATAATGTCCTGCATTTTCAGCGAAATGTTGGTGGGTATGCAGTTATCCAACCCCTGAGCCATCTGAAGGCAGCCCTGTAAAGGGAAGTTTAAAATGTTTGATGCTTTATTAACTTTTTATGTATGTTGGAAGCTGCCCAGAGTGGCATCCCAGTCAGATGTGTGGAGTATAAATCGGAAAATTCTTATTGTTATTATTATGAAATAGGATGTCCCTATTTTCATCAGAGAATGAAAGGCTGGTAATGCCTTTTGCTTGCTTGGATGGAGGATAGAGGGGTGCTAGTAGAAATTTACAAAGGTAAATTCTACATTTCTTCTTCCGACCACTATTACCTCAGGCCCCATTGATCACTGGCATGTAGCCCCCAGAAGATTCTGTGGAACAGAATATGGCCTTTTATATATGTTGGAAGCCACACAGAGTGGCTGGGGCAACACCGTCTGATGGGCAGAATTCAAATAATAAAATTGTTGTTGTTGTTGAAGAGGATACCCCTACTGTCATTGAAGAAATGTTGGAGGGTATGCTTTTGTGGTGCAATCACGCACCACATAATTATCTCCAAATTTACAGGCTATGCAAATTCAGGGCAGTAAATAAAATAAAATTATCATTTTCAAAAAATGTATGCATGCATTTATTTCCCCATTATAAACAGCCACCCATCTGAGAACAGCTTTGCTCATATAATGCTGCCCAGCTTATACACTAGTGCAGATTTTGGCGGGCCATTGAGTAAGATGTTCTCAGCGGGGTCATTTACTCACTACAGTTAGTCCTCCCCACTGACCTCTCCCTCTGGGCCACTATGCACTCCCTCCCAAAAGGAGAGGATAAGCAGCATGAAGCCTATTGCTCCACCACTCCCAGCTCACCTGGAAAAGGCATGTAAATAAGTGAGCAACAGCAAAGGCATAACCTCAAATATTCCTCACGTGAAAATAGGGACATTTCTCACTGTCCTGCAACTGACCCTCCCTGATCCCCCATTTTTGTTCCCCTTAGCAGAGCATTTCCTATCAAGTGCCAACATCACTGCGTCCATGGAACACAGCAAACATGCCCTCCACCACCCTGAAAAAACCCCTTAATCCTGATTTTATTCTATTTTCCTATTGCTGGAAAAACACACATCAATAAATAAATTTTAAAAGGGCCAAGATTAGACGAGTACACACAAAGTTATTTTTAAAAAATCAAGACTCTTTGTGCTCCTCTTCACTCCCCCTTTTTTCCTGCCCAGGGTGGCCCTGCACTCTGCCTGTTCATCAGAGCCGGCATGTCACACGGGGCTGGGTCTTGGTGGCACTGTGGCAGCAGCCTGGTGTCATGAATACACCAGCTCCAAGCGAAGGTTTGCAGCTGGCTGCAGAAAGCAGCCAAGAACAGGGAGGCTTGGATTTTACTCAGGCAGAGGAGAGCCGACAGCTGCAGGCTTCGCCTCCTCCTGACCATGAATGGCAGGCTGTGTTATCAAGCCGGGAACCTGGACTCTTAACACCTTGCCTCCTCCTTGCCCACTCTCCAGCAGCTACTACAAGCTACCCTAGAGAGAAGGCTAGTAGCAGCAGCCATAGAGAGGCAATGGAATGCTCCCTCACCACTGTTGCTGCTCAGCACAAGCTCTGGTTCATCCTCCTCCCTGAGTTTGGTGACAGCAGCACTGGCAGGGAAAATAGGGACATTCCGGGATCAATTAAGAAGCTGGGATGGCTTTCGTAATTCCAGGACTGTCCCTGGAAAATCGGGACACTTGGAGGGTCTGCAAAGAGGATTTGGTGGCAAACCTTGAGGCTCCAGGGCCTGGCAATGTGCCCTCTACTGGGCAGCAGCAGCAAGCATGGTTTGGGTTGGAGCATGGACTGGGTGGCGGCCGTGAGGTCAGGGCTGCCTGGGTGCAGTGAATCCAGTCTTCTCAATGGGGTGCCCACAAAGCCCTGGCCTTGCTGTCATCTGTCGCTCCTTATTCCAGTAAATACCAGTGATGTCAATGGCTGCGTTAGGACATCACCTCAGGTGTTTCTGCTCAGGGCATGAGTCTGACTATGCTGATCACTGTTGCAATTTAAAATATCAAGGCTTACTGGCGGAAGGAAGCGAGGGAGGGAAGACAGTTGTGTACTCTCAACAGCAGCTTGAATTACATCCTAGGATGATTTTCCACACAAAAAATATAGTTGTAATTATTTCCTCG
This sequence comes from Podarcis pityusensis, assembly GCF_964106645.2. Taxonomy (NCBI): domain Eukaryota; kingdom Metazoa; phylum Chordata; class Lepidosauria; order Squamata; family Lacertidae; genus Podarcis; species Podarcis pityusensis. The sequence goes on from NC_138027.1 coordinate 88,723,787, forward strand.
GCTTGCATGTAATTCAGAGAGATACTTACTAGCTCTCTCTACAGGAGTTTTTGTAACCTAAATACATCAATGGGCACAAACGTTGCTTCCCCACTGAGCTGAAGCTTCTCAAGCTGTGACTCTAACCAGGAAGTTGGTGGCAAGAAAATATAAGTGGTGCGTATTTGCTTTCCCTATCCAGTTTCTAGCTACCACTTTGTGTGAGATCTATAATTAACTGCAGAAAGGAGAAGGGAAAAGAAGAACTGTAACACTGAACACTGGAAAAGGAAAGCTTGCACAAATTAGCAGTTCCCAAATTACCATAGTTTTATTCCTTTTTTTGTTCCAACAATTACTGAGGTCTTGGTTAATTAAACAAATCTTCTGCGCCACCGTATTGCATGGAGATTAAGCAGCCAGTGTGTGTGCAGGATTGCAGCCACAATTTTTTTAAAAAAATTGCACTACAAAAGAAATGATAGAAGAGAGGTTACTCTACATATACTACCATGTTGGCATATAAAATATGCAATTACTCGGTTTGTATGTTTTTGCCCACATACTGCATTATGCAGTTGTTGTTGTTGTTGTGTGTGTTTTTAATGGAGCATTCCATAGGCAAAATGTAACTTATTGGCAGATGCAATTGTACCAATTCGCATTTTGCTTTATAGAAATTATGAAGGGTGGCGTGGGGTGGGGATTGATTCTGCTCCTAAAATTGGATTTCCACATTAATATTGAACATGGTAAAAGTCACCGGTGGTGTGTTGTGTTGAGTTTCCTAACATGCTAAGTAAAGGTAAAGGTACCCCTGCCCGTACGGGCCAGTCTTGACAGACTCTAGGGTTGTGTGCTCATTTCACTCTAGAGGCCGGGAGCCAGCGCTGTCCACAGACACTTCCGGGTCACGTGGCCAGCGTGACAAGCTGCATCTGGCGAGCCAGCGCAGCACACGGAACGCCATTTACCTTCCCGCTAGTAAGCGGTCCCTATTTATCTACTTGCACCCGGGGGTGCTTTCGAATTGCTAGGTTGGCAGGCGCTGGGACCGAGCGACGGGAGCGCACCCCGCCGCGGGGATTCGAACCGCCGACCTTTCGATCGGCAAGTCCTAGGCGCTGAGTCTTTTACCCACAGTGCCACCCGGGTGCTATTTACTTTACTACAGCAAAGTAAATGAATAGAAGAAGAAGAGTTTGGATTTGATATCCCACCTTTCACTCCCCTTCCGGAGTCTCAAAGCGGCTAACATTCTCCTTTCCCTTCCTCCCCCACAACAAACACTCTGTGAGGTGAGTGGGGCTGAGAGACTTCAAAGAAGTGTGACTGGCCCAAAGTCACCCAGCAGCTGCATGTGGAGGAGCGGAGACACGAACCCAGTTCCCCAGATTAAAAGTCTACCGCTCTTAACCACTACAAAACACTGGCTCTACTGAATACAGTATACAATGGGTGGTGAAGATATCCTCCAATGTGTAATATTGGCAAAGGGCTAGAGGGAGAAATGCTTAGTAGAGGTGGGAGAATCTGTCAGTTTCAGTTCCCTCAGATGCCCATTTTCCCAATCTTATATTCAATTCTCCAATTTCTGCAGAGGTTTATGGGTTTTTTATATATATTTAAAAAGTTATCATGAAAATTCATCATATATTCTCTAATATATTCATTCTTATGCACACTTTCACCTAATATATGCATTTTTGTAGACACTGGTTGGAGACATACATCACAAAATTTGGATAAGTATGAGTTTTGAAGGATACCTGTGTTTTGGTTTGCTTATTGTTTTGGAAAGTGTGCATTTGATAGATTTATCTGTAAAAGCAAACTGAATAGAATTTATCTTCTGTACATGATCTACACATCAGCTCAGACTATGGGTTACACAGTTCTCAGATACATAAGCAGAGTTCTAGGGCGCATGACTAGGCATGGGCTAAGATGTTGTCCTAACAACTGACATATCCCTCACTCTCCTTCTGTGAAGTGCTACTTGGTTTGCATCTGCAACCAAGTGCTCCTCTGGAGGGACTCAGTCTGTTTGCACCTGCACATTCACTTAACACTACCATGGAGACAGAGGCATGTCCAGCTTCTTCACCCTGCTTGTGGTCCCAAGCTCCACAGAACCTGTTGATTGGTTAGAAGAAGAAGAAGAAGAGTTTGGATTTGATATCCCGCCTTTCACTCCCTTTAAGGAGTCTCAAAGCGGCTAACATTCTCCTTTCCCTTCCTCCCCCACAACAAACACTCTGTGAGGTGAGTGGGGCTGAGAGACTTCAAAGAAGTGTTACTGGCCCAAGGTCACCCAGCAGCTGCATGTGGAGGAGCGGAGACTCAAACCCGGTTCCCCAGATTACGAGTCCACTGCTCTTAACCACTACACCACACTGGCTCTCACACTGGTTAGTTGGTCTTTGGCTGTCAATGCAACTTCTGGCAGCAGAGTTGAGGCCAAGGCTGGCTGAGGTGACTCTTCCTACACTTCTTGAATGGTGGCACAAGGTCTTCTCCAAGTGGATTGCTAATGCCCTTCCCTTCTGACAGATCTCTTCTGGTTGGTGCCACAGGAACCATGACACGAAACACTTCAAAGCACTTTCTTAAATCTCTCCTGTCAAAATTAAGGGGCATGCTCCACAATCCCATTTGTTTACTTAGAAGCAAATTCCTTTGCATCCAATGAGGTTCATGCAATTGTATGATACAATCCCAAGCACATTTACTGAGCAATAAATCTCATTGAACTAACTGGAACTTACATTTGACTAAACCTGCCCTGGTAAATTCATTAACTTTCACTGTATCATATCCTTGAGTTTGAGAAGTCAGATTCTGTTTCTTGAGTCCAACCTTGGACAAGTTAGGGTTCTAAGGGCAATGATTGTTGTTGAAAGATTGATTCCACCAAATGCAGTATGTTAGACTAATAGCTTGTTTGAAATTGCAATGTTTGGGACAATTGCATTCCCAAGGACACCTAACTCAAGCCGGTACTATAATTTATGACACTCATTCATGAACTTTCCTCATAAAGATAACATTCGGGAGAAGGCTGAGAATCCACAAGGATATCCATGGTAGCTGTAATTTCAATGAACTAGGTAGAAAATAATGGTCAGTATTTCAGAAATAGAGATTTTGTGGTTTCACGTGTGTCTGTCAAAACACCAAATTTATTATAGAATAAGATAGTGATTTTACATGTCACCAAAACTTCCAAAAAAGAAGAAGATGAAATTACAAACCCCTCACACATTGCATGCTTGAATATGCCTGTAAATAAATATCCAGATCAAGGGGATTTAGACTAATGCAAATATTCTGTGGTTCTTTTCTGATATATGAAACATCTATGTAGATTTACTGCTTGGCCAATTTGACCATATAACTCACAGAAGTGATCTTTAGTGCAAGCATTCCAAAGATAGATAGGGACTGGAAGGTGTTTAAAAGAGACTTGCAAAATCATATCGAAAAAATCAGAACCCCTATTAGAATAAACAAGTTCCGTTTCAAACACTGAAATACTGAATATGATGGATAACAATGCGTAATAGAAAAAGAAGTATGAAATTAGGCTAAAGGTGTGTGAAAGATAGTAATAGAAGTGGAAAGAAATTGCAATTGAATAGATTGGAAGTCTAACACAAAGGTGGGGTGAGGGGTGGTGGATGGTGATGGGAAAAGGAATTATTTGTGGGATTGAGTGTAAGTATGTTTGAACACTTTTAAGGATTGTATGAAATGTATGTTTATATGCTTGTATATCTGTAATATATGTGTATCAATAATATTAAAAAAAAAATTAAAAATAGAAAAAAGTGCAAGCATTCCTCAAATGGGGTCTGTAGACCACCACCAGTGGTCCACAGGCTTCAGTCAGCTGGTCCAAGATGCAACTGTGGATTTGTGGTTGAAGATGGGAAATGGCACATCCATTCAATTAAATATTCATCCAGATCTTGAGTTGCATTTTTTGCCTCTTTTATTACTTATATTGGATTTTATTGTTTTACAGTTCAAACTCTACGGAAGGCAAATTGTAATACAATATAAAGAGAAAATAAACAATAATAAAAGTACAAATAAAAGCCATATAGCATCTAGCACATGGGTAGGCAAACTAAGGCCCAGGGGCTGGATCTGGCCCAATTGCCTTCTAAATCCGGCCCATGGACGGTCTGGGAATCAGCGTGTTTTCACATGGGTAGAATGTGTCCTTTTATTTAAAATGCATCTCTGGGTGATTTGTGGGGCCTGTCTGGTGTTTTTACATGGGTAGAACATGTGGTTTTATTTAAAATGCATTTGTGGGGCATAGGAATTTGTTCATTTCCCCCCAAAAAATATAGTCTGCCCCCCCCCCCAATGTCTGAGGGACAGTGGACCGGCCCCCTGCTGAAAAAGTTTGCTGACCCCTGAGATTCTAGCACATCACATTACAATTGCTACAGTAGCAGGTCCACCAATGTTAAAGGGGTCCATGGGCAAAGAAGTTTGTGAACCATTCCTTCAGTGAATACAAGTAGCTATGAAATGAATGGCATTATTATTAAGATTCACTGATTTTCATGAAATCTATGTGCATGTAACTTCCTCTTGATTGCACACATTGCTTCCAGTCCTGAGCTCCACATGAGTGTCAGAACATGCAAACACATTCCTATTTGAGGGTTGTTAAATGAGCAGGGGGCAAAGGGATGTGCGGTGTGCATGAAGTTGACCCCTCACCTTAAGTAGGGGTTAGTGAGTGTGGTGTCAGAAACATAGCTGTCAAGCGTCCCTTATTTGGCAGGACAGTCCCTTATCCCAGCGCCATGTCCCGCTGCTGTCCCTTATTGATCATGTCCCTTAAATTTCCCAGGTTTCAAAGGAAGCAGCTCCTCTCCCTCCCTCCTTGCCGGCCAGGGAGGAGGGAGGTTCCAACTGTGTTGCTTGGCTGCGTTGCTCACCCAATAAGAAGTCTAAGAACGACTGGGGGGTAGAGCTTGCATGCCTTGTGCTGATCAAATCAGCTGCGTTGCCTGGGGACTCGCCTTTGCTTAGCGCTTCCCAGCGGAGAGGTGATGGTGGTTTTCCTTGAGGCTTGAGGCTTCGTTTGGCTGCTGGCTGGGCTTTCTGCCTTTGGCTCGGAGGGGCTCAGAAGTTGAACATACCTGTACTTGGAAAATCCCTTATTTTGGCTGCTGAGCTCTTATTTTCGAGGCTGCTGGTCCCTTATTTTCAAATCTGTAAGTTGACAGCTATGGTCAGAAACCTGCTGGACTCCAGCTCCCAGCATTGGTGATGTTGACAGGGGCTGAGAGTAACTGAAGGGCACCACATTGGCAACCTTGCTTTAAGTTAATAGGAGATATGTGGACACAGGAGCTCTGGCCACACATGCCTTCATGTGCAAAGAATCACTGTATCTGGGAAAGGTTTTGGAAATGTACACACTGTGTTGGATCCAGGTCTGGATTACTGAAATGAGCAGAAGTACTTTTAGCCTCCCTCCCATGATGCCCACAAATGTTCTTCCATACAGTTGAATAGTTGCCAATCACTCACTGGGAAAATATAATTATGATGAGGATTTTTCTAGTTACCAAATAAACTTAGAATCTTGGAAACATTTATTTTGAAGTAGATTTTGTTATCATTTAACTTTTAAGAATGTTAGGATAACAGCCTTAAATGACGTTCTCTCGCCTTCTTTTCTAAAAGGCATCAGAAAGCACAGGTAATGTTCCATTCTAAAGGCATGGCAGATTGAATTTCACCCCAGTTTCAACTGTCAAAGTAACCCTTTTTTCTTTATTTCCAGGTTGTCATCTGTACAAATCTTTCACATGGCTTAGAAAGTTTTGAACCATTCCAAACAATTATTTGGTGAATGATGGAAAGGCTTCTACAATAAATTGCTTTTATGGACTATCCATTCTAGAAATAAGTAGTTTAAAGTGCAGCTTTCAACAATTACCTAAAAGCAAGCATTTTTTCATGTAACCTGTTTTTTCTTCTTCAACATTTCTCAAACCCAGTTCGTGACATTTTGCTGATAAGCCCAACCTATTTAACAACTAAGGTAAAAAAAAAAAAAAAATCAGCCCAAGCACTTTTATGAATCATGGTTTCTTTTTCTGAATTTGGTCAAAAGCATATGTTACTGTTTCTTAAAATTGTGTCAGTTTTGGCTTATCTCAACAATCAGTTGATACAGTTGAAGGCAGAGCATTAAATTTTTATTTATAATTTCAGTTATTAAAATATGCACAGAGCCATACAGAATATCAGAGTGATGCACAGCAAAAATCTACAAGAGCAGGAAAGGTGGGGAGGAAGAAGGAAACCTAAAGAGTTGTAGAGTCAGATCTGCAAAGACTGCATGACTGGCAGGCTGCATTCCAACCAGTGGGGTCTTCTAGTTGTACAAGCCTAGGCCTATTTGCAAAACTGATCATCTGCTACCTGATCTGTGTGTCTTTTTCCAGAATGCCTGCAAAATGCAAAAGGGAAGACGGATGCCTGCCAAGTCATTTCCTGTTTTAATTTTGTGCCTAAATATTTTCTGTGATAGCCTTTCAATTATTCATTTCAAATTAAATGCAACTAAACAGGCCGTTTCTCTTCATTTCTTGATGTTATTGATTTATTCCTAACTGTAATATTTAGTTTACTTTAGACGGGAGAACAAGTTCTATATCAGAGTGAACTTCAGCTTCTGAATATAAATAAATAGGAACATCTACAAAGCAGCTTATAATTTTGGAAAGGACATCAATAATTCAATCTCTGGGCTATTTTTATTTTATTTTCCCCCAAGGAAAATTAATGTTTGTGCACATGTCTGAATAGGTATTGGTTAATAAACTATCCCCCAAGTTTATATTCTGCATTCACGAGTAGGAAACAGTTTCTGTTGTTGTTGAGGGCCACATACCCTTAGATATAATCTGTGTTGGGGAATATGCTGCCAGTGGGGAGAGCCAGAATTGAAAATTGGTGGGATGATAATTCTTTCACCTCTTTTCCTTCTCTCTGCCAACCCTTCACTCCCACGCACTTCTCTTTCACTCCTTACCCAGTAGGCTGTTTATGTGCGATGTTACACATAGATAGCATTCAAGTACAACATTCCTTGAGTGGACATGAAAGGGGATGTTTGCTCCAGTCAGTAGAAAACTTCCTGTTTCCTCCTGATCTGGGACTAACTTCCTCTGCATGTGACTAGAGGTGGGTGTGACCTTACCTGCCCAGGTACCCAAAGGAGCAAGGCTGGTGCCACTCTCTCTCTTCTCCATCTTGCTTTCGACGAGTGAGCAGCAAGTGACTGCCTGTCTGCAGTCACTGGGACTAACTCTCATATGGGGTAGTTCCACGTGTATATACTTTGTAACGTAAGTCTGCTTTCAGGGATCCATCTGTGAACTGAATGCGTGAGTAAACCTCTTTTATAATACTTTACACAAGGTTGCGTCGTGTCTATTCTTTTTAAGGGGGGGGGGGAGAAGGGGATTACCAGGAATCCTATATTGAGAAGCTTAAGTAAGCTTGGAACAAGCTAACTGCTGTGTGTTTAAAAGGGGAATGCACTGTGCTAAGGAACTTGCTAACGCAAGTTAGGAAGGATATTATTAAGCAATATATCCTGCCCTGCCTCCCTGAACATTCCCACTGTCTGGAGACAGATGCACATGTACACACACTCCACTCCACTTAAATTAAGCTTGAAGAAAGTGTTTGGGGCTTTGGGTGGAGGTGATCTCAATGGAGGGTTCAGCTAGGAAGGCAAGAATTAATCTTCCATGCCCATCTGCAGTCTCAAGTAAGATCACACTTAAACACACAGACACTGTTTAAGAATGTGTTTCTCTCTCTCCCTCTTTCTCTTGGATGTGTTTGTCACCCTGAGCTCCTTCAGAAGGAAAGGCGGGATATAAATGTATTACAGGGTTGCCAACTCATGAGTGCCAAGCTGTTTGGAGCACCACAATATCTTTGGCTGCCCCCACCTCAATGGTGAGGGGATGGAGGAGGTTGGGCACAGTGTGGCTTCAATAGCCAGCTCCTCCTCCTTCTGCCCTAAAATGATGCTCAGCACAAGAGACGAAGACCTGCCTGCTATTGAAGCTATGCTGCACTTGGCTCCATACTTGTCCTTCTTCTGACGATGTGATGTCAGGCGTGTGACATCACACGCACAAGTTGCACATGCAATGTCACACACACGGCACCAGACCATCTCAATCTTCGGTGCAAGTTAGTGCCTCTGATGGATTAAATAAATGAACAAACAAATGAATAAAATTAATGTATTTGCCAGTTAAATGAAAATGGATGCTTGACATAGATAGATGGATGGATAGATGGATAGATGGATAGATAGATATAGATAGATAGATAGATAGATAGATAGATAGATAGATAGATAGATACAGTGCTTTTTCCTGGGGGTACGCATACCCCTAAACATTTTGTGAATCTAAGTTTGGCCTCATTGAGGGGCAGTACTTCAATATGAGTAGGAAAACGAGAGTACCCCTAAACATTTTTTTTTAAGAAAAAAGCACTGCATGCATGTATGCATACATACATAAATACATTGGACGAGTCTGGAACTTGAGTTCCTATCCTTGTACAGGTACACAAAATAAATAGGAAAGCCTAGTGTACACAGTTCTGTAACTGAGATGCTGGAGTGACTCCAAGTTCCAGCATAGAAGATCACTGTCTTGAAATGTCTGCTGTACAGAGTCTTAATTCTCATCTTTTGCAAAAACAGTGAGAGAAGAGGGACAGGGGGATTTTAAAAAGTGGGATCCAGCCTTGCGCACTTAGAAAGTCAAGCTCAGAGGCCTTTTAGAGACACTGTCCATTTTAGTCATTAGAGCAGCAGATTCATTTTTATCCTCAGTGCTTTGTTCTAAGAGAAGCAGAGTGAGATTTCCCCTCCACCCACCCTTTTCCCTCTCCATTCTGTCCCCCCCCCCCCCCGAAAAAATCTGCCAGTAGCAGATGTTTCAAAATAAATTCTTGGCAAAATTATTAACAGCAAAAAATAAATACAAATAAAAAATAAAAATGAAGCAGTCAGTGTTGATGTTGCGCACAAGTGTTTTCATGGGGTGGGTGAAAGGAGGCAAATTGCTTACTAAAACATATTCAAAGTAGCCTGGGAAAGCTGGCTTCACATATGGTCCAGAACAGAGAATGAGGTGGGAGGGGGAGAAGGAGGCAAGAGAATGAAATACCTGACAAGTACATTTTATCCTCTCAATTATAACTGGAAGTAGGTTGGCTGTGACTGCTCAGGGTAGTTAATTACCTCCTTTGGATACCTGATGTGTCTAGGATCTGCTTTTTTATTGTTTATTCTACTGTGGTTTGCAATCCCCCCCCCCCCAAAAAAAGGAACAAGAAACATAACCTTTTCCTGATTGGTAAACGGTAATGAAACGCCGCAGAGCTGCTAAACACCCTGGTCTTGGAAACAAATTGACTTGCAAGATTAAACACTAGGTGATAGCTTGGAGTTGCAAATTTGCATGGTTAATGTAAACACAGCCCCATGAGCTCATCAGTGTTTCTTTGAAGAAGACTCAGTGTGTGGGCTTTCCTTTCCCCAATGGGAAAGTTGCCAAGTGTTGTGAAGCGATGATGGTGGAGACAGGGAATGCTATAGGATTGTAACAGAGCCGAAAGGGATTCTATCACTCCCACTATGCTGCTATCTAGAATGATGTGTGCACTAACCCTGCTGACGCTCCAGTCATTTTTTAACCTGGCAAGCCATGATCTAGTGCAGGTATTCACTGCACTAGAGGGGCAGAACAGGAGACCTTTTCAGACTTCAGTGACAGCATGGAGATGGGCATGGGATTGTCCATCTGTCAAAGCAACTTCCATGTTTCTGCCCCTTTCTCCAGGCCCTTGTGAATTTAGGATGTTGGTGGGTGCGGGGTTCTGCTTACCTTATTGTTGTGAGATGGCTGTGGTTGCGTGGCAAGTTCCTGCCTCCCCAGTAGAAATAAAGACACATAACACCAATGATTAAGGTTAATGGGCTAAAATTGGCCACAACTTTATTGATTACAGGTAAGAGTGGTATTGGCTTAGGCATTGGTTCTATCCGACTATCCGGCTTCAGCCTGTTTGCTTGAAGACCAGGAAGGGTTAACACCAGCAGGGGGAGCCCTGCTGATGCACATCAACTAGGTACTCACGGAGTCACCGCTCGGGGGCACGCTTTAGGCCCTGGCCTCCATAGGCTTCGGACGAGGCCACGCCTCCCGGAATCCTTTAACGGACTACCCTTCAATATTTGGGGGAGGTGATGGCCCTCCTCCCCCCCAACACATCTAAATAACAATACCCCTACCAATGCCTAACCGCCAAGACCAAAGAAGTTGTGACGATTTGCTATGAGGTAGATGAAAAACCAAATGGCCAGAAAGTGTGTGATTTATGTTTTTAAATGGTTATTGTTTTGTTTTGTTTAGGGTTAGGGTTCTGTTTAGTTTAGTTCAATGTGATTAGGTTGTGTTTTGTATTGTTATATATTGTATTGTATTGTTCTTTTTTTCCCTTTCTTTGTTCTTTCTCTTTTGTTTCTTTTCTTTTCCTTTTCTGTAATTTTTAAAAGTAATAAATATTATTTTTTTAAAAAAAAGAAAAACCAAATGGCCGGTGCCAATTTGCCAAGTGGAAAAAATTCCTACCAGGCCCCTTAACCAACCGAGGTCCATAGCAAGGTCAGAAGGAAACCTAAAAAAGGAGCGGGCAGGTGGAAAACACAAACAGCTGCACCAGTCAAACAGGGAGATCCCGGGGCTGCGCTCGCCTTAAATGAGGCGAGCCACATACCCCGAGCCAGCCGATTGGCTCGCTCAGGAGATGATGTGGCCCGAGGATTCCCCTGATCACGCGGGGGCTGGAAGGCCAGCCCCCACGCTCGTGTTGGGGGCGTGAAGCCCACAACACCACCTTCCCCGGATGTCGGAAGTGGCTTTGGTGGACATGGGGGGGCTAGGCTAGTCCTTTAAATGTTCCCAGTTAATTAAAGTATTAAAGTCTGGCACCTCCTTCCCAAAGCGCAGGAAGCTTCTGTTCAGCTTTGGGAGGGAGACATGATGCTCACACATGCAACATTGGGAGTCGTGTGTGTAACATCCCCCCGCCCCTTCGCCCTTGCAAGCTGGCACCTCTGGCCCTAACTGTTCCCCTATGAAAAAATTCACAAGGCTGAAGAGGACACTGAGATGCTGGTACAGTGCTAACTTTCTCCGCTCAGTTTGCTAACCCAGTTGCTTATAACCACAAATTACTAGTCTTTCTTTACCGAAGGCTATCTCTAAGTGGCTTATTCCCTGATGACATATTTAGCATGTCTACATGTCACAGCGATCTATGATACGGGAGGCCTTGATAAGAGATCCCAGCTGTGCTGAAACTTATATTATACCACTTGATGCAATTGCATCAGTAGCTTTCTGCAAAGCCTGCTTCATGCTGAATGTCCTTTGCTGCCAAAGCTCAAGACAGTTTCCTTTGGGATCCCCAAACTCTTTACTAGTTCATTAGAGTGATAAGCCTCTGCTCAGTTCTAGCCAGCCGTGCAGTGAAACAGCACCGTGCTGTCACATGGATGAAGTACAGAATAGGCTGTGTCAGTGGCAGGGAGCAGGGGGGAGAGACTCAAGGACACAACAATGAATCTGATTTATTTTACAGTGTGATCTAGTTGTATACATCTGTAAATGTGTGTGATTCTGAAGGAGAGGAATAGGGAGCTCTGTGGATCATTTCATAATTAAAGGAGAAATAGATCTTTTAAAGTTCCATGTCATCAAGGAAGAGTGTTCCTATTCATTGTGTTAATAACATGAACCAAATTATTACTGTATGGTGGGAAGTTTTATGTGTATTTGCTTTGTTGTCTTCCTATGTAGTCAACTATTTTGGCTTGTGAGGACACATTATATTACAATATGATGTAATTAAATACATCATATTGAAAAGGAAGGCTGAATCAATTCTGGTGGATCCTGAAAATGTTAAGGAAGATAGTCCCTGTGGTTTTTTGGTAACTCCACTCCAGTTTCTGAATTGTGTCCTCCCTAAAAGAGGGCACGTGTTGCGGTAAGACCTGGAGACTGACCTCCTGGTTGTGGGTGGGTCTATTGGATGGCCACAACACCAGATTGGGAGGTCCCTCTGGCACCTTTGCACGTGTCCCAGAGCTTTCTCTTTTGGCTCATGCACCTGCCCACCTGTCCCTAATTTTAGGGCATTTTGTGATTGACCTTGCTATACCGTCGTGTGTCTTCTGTTGTTGGGACAGGGGCACAGCAGGAATTTTCCCCACTTGGCTGATCGGCTGTAGCCGTTTGGGTTTCACCTGCCATGTAGCAATTTGTCACAACTTGTAAGGTTGCAGCTAGGCACTGGTTCATGTGATAGAGATGGGAGAATGGTCTCGCTATCCCTATGAGAAGGGTATTCCATTAAAGGATTCCAGGGACTCAACTTGGTTTGGTCAACCCCCGAGAGGAGGTTGTGCCCATGCCTGAGTCCAGGGGAGCATCCGAGGAGTGAACAGAGTCTGTTCCCAGGCTCTTCACCTGCCTCAGGTGTTCACCCTTGGCTGACCTATGATAGAGCTCTGGGTCAGCACTACCTGCAAGGGTGTAGGGAGCTAGTCAAACCAGAGCCCATGCAACCACTCACTTTTCTATAATCAATAAAGTTGTGGCCTAAATTCTGCCAAAAACCAAAACTAAAATTTGAGTCAAATGTGTCTTTATTTAGGGGAAGGTCTCTGGGTCTGAACATGCAAATGATGGGCAGTTCCAGGTGTTTCCTTGCAATGAGGGACTTGCCCTTCCATATACATTTCAGGAATGTGTATTCAGTTGGGAGGTTTTAGAGATGCTGGAGAGCCTCACACCACTTTGACTAAAATATTATTATTACTTTCACCCTGAGATCTCTTCTGAAATTCAAGTCCCATGACATTACCATTGAACACAATAGGTCCCAGATTTCTTGCACCATCCTTGCAATCTGTAGAAAGGACAAATTCATTCAAACTGGAGAAATCGAATCTTCACACCCCATGATGCCCCAAAACTGGTGTGTGAAGGTTTGATTTCTCCAGTTTGAACGAATGGGTCCTTTTTTTACAGATTGCAAGGATGATGCAAGAAGACGGAGACCTACTGTGTGGATGGTAATGTCAAGACGAAGTGTTTATCAGATGCATTCCAAATCGTTTTGCTATGATCAAAAGTAAACGTTTTGACATTCCACCCCATCAACCCATCTTGGAAATGCAGAAGCAACTGACGTGCTGAGCACCCCACCTTGCACTCAATGCCCACCCAAGGAGCTGGTGATGCTCTCTACCTGTGTGAGGCTCTCCCACTGATTCTGATAGGATTTTCTCCCGCTGCCTCTCCCTGGAGAGTTGGGCTGCTTCCCATTCAACAACAACCAATTCAGGCCTAACAGCCTCTTTCTATTACTCAGTTTCCTTTGTAATAAATAATGTAGACTATTGAACGGCATCCAATTTAGAATGTAAGTTAAGTGTCTGAAAGGCCAATAAACTGCAGAATAAACCCCCACTGTGTTATTTTATAGCAGTTTAATAATCTCCCTTTTGCTACTTCAGCCTTTTTCCTCCCTTTCCCTTTCTTCCACCATCTGCCTTTCATTATTTCTATCTTCCATTTGTTTACAAAAAAATGAAGATGGCAAAACATGTGGCTTCTTTGTTTCATTAAAAAAAATGTACAAACTGTTCAGACGTTTGCTTTATTTATTTAGGGGTTCTATGAAGACAGCCGTATGCTGAGGTTTCATCCTGTGTGCTTTGATTTGATCCTTTTTAAAAAAACCACTGCTGTTGCATTATTTAGAAGAGTCCTGCTGCATCAGACCAAAGGTCCAACTTATCTAGCATCTTGCCTCCCTCAGTGACCTACCATAATTGTGTTAGCATTATTTGTTTTCCATCGTTTTATTGTGAGCGGCTTTGATTTTTAAATTAAAACCATCTAAAATTACTGCAGAAATATTTTGCATACTATGAATTATCGTTGGAATTATCAGTAAAATTGGTGATTATCAGTGATGGGCATAATGCATAATAATGAACAACCAAATACACAGGTCTTTGGGATCACTAGACTGACAAAGTATTTATTGTTACTCTCTCCATTTTGTTAATCTTATTTTTATCTCATTTGCCCCAGACTTTTACTGTTTCAATAGTTAACTGATAAAATGGAGAAATGTTGCAGTTTGAGCTAATCAGATATGCTTAATTTCAGTGCATAGTATAGCATAGTAATGCCAACTGAGGAAAAACAAGCCAGTCAAATATATATACTTTCATATCATTCTGTATGGCTGCAATTCTACTATACTTGTGTGGTGGTAAGTCCTACTAAAATCAACAGCTTTACCTCTTAGTAGACATGCACAAGATTCCCACGCAAGAACATTTTGATACCTCTATCAAAACACTTTTAATAACCACTGAAATTCCTTTGCTTGGACAGGCAGCTTCAAATTCATATCCATCTATGCTGCGGGCATAATTCAGTGGCAAGTCCAGGCAAAGACAAAATTTCATCAGCAGACTGGTAGAGGCAATAACAGCAGATTCTCACTTGGTTAGTTGCCCTGAGGTAAGAATTCTTTACCTAGCTGCATTCCACAATCTTACATTGTAATTTTACATTGTAAGGTGTTTGGAAAGTTTTCCCTGAAACCTATCGCTGGGTGGGACCAAAACAACAACAACAACAACAAAGCAAAACCACCAAACAAACCTTGAATCACACACCAAAATCTTTTTAAAAAGTCATGGTTTAAATTCAGCATTTGATACAATGTTCACTACTCTCCAGAATGCAAAATCTGCAATATTTTTCCATGCCTCCTGTGTAGTTGTTCTTGTCGAATGATACAGTGAATCTTTTATTTGCAAACTGACTACATCTTTTGGCAGCAAAACCTGAATCCTATATTAGCTCATGTACTGCACTAAATAATTCACAAATCTAATCTGTTTAATATAAATGAGCAAATACTGATCCACTTTTTGTCTGATAGACAATGTGTTGTTTCATGTACTCACAACGCTCTGTCTACAACGAAAAGATGCTTGTGATTTTTATGCATGAATTCCAGAAATGCAGCTTTAAAAATCCCTAGATTCTGTTGTTTTGCATTTTACTACAGTAAACACTTCCAGCAATACAAAACCCAAAATCCAGGGAGAAATTGAGCAGAGGTTGTAATGGACAAGTCAGTCTACTTCAAGCCTGAGCCACTTTTGCATGTGTTCAGGTCGAGTCTATCCCATTCCATTTCTGCAACAACGTGCAAAAAGTGAAAACTAAAAATTCACAAAATACAAATACATTTTAAAAAATACAAATTTTAAACATTTCCTCAAAATACGCACTGCTTTCAATATACTTATTTCCAGGTGTATTTCTCACAAAATATAAATATAAAATGTATTTTAAAACTTACGTTTCTCCCATTACCCTTATCTTTCAGGTGGGGAAAGGACTATGAATGTAACCACTTTGTAGTGGTCGCGCACACCCAGACTTGCTTATGGCCCCCATACTAGATGAATGTTTGGTGGCTGGTGGTGGAGTGTGGAATTAAAATTACTGACTACCATGTGTGTTGAGAGTCCACAATAAGGGTGGGCATAAAGACCCATGGATTACAGCCAGGGTGGGAGTCTCTGTAATACCCCAGGCGAGAGATGGGATGATCCCCCCGAATGTTTGAAGATTGTGCCTGTGATCCAACCCATTAGATATAAGTGCAACATCTCATGACTTCCTCCCCATTGTACCCAGTGGGTCCTAATGTCAACATTTTCAACTGCATCCATGTTTTATATCTATCCATATTATCCATCATATCTGTTACACTACAAGTGTTATAATAATCCTGCTGTTTTCATCAGCTTATAGTGGTCTCCTAAATAAATTATATCCCCCCCCCCCAATTCTTTCTTGATTTTTTTCTTCTTCTTGGTTCCTGAGCTTTCCGGTCAGCTTTGCCATTTCAACATAGTCCATCAGCTTAGTTTGCCATTCCTCTCTGGTAGGGACTTTTTCTTCTTCTTCCCATCTCTGGGCTAGAAGCATCCATGTGGCTGTTGTTGCATACATTAAAAAAGTCTTTTCTGCTGCTTTGGAATGTGGGTACCTACAATTCCAAATAAAAAAGCTTCTGGTTTTTTAACAAAGCTTGTTTTAAACGTTTTATTATTCTCTCTCCTGATACATTTTAAGCTGTTACATTTGGTTAGCTTATGAGTATTGCATTATACAATGTTGCTGTATGGGCAGATTTCTATTTTTCTTGCATTTATTAATTGATATGATAATTTCGAATGGTCACTAATTTTATTTTTTATTTTTTGATATCTTACTTCTGCCTTGAAATTAGAATCTGACTGAACCTGTGGCCACTTATATTCCTTTTAGGACACCAGAAAAATGCCCTGTGTGCTTCATCAGTGAATGCAAAAATGAGGGCAGGACTGGCGACTGAGGAGAACATGAGTGCCTTACAGCCAAGTGCTCATCTGGCTCAGAAATTCATACCATGCAACCAACAGAGGAATGATTTGATTAAAGCTAGCTTCTTGTTAACCCTGTTACGGAGTACCCAGCCACACCGTAACTCTTGTTTAGAACCAGGGGGGTAGTTGGGGGAGCAAACAGATTCATATACTAGCTTCTTTGTGTGTAGATGCAGGCACACCCACACATAAACACCAGCTGCCTGTAAGCACAAAATTATAACAAATAGCAAGGGACATTGCCATTGCCATTGGATTGAAACAGGGCATTTCTGACTAGGAATGATTAACCGGCTCGGACGATTTGTGACCCACCAAGCCAAGAACAACCCACTAGCCATATATCGTTGTCAGCCAGTGTTTGACCCCCCCCACTCCTTATTTACATCAGAAACAGGTGGCAAACACAGAAGGCTTATCAAGCCCTTGAAAAATTGCTATATATAGCTGGTAGGAAGCATTCCGCTTGGTGCTCACAAATCGCAGAGGCTCGATTTGCAAATTTGTAGACCTATGGACAACCTCTGAGAATGAAAATCTAGTTGCGTTCCCAAATCCCACTGGCATTGTTAAAATGTTCTTCCTTTTCAATCTCCCAGTGCAAAAAAATTCTTACTGTACTGTAATATTCGTCACATTGTTTGTAAGATAGAATGGACATTTTTGCAACATGCTTTAATCAGGGACGCAGGTGGTGCTGTGGTCTAAACCTTGGAGCCTTGGGCTTGTCGATTGAAAAGTCAGTGGTTTGAATCCCCACAACGGGGTGAGCTCCCATTGTTTGGTCCCTGCTCCTGCCCACCTAGCAGTTTGAAAGCACATCAAAGCGCAAGTAGATAAATAGGTACCGCTCTGGCGGGAAGGTAAATGGCGTTTCTGTGCATTGCCCTGGTTTCGCCAGAAGCGGCTTAGTCATGCTGGCCACATGACCCTGAAAAACTGTCTGTGGACAAACGTCTTTAGCTGTCTATGGCAGAAGCCAAGACAGTGAGTGGGATGGATCCCGCTTGTTGTCTTGGTTTCTTTTAACTGTGCACAGCCTTTCCCAGCTGGAGAGGTTGCGCGCGGCTAAAGAGGAAGTGAGCGGGATGGATCCTGCTGGCTGTCTTGGTTTCTTTAGCCATGTGCAGCCTCTCCAGCCAGGAGAGGCTGCGGTCAGCTATGGCAATTCTCCCACCTCCCACAAAAGCCCACAGCAGCCGCGCACCCTTTAAGGAGCTCGCGGCTCCTGCGGGCTTTTATACGAGGAGGGAGAAGGGACTGACTGGCTGCGTCAGTCCCTTCTCCCTCCTGGGGAAAAGCCCGCAAGAGCCGCACGGAGCTTGTGTGCGGCTCTTGGGGGCTTTTCCTGCCTGCTTCCCCCCTGCATTCGCTCCATAAGACGCACACACATTTCCCCTTACTTTTTAGGAGGGAAAAAGTGTGTCTTATGGAGCGAAAAATATGGTACATATAGGAGTTTTCCAGCACTATATAGGGATTCTTGTGGTCTTTCTTGGTTTCAACAAAAAGCCATCCCCGGAGCTGTACAATAAAGACTCACCCCGATGCAACTCAATTGTAGCTCTGTCCCATTTCACTCTCTGAGACAAATCAGGAAGGTGCCACCACATCCCACCCCTGCCTCTGCAGCCTCTCTTACCAGGGTCATGTGGTTGCCGCCATGGCTTCTAGGTTTCACTGAGATCTCAAGAGAGGTCCTTAAGATCTTGTTGGAACACGGAAGCCACAGCCACTCCTCCTTGCTTCTCCGGTGGCAGTGGTGGAGGTGGTCAGGGCATCCCCCGCCACAGAAGAAGTAAAGAAAAGCATCGGTGAGATATTTTGTGAGATATTGCCGGAAGCTACTGCCACTGCTTCTCTTCAATTCTCTGGCAGCAGCAGGCCTGAGTGGGGCATTCATGAGGGCACTACCCCCATGGGATTCTGCCACCCAAGGCAACTGACTCAGTTCACCTCATGGGTGGTTTTGCCCTGCTCTGTTGCTTTGATCCAATGTGTACCTTCTGCAGAATGATGTGGCAAAAGTTTAGTGTTACAGTGGTACCTCGGGTTACATATGCTTCAGGTTACATACGCTTCAGGTTACAGACTCCGCTAACCCAGAAATAGTGCTTCAGGTTAAGAACTTTGCTTCACGATGAGAACCGAAATTGTGCTCTGGTGGCGCGGCAGCAGCAGGAGGCCCCATTAGCTAAAGTGGTGCTTCAGGTTAAGAACAGTTTCAGGTTAAGTACGGACCTCCAGAACAAATTAAGTACTTAACCCAAGTTACCACTGTAGATCACTGCATTCCGCTGCATTTCCCCCTGTTACCAGCTACTGCTAGGGAAACTGCAACTGCTGCTTTGTAACTCTAACTAGGTCAGCAGGCATAGGAGCCAACTCCTAGGGGCTTGGGGGCTTTGGCCCTCACAATAAAATATTTGAGGAGGCAGGGCCCCCACAAAGTTGATGGGCATTGCCATTCAAATGGTGTGTGTGTATCCTGTGATCAATTATGTGGGCCAGTGCTTACCTGGGCCCCCACAATATTTCATTCAAGTTGGCATCCCTGCCAGCAGGCCAGCATTTCAGAAAGGAAGCAGCTGCTGTCTCCAGAGCTACCATTGGTGGAGTCATCCTCCAGCTTAGATGAAGACTTCTTTTTTCAATTCCTTTCGGATTACACCCAATATGTCACCCTGCAAATAAAACAAGTAGTTTTTATTTACATGCAAAAAAATGTGTTCCTAGACAAAACTCAATTTAATCCCTGACTTGAAAATGTAGGTACACAATGTAGCAGATCTGATCTATCCGTTCAGCTCTGTGAGGTGCTTGAGGCAGGCTCCTGGGAGCACCTTGTTAAGATTTCTGTGCCAGAAGGTTAGGATGTGTTTCTGTGCTTGTGATGGATTCACCCTTTTCCCTTGACACTGCACAATCATTCCTGTCAGATTAGCTGTCCTAAAAGTATTCTAGACTGGTGAGACAGCTGGAAATCACTGACACATATGAATGCCCTAGAAAGCCCTATAATGTACTCAAGTGTCATTCCCTAAGTTGCATGAACAAGTTCCCAGAGCAATGCTGCTTTTATGCACAATTCAATTTGGAGATTTTTGATTATTATTTTTTAACAACAAAATACAAGCCTCTCTGTCAAAGCACATGTCTGTCTGAAAGACAATGGTCTTTCATAGATTTGTCTTGGCTTATTTAAAAGACTACCTGGTGCTGTTCCCTCAATTCTAGGGTAAACTAAAAAGGCATCTCATTTCCAAAGATTAACGATGAACTTCCGACAGCCGCCAAATGAAGAAAGGTAGCAAGTGCTACTTATTAAAACATTAGCAGCCCCATGCTGAGTGCTCTTCTTTTCAGGTAAGCCAGTTACCTAATAGAGATGTGCAGTGGCTCTGTGGGGGGCTGAATAATGAGGTAAATTGAGGAGATTTGGGGTGCTTTCTCCCCTCCCCAAACTGAAATATGATGTCAGTAAAACATCCTCAGTAGGATTGGGGCCCCACAATACCTCCTGTAACTCTATTGTTTCCAGTGCTATTTTTTTCTAGAACTTCCAAGAACTTCCTGGCTTAGCTGGAGAGATTCTAACCCACCCACCCCAGTGGTTTTTATTGTAGGATTGCTCTCCTAATCATTGCATGATAAGAAGGAACATAAGACAAGTCTTCACTTCTTCCTCCCATGGAAAATCTGCAACTAATATTACTGTATTTTTTGCTCTATAAGACTCACTTTTTCCCTCCTAAAAAGTAAGGGGAAATGTGTGTGCGTCTTATGGAGGGAATGCAGGCTGCGCAGCTATCACAGAAGCCAGAACAGCAAGAGGGATTGTTGCTTTCACTGCGCAGCGATCCCTCTTACTGTTCTGACTTCTGAGATTCAGAATATTTTTTTTCATGTTTTCCTCCAAAAACTAGGTGCGTCTTGTGGTCTGGTGTGTTTTATAGAGCGAAAAATACGGTAGTTTGCCAAATAAAGGTATTGCTCTAATATGGGCTATGGAGGAAAGTGCATCTCTTTTACTTACTCTGTGTTGTGGCAGGTTTGTTTTTATTTTCATTTTTACATGGGGCATTTCTCTCATGTCAACAATTTTTCAGATTGACTGCCTAGAAAAGGGTAGAGTGGGATTCCTAGTATTTTAGCCACCCCATGCCCCAGAGGGGAAACCTACTGCAGAGATGCATCTGAAATTTGATAAACATCATGCCCCCAGAATGGGATGCAAAAGGCAGCCAATTCTTGGAGAAAAGATGTTACAGACCTTTCCTTTATCTTTTAAAATCAAACTTTAAAGGTGCCCTGTACAAGTCCTGGACCTACCTACCTGTAATTGTGCAGGCTTAATCCCCTCTGGATGTGCTGCTGTGCCTGCAAGTTTCATCCACTTTGGCTAAAGCAGGGAGGGAAGTTATAGTCATTTTGATGATCCTCTATTATAATGAATTGGGAACACAAATATTCATTTAACCAAGAGTAGCTCAGAACTCAAATCATAGCTCAAAGCAAAGTGAACACTCAGAAATGGATCAGGTTTTTTAAAAATAAACACAGCTATAGATAGAAAGAGATGACGATGATGATGATTATCATCATCATCATCTAGTTCAGAGAAAGCAGTAGCCTCTCTCACATGTAACAGAAGCTGTTCTTTATCCTGTAGGATTCTCAATAAGATACCTGCAGTGATGTTTTTGCAATATGTAAATTTAATTAAATTGAGTTGATTAATTGGTTAAAAGCCAGGCAGTTAATCAATTTTAAAATCCCTAATCAGCTGACAACCATAGTTTACTGCTCAAAGAATTAGGCATAGCAAGCTGGGGTCAAGCCAATGTCAAGTGACATCCAATCAGCCAGACAAGCTTCAGGACTGGCGCTGGGTTAATACTAACTTAGGAAGCGGGGAAGGTATGTGGCATCATGATTTTTTAATAAAACTTTTCATAAAAAGTTTTATTATTTTTATCTTTATTGGAATTTTAAAACAGAAATAAATAACATTTAATTGAACGTCTTTCTATCCAAACTTGGATGTCAAGAAATCTCTGCTTGCACCTTTACTTTGCTGTATGTTTTATAATTTTAAATCTCCGCTGGGGTTCTTTCAGCAGAGGACTTGCCCCAAACCTGGATCCAGGCATCCAGGGAATTCTCATTTTATTCTTTAATAATATTATCAAAAAACAAACAAATGGTTCCCCAATATTATCACGTCACTGACATTGGGAGATGGAAAGGGGCTGACAGCAGGAAGTTATGGGACACACACTGATTGGAAATGAAGCAGTTTGCCTGCCCTGGGGCCTTTGCAGGTCCAAACAGAACTGAAAGAGGGATCATCTACCTATTTTCCAGGGACATTCCCAGATTTCCAGAAGCCCTCCTGGTTTCTTATTTGATCCTGGAATCTACCACGTCTCCTTAGGACATCCTGATTTTCATTGGAGAAATGTTGGAAGATATAAATAGAATGTCACTATTCTCATCGGATAAATGTTGGAGGGTATGGAATAGGATGTCCCTATTTTCATCAGAGAACTGTTGGAGGTTATGAACTACCTGATACCCTCTTGAGCACCAATCATCATGAATGCACAACAGAAAGGACGTTTGCAAGGACCGTTGCTCAATGCTCGAGGATTCATGGAATTTCCCTTTCCCAGAAAGAGAAAGAAGCAACAAAACCAAAGCACAACACTTCCTCTTTCACTTCAGCCCTGCCACAGATCCTCCAAGAGTCACTATTTTCCAGGGATATCCCTGATTTAGAGAAGCCATCCTGGTTTTTAATTTGATCCTGGAATGTTCCACTTTTCCTTAGGATGTCCCTATTTTCAATGGAGAAATGTTGGAGGGTTTGGGGTTATCTGACCCCTGAGCCATCTGAAGGCAACCCTGTATAGGGAAGGTTTTTTTTAACATGTTTAATGTTTTATTATGTTTTTATGTATGTTGGAAGCTGCCCAGAGTGGCTGGGGCAACCCAGTCAGATGTCTGGGGTTGTTGTTGTTGTTGTTTAGTTGTTTAGTCGTGTCCGACTCTTCGTGACCCTATGGACCAGAGCACGCCAGGCACTCCTGTCTTCCACTGCATCCCGCAGTTTGGTCAAACTCATGCTGGTAGCTTCGAGAACACTATCCAGCCATCTCATCCTCTGTCGTCCCCTTCTCCTTGTGCCCTCCATCTTTCCCAACATCAGGGTCTTTTCCAGGGAGTCTTTTCTCATGAGGTGGACAAAGTATTGGAGCCTCAGCTTCAGGATCTGTCCTTCCAGTGAGCACTCAGGGCTGATTTCCTTCAGAATGGATAGGTTTGATCTTCTTGCAGTCCATGGGATTCTCAAGAGTCTCCTCCAGCACCATAATTCAAAAGCATCAATTCTTCGGCGATCAGCCTTCTTTATGGTCCAGCTTTCACTTCCATACATCACTACTGGGAAAACCATAGCTTTTACTATACGGACCTTTGTTGGCAAGGTGATGTCGCTATGTGTGGAGTATAAATAGTAAAATTATCATTATGGAATGGGACATCCCTATTATCATCCAAGAAATTTTGGAGGTTATGCCAGCATCACTACTTAAGTATCAGGAAAGAGAAGAGTGTGTTTGAGGTCTGTGTTTGGGAGATGGAAAAGAATAGCAGAGAAGTACATAGGTGGGGTTGGGAGAGCTGATCATTCTTCTCTGGCTTAATTTTTTTAACCTGTATTAGAGAAAAATTGGTGGTCCTTTTTTGCAAAACACACATCTCCGTTGGTGTGTGAGTGTGGATGTGTTACAAGTCCTGGAGTTCAAGATAGTGAGGAGGTCAGCACATGCAAAAACACTAACAGGAATGCTGGATTAGCGCCACTTGTAGGTTTGCATCATGTTGATCTCTCTGCCACCTCCCTGCTTTCCCCTCTTCTTCCCAGTTAGCAAGAGTGACTTAACTGCTGATAATCCTAGCTTTTACATCCATGTCCCACACAGCTGCTTCGGTGTAATAGTAATAGTAATTAATAATGAAAAACAAAAACGCGAACAGCAACTTGAAACCCCACTGCGATTGCATGCTTATTTTTGTAGCATTTGACTGTCTCTATTTAAAACAGGTGTAATTAGGCCTGAATTAGCCAGCAGATGGTCTTAGGAACACCGTGGGAAGTATTTCACTTCTGTTTTTATACTTTTTAAAAATAGTGTATTTGTGGCACTTGGTAGGGACACTTACGTGGTGTGTAAAATGACAGAGAGCCTAGATGTTCTGGATGTTTAAACATCACATCTGAAAAAATTCCCCTAGCATCGGATTTCAAAAAATACAGAGAAATGATGGATACTAGATCAGATGCAAATCATGGGGATGAAAGAGTTAAGGCAACATTCTGGGAAAATGCTACAAGGTAATTGGCCTAATTAATGATAGAGATCACTGCAGCAATACCAAATATACCTTCATATATCGTAGGACTTCTGTTTCGTATTCCAAGCAGCAGCTGCCTAGCACTTAATTGCACACTATTTTTCAGTCTTGGACAAGGTACTAAAAAACCTATCTGGCACATACACACCTCTGCTTTCAAACATCATCTATGTGTAGCAGTTGATTTTTCTTTTCTTTTTCTAAAAAAATATTTTTCTATATTTAGTGGTTCTTGTGGATATAGATAAATAGATGATAGAAAGATAATTTATTACAGTTGGAGACCAGCTTATAAAACACACTTGGGGGTACAATCCCAGGAGGAAAACAAACATTTTAAACAATGTACAATAATAAATTTAAAATTTATAAATGTGCTAAGCATATAGACACTTAAAACTTTAAGATAAGCTACTGCAGAGAGATGACCCAAGTGGTTCTTGTTTTTATCTGTTAGCTGCCTTGAATCACATCTTGGGGGAAAGGTGGGTAAATAATAATAATAATAATAATAATAATAATAATAATATTAACAGTACTGGCAATTTACATGCAGTTTCCACATTTAATGTATAATACTGATAACGCCAACCATAACAGTTGGTTAGACAGGTTAGACAGAGCCAAAACCAAACATAGTGACCAGGGCAAAGCCAGGTGTCAGGGATCCGACAAGGAGAACAGGTCATTCATAGATCAGAGAAAGAAAGTGAAACTGTTATGTACTAAGTTTGGATCCTAGAACAATAGGCAGGTAGGATCCTAGAATGCAACAATTGATTGGCTTGCAGGAGAAAACCAATCAGGCTCCAGGAGGGAAGCTGAATCAGCCAATCAGACGACACTCATTGTGTAAATAATGTATATAAAAAAGCCTGAGTTTTGGGGGGAAATTCCATCACTGTTTTACAAGCTGCAGTAAAGAGCATGAAATCACTGCAGGACTCCGAGTATATTTCAGAAACACTGGCTAACTTACAGTTAGTTTCTTTATTAAAGAAGCAGAACAGAGAAACTTCTAAGGGTTGCTCCTGTCTGGATGAAGCAGTTGCCCAGACTGGCTTGTTACTCCCCCTCTACTCCCTATCCCTTTGTGTCAGGCCTCTCCCTATGTCTATGGTGAGCCCCAAGAGACCCTCTTTGTGTTTGCCTGACTCTCTGCTTGGCAATATGCAACTGACGCTTCATTCTAGGATGGGTGATGCTTTCAGGCTATAAGCAGAGAAGCTGGCAGAGTGTGGTGGAGCTGCTGTCTGATTCCTGACCCTGCGCTGTGCTGGGGCACCTGCCTGTTTCCTCCTCTTCATCCTCCTCCAAGCCTCCAGTACTCCCCAACTCTTCCCCTCTGGGGTGTGGCTGGTTTCCCACCACCAGGATCCATATCCTCTCCCTCTGTTCTTTCCCTGGGGGGGTTCTTGGTCAGGCGGCTTCTACCACTCCTCAACCAGCCAGTCCTTGTCACCAGGGCATAATGTATTAGGGAGGATGTTATGTATCATCAAGAGGAAGGCACTCAGAGGCTGAAGAATTGGCTAGCAATCATATTTATCGAGAGGCTTGAATTAGAAACCCCTGCTGCCAGTTTGCTGTTGAAAGGGACTGAACCAGAATCATAAGCCTGGTATGGCAAGTGAAAAAGGTCCTTTACAGTACATGCTAGAGGAATTTGGTAAGTCAAAAAGGGGAGAAATTAGATTCAGTTCACATTTAAGTTCACAAAGTTACCCAAATCTGCACCTTTTTTTGGCGGGGGGAATGCAATGTGCAAAAAATCAAATACTAGGCGAGCGGTGGGAGAAGGCACTATTATTATTATTAATAACAATAACAATAACAATAACAATAATAATAATAATAATAATAATAGATTTAGGTGTTGCACAAGTCCGCCACTGTCAACACGTTCAAATTCCAGTAATCAAGCGTGCATCAATCAAGTATAGAGCAATTAAGTGTTGAGCATGCATGTGTGAACAAGGCCATAGTGACTGGGAGCTGCATGTGTGAACTTATTAAATAAAAAGCATTATGTTGGAAATGGTAGGGAGACTCATCACCTATTCTCCTGCTTATGTACTCCTCTATGCACTGAGTGCTCAAGATCCCAGATCCTCCAAGAGTCCCTCTTTTCCAGGGACATCCCTGATTTAGAGAAGTTGTCCCGGTTTCTGATTAGATCCTGGAATGTCCCACTTTCCCTTAGGATGCCCCTATTTTCATTGGAGAAATGTTGGAGAGTATGGAATTATCCAACCTCCAAGCCATCTGAAGGCAACCTTGTATAGGATTTTTTTTTTTTTTTTTAAATGTTTAATGTTTTATTATGTTTATATATATATATATGTTGGAAGCTGCCCAGAGTGGCTGGGGCAGCGCAGTAAGATTTGTGAGCTATAAATAGTTAAATTGTCGTTATGGAATGGGAGAAATGTTGGAGGGTATGAGATCCTGTCTCACAGGGAGAACCTTTCTGCCTGTATGTTAGAATGCAGAGGCATAGCTGGGCTCACTTGTTCCCTCCATAGCTGGCAACCGTCCCTTATTTGGTGGGAAAGTCCCTTATCCCAGCGCCATTTCCCGCTGCTGTCCCGGATTGATGATATCCCGTAAATTTCCCGGGTTTCAAAGGAAGCAGCTCCTCTCCCTCCCTGCCTGCCGGCCAGGGAGGAGGGAGGCTCCAACTGTGTTGCTTGGCTACGTTGCTCACCCAATGAGGAGTCTAAGAACGACTGGGGGGGTGGAGCTTGCATGCCTTGTGCTGATCAAATTGGCTGCGTTGCCTGGGGACTCGCCTTTGCTCAGCACTTCCCAGCGGAGAGGTGACGGTGCTTTTCCTTGCTGCATCCCCTTTGCCGGGTTGCTGCGTTGTGGGAACCACCGCTTGAGGCTTCGTTTGGCTGCTGGCTGGGCTTTCTCCCTTTGGCTCGGAGGGGCTCAGAAGTTGAACATACCTGTGTTCGGAAAATCCCTTATTTTGGCTGCTGATCCCTTATTTTCGAGGCTACTGCTCCCTTATTTTCAAATCTGTAAGTTGACAGCTATGGTTCCCTTGGCAAGGAGATGTGCCCCCCCCATCCCTTGGACAGTACAGGAGCAACTCGGGGAGTGTGTGGGTCAGCAGACAGACACCTAGTCACTCCAAGCCAGAGTGGAGAGGCATGATTTTTGTGCCCCCTGGGCCTGAGTCCTTGGCAGGGGCCAACCTGCTCAATCCCTAGGTATGCATGTGGCAAGTAGGGTCCTTGGTGATGCATGCCAAATGTGCAGATTATGGGGGGTGGGGTGACCACAGCCTGCTCCCCCTTCAATGTGTGAGTGTTGTTTGTGTGGACCCCCCCCCCCCCATCTGGGCAATTTGTCTGTCACATTGGCTCATTCACAAACACTTCTCTGGTGGCAAGATTCATGTGTGAAATATGTCGCATGATGTTGTAGCCTTAAACTGGAATGTGGAAATGTAAACCAACCCTTGGAGAACAGAAAATATAGCAGGCTTTCAGGAAATTGATGTCGAACAAAACACTGTAGCAGACAGAATAGAGAACACAGCTGCATATACAGAGATAAATGGAATTTATTTGACAGTGATTGGGACATGGGCTACAAATATAGTGTGGTTTAGATGTGGATTGCATTCTTTCTGCAATGAAATCAATGTGCTTTCCCCCTTTTGCTATTTTGGTCTTTAAAAGGGAAAGGGGGAGGGGGAGGGGGAGATAGTGCCATTATGCATCTTCAGAAAAGATTTTATAGAGCAGTCTACATTTTGTGATCATGGTGCTCATTATGCATTAACCATCACTACACAGATTCAAAAATTATATTTCTGTACCCCGCCCCCCCACAAATGGGTTCTTCAATCCCTAGAAACCTTCTGCTTCGTTCTTTGCAAGCACCTTGCTTTTGTAAATCCAGAAAAAGAAGAACAAAAATGATGAGAGCATAGAGGGAAAGTAATAATGGGCTAAGAATTGTGGAAATAGTCTGTGGACTGAAAAGGAGAAAAAAATGAAAAGATATCTGACAGGATGGGGAGGTGTACAGAAATTCCACATAATGCATCTAGGCTTTGAAAGCAAGAGTGAGGGAGAAGAAAAAATAATATCCCATGATTTTCCACTGGTTAATATACCACACCTCCCACTGGTTTGAATAGCAGGACAAATTAGTTGTATCTTTCTTTCTACAATTTAAGATTATGCACAGCATGTAAGTCTTGAATTAACTCTTCTTATCCAAGTATGTTTAAAATCCTGAAAATGAAGCACAACTAAACAAATCATGAAAGGTATTTGCATTATCTATGTATGAGCAACTGTGGCTCAGGAAAGGCACTGCACGAGTGTGGGGAAAAGCAACATGGCAAACTAGCCCCCAAATGCCCTGAAATAGCCCATATGCATTGGATTGAGTCTGAACATGGACTAGCCATTAGCCAGTTGAAGGAGGTGACTAGTTTCATTAGGCTTCGACAGAAGGTACTATGGTCTGCTACCTATTCCTTCTGCCAACTGATCATGGATGAGACCATTGTGTTGGCTATGAACCATCAATCCATCTGGGGAAGGGCCTTGATATATCTTCCTATATACATAAAAATGTAAGGCTGTTATCACGCCTCACTCGCTGGAGAATTTGCAGTGCCTCATCACAATCCTGGATTTTCATGAAGTCAGAGTGGGGTAGGAGAGCAAAAGAGAAGACAGCAGTGAGCATGACATGGGAACAAGAAGTGAGAAAGACTGAGAGGGAGAAAGTGGGGGTGTAAATCAATGGCAGAAATTTGAGTAAAACAGGAATGGAGGAAACTGAAAGGAAAATGGCAGTTTAAAGAAAGGCAGAGGTTTGAGTAAAGTGCCTTTTTACAATGGAATATTTGAGGAGACCGCATCCTTCATCTCTCTTACAGGCATTATCTAAGTGTGGAAGAGGGGGAATACTGAGTACAATGAGAAGAGAGAAACTCTGAATGGAAAAGAAAGAGTAGCTGGTTTAAACAACGGCAGCAATCTGAGAAAAGCCAGGGTGGTGAAATACTAAGAAGAAAATAGTGGTTTTCAACAGCAGCAGAGGTTTGCATATAGCAGGGATGGAGGAAAACTAAGAGGGGGAAATGGCAATTTTAAACAATTTCCCTCTCTGTGTTCCTCTGCCCCTGCTGCACTCAACCCAATGCTGTTGTTAGAATACAACAAGAAGGGAAGGGAATGGTTGTTTTACATTTCTCCCTCTTACATTCCTCAGCTGCCTCCTCTGAAAGAGATAAAGGAGGTGGGTCCCTCCAATATTGCACAGTACCTTCCCACAATGTATCTTACTCCTGGTACATGTGTTGTCTTCAACAAGAAAGCCCAGATTCCATGCAACAATTTGGAAGAGATACTTTATTAACAAGAAAACACCTGTATATGTTCAACGTCCATCGAATGAACTTAACCTTATCTAACTGAACATGGTAACTGACTTGCTTGCTCTTAGGATTCTTTACACCTTAAAGATGCAGTAAGATATATGAAATATACTCAGAGTCGAGAGTGGATTTCATGCTCTTTATTCAGCTCATAGTGGTGAGGAGGAAAATGAAAGTCCCCCCAAAGTATCTGCTTTATATACATTATTTTCACAATGGGCTGCCCGTGATTGGCTAATTCCGGAATTCTCCTCTAGGCCAATCAGGTTGTGGATTCACTTCCATCTGGAGCTGGATTGGGTGGCTCCTGCAGACCAATCATACTGCTGCATTGTTCTAGGACCAATCAGACTGCTGCATTCTGAATCCTATTGTTCTAGGACCAATCAGACTGCTGCATTTTGGATCCTATTCAACTCAGTACATAATAATATAGGAGCATGTGATGTCTGCAGAAAGCAGGTACAGAATAAAAGAGAGGAGAAGGCATGGAAAAAGTTGGAAAGAGGAGGAAAGAGGAGGTAGGAAAAGGGGGTGAGGGCAATAATGGTGCATATGTGTGCAAATAATTGTGTGCGCACAGTGGGGGTACAGAATAGGAGATATAAGGCATGGAAATGGGGTGAACTGTGTGCAGCAGAGAGCTGAGAAAACTAAAAGAGGAGGGTGGGGGAGGGAGTGAAAATGGGGGTGCATATGCGGTTGCAACAAAGGGATTAGGAGGCATAGGAAGGGTTGAAAATGAAAGCAGGAGCATGAAAGCTTCTGAAGAATACAAAGGGGATGATGACTTCATAACTGGGTAGAAGAGGAAAAGAGCGCTTAACAGTTTCAATATGTGGGAGGAGGAAGGTGCTGGAAGTTACTATGGGATAGCTTGTGTGCCAGGAGGGTAGCACAAAAGGAGGTGGTGAAGGTGAAAACAGGGGTGCCAAGTGCTGGAGAACAGAATAGAGAAGTGGTTTCAGAAATGGGGCTGGGAAGACACAAAACGAGCTTAGTAGTTGCATGAGGTGTGAAGAGGAAGCTCTAAGGGTTAATGGGGGGGATGGAAGCAGCATTGTTTAAATTCTTTAAAATATATATTGCCCAGAGAGCTACATCCATAATGGATGACATGCCTTGTTCGATGGAGGAAGCGAAAGGCAGCCCAGCCCAGAAGGGCAGGCTCCTCTGATCTTGGAGCAAGGGCTGCAATGCAAGGGTAGCCAAAGGGGAATGCAGGCGAATTCTCTGGGACCTGTAAGAACAGCTCTCTAAAAATGTGCTAAATGAAAGTCGTTCCACTCGGTTCAATGCCGTCTGGGCTAATAACACCAAGATATGGCTATTATAGGATCTAATTTTGTTTTCCTTCCTCAAAATGGAAACAAACAATCCAACGAATCTGCTCCCCTGAATAAAACATGTATCAGATCTGACATCCCACAACTACAGCACTGCAGAGTTTAGGGATAAGAGAAGGAAATTGGGAACTATTATCAGTAGAAGAGGCAGAGTTGTGCACATATCAGTTTGCATCAGCTTCTTCCCCGTTTCTAGGACAAACTTATGCCTGAAGCTGAGCCATGCAGTGTTCTTAGACTAGCCAATTAGAGGAGCTAGTTATGTATAAATGAATGACATTTTTAAAGAACAGACATCCTGAATTAATGTAGAATTTCATTAAGGATAATGCAACTTCCATGTTGAAGTTGGGACAGAGAGTTTTGCTTCCACTTGTTTTGCCCGGCCACATTTCCATTTGTTGATATACCTTGACCATGATGAGTTGGCAACAAAGTTTTCTCCAAAGCAGCATCTGAAAGAAAATTGTGTTTGTATGTGTTTTCATGTGTTCACTGTCAAGTAGAGAATCACAGGTTCAATGAGACTCATGAAATTCCTTGGTGAGATCCAACGCATTGCTCAGTAGTCACTGGGGGTCTGAAATGTCCAACATAAAAATCCCCATGTGTGATCCTTGCAGCAAAGTTCAAAGAGAATTTGGAGGTCACTTGTTCAATGAAATACCAGAGGAACTTCATAGCAGTTGCTGAATTTCACAGGAATATTCCATAAAGTTTCTAGGTTCCCATCAGATTTTACCCAGTGGGAAACTTGAAGCAAACTGATTGCTCCTTCTTTGAAGAAATGTTGGAGGAATCTAGAGAGGTGTTAAAAGGGTTCTTCTGACAATGTACCACACACTCGGTGTGGAGAACAGGATTATTCTTTGAAGAGCAACAGATATTGTTACTCCTCCACCCCACAGCTCCTGCAGTGGAGGTGATTTTGTAAGATCATTTCTCATGCCTTGGGAGAGAGGGAGAGAAGAAACAGGCAGTCAGGCAGGCAGGCAGGAAGGAAGGACATGGCCTCATGGCCAACCCTCAATGGTAGAGCAAAGGGGTTGCATGCAGGACCCCTTCTTGAAGCCCTGGAGAGCCATTGCCAATCAGTGTAGACAATGCTAAGGTAGACGTGCCAATTGTCTCACTTGCTGTAAAGGAGCCTACTGTGTTCCTAACTATGGACGATATGTGGTAAGCAAATGTACTGTGGCTCTGGGACTAAGGACTGACCCTCATTGCAGCTCTTGGGATCAGAATAGCTAGCTACCCTGGGTGTATATCTTTAAAGCAAGTAAATGTAAAGGTAAAGGTACCCCTGACCATTAGGTCCAGTTGCAAGTAAATGTAAAGGTAAAGGTACCCCTGACCATTAGGTCCAGTTGCAGACGACTCTGGGGTTGCAGCACTCATCTCGTTAACTGGCTGAGGGAGCCGGCATTTGTCTGCAGACAGCTTCCAGGTCATGTGACCAGCATGACTAAGCTGCTTCTGGTGAACCAGAGCAACACACGGAAACACCGTTTACCTTCCTGCTGGAGAGGTACCTATTTACAGTGGTACCTCAGGTTAAGTACTTAATTCGTTCCAGAGGTCTGTACTTAACCTGAAACTGTTCTTAACCTGAAGCACCACTTTAGCTAATGGGGCCTCCTGCTGCTGCCGCGCCTACAGAGCACAATTTCTGTTCTCATCCTGAAGCAAAGTTCTTAACCTGAAGCACCACTTTAGCTAATGGGGCCTCCTGCTGCTGCCGCGCCTACAGAGCACAATTTCTGTTCTCATCCTGAAGCAAAGTTCTTAACCTGAAGCACTATTTCTGGGTTAGCGAAGTCTGTAACCTGAAGCGTATGTAACCTGAAGCATATGTAACCCGAGGTACCACTGTATCTACTTGCACTTTGACATGCTTTTGAACTGCTAGGTTGGCAGGAGCAGGGACCGAGCAACGGGAGCTCACCCCGTTGTGGGGATTCGAACTGCCAATCTTCTGATCAGCAAACCCTAGGCTCTGTGGTTTAGACTACAGCGCCACCCACGTCCCTTAATGAATGACAACTGCTATATTCAGCTTCTTAACCCGGATATAATGTTTTGCTCCAAAATGCTAACTTCTGCGCATCCTGGTCCATCTTTCAATTTATTGGAATCACTTTTGAAAAATTCTTCAACCAGGCCTTTGGCTTATTAATATTCTACAGCCTTTTAAATGTTTCTGTGGGATGGGAGTGTATTGTTTGCTATTTTGTTTTTAATTGTTTACCTATTTTTATCCTGCATTTTATTCTGTGAACTGCCCCAATAAAGGCACATTCTTTTTGTGGGGAAATTGGCTTAAATCCTTGGATTTACTTTTCTATTTTACCATATTCAAATTCAAGACCCAGAGAGCGCAGGATGGGTAAAAGATGACTATCTTGTCATGCCTAATAAAATATGCTCCTGAGTCTTCTTTAGAGATCTGTCATGAATACATCACCTTCTTATGTTCAAATTTGCAGTGTCTGCTCCTATTCCC
This sequence comes from Podarcis pityusensis, assembly GCF_964106645.2. Classification (NCBI taxonomy): domain Eukaryota; kingdom Metazoa; phylum Chordata; class Lepidosauria; order Squamata; family Lacertidae; genus Podarcis; species Podarcis pityusensis. The sequence goes on from NC_138027.1 coordinate 88,757,056, forward strand.
ATGGCATTTATCATGCAATGTCCTCTGCCATCTGTTATTACTGACCATGTATACAGTGAAATAATAAAAACTGCAGGTGGTGTGAAATTGTACAGGGCAATCAAGTCAGTTCAGGCTGCATACAATTCACAGAAGAAGCTTGGAACGTTAGCATGCCTCAAAATTGTGCTGTAGTGGTTAAGGTTTTGGACTAGGCTGGGAGCCCAGTGTTCATATCCTTGCTCAGCTGTGATGACCTTGGGGCAGTCACTGTCTCTCAGCCTAACCTAACTCACAGGGTTGCTGTGAGGTTAAAATGGGGAGGAAGAGACATGTATAATACCTTGAGCTCCTTGGAGTAAAGGTGGAAATGTTAAGAAATTAAAGGGAGGAGGCTGGTTAGTGGTCTGAAAATATATGATGTTGCTGCATTGGTCAAGCAGGAAAGGTGTGGTCAGCAACTTAGATGGGAGATCAATGGGAGCTCCATGTAAGAACACAAAATCTTACATGTAAGACCAGTGCTTTTTTCTGGGGGTAAGCAGGGGTACGCAAACTCCTAAACATTTTGTGAATCTAAGTTTGGCCTCATTGAGGGCCAGTATTTCAATATGAGTAGGAAAGTGAGAATACCCCTAAACATTTTTTAGAAAAAAAAAACACTGTGTAAGACAATGTAGGATTTTGTGTGTGTGTGCATGTAACATTTTGTGTAATGACTAAACCCATTATTCTTTCTCCCTACTTTGCTAATGCTTTGTCTGATTTCCCAGATCTGCCAAGACTGACTTTCAGCCACTATGAGAAGGGAGTTTCAAATAATGTTGTGCTAAAATCAGTCCTCCAATTTCTCAAAACGTTTTATTCTCCTGTGAAGGAGGTTTCTATTTTTCTGCCTTGTCCTCAGAACACTTAGGAATTTCTTTAGAATTTCAGTACATGTGGGATTTCGAGCTTACCATATTGTAGTGAGGTGGCCGAGGGTAGTGTATGTGTTTTTCCTTTCTTCCCAATAAAGCACTCTGCAGTTTCCCTGGCTTTCCATGGGCCAGGTTTCACAGGTGGGCAGGGCATTTTGAAAGGAGGTGGCCTTTGAAGTCCATTTGCAAGTGGTTTCAATATAAACTGCCTGCAAACAAACTTCAAAGGTGAGGTTTCTCAGCACCCATCATCTGATTGCACATGGCAGAAAAATTCTGGGCACCACAGTTCAAGAAGGACACTGACAAACTGGAACGTGTCCAGAGGAGGGCAACCAAAATGGTCAAAGGCCTGGAAACGATGCCTTATGAGGAACGGCTAAGGGAGCTGGGCATGTTTAGCCTGGAGATGAGGAGGTTAAGGGGTGATATGATAGCCATGTTCAAATATATAAAAGGATGTCACATAGAGGAGGGAGAAAGGTTGTTTTCTGCTGCTCCAGAGAAGCGGACACGGAGCAATGAATCCAAACTACAAGAAAGAAGATTCCACCTAAACATTAGGAAGAACTTCCTGACAGCAGTGGCGTAGCGTGGGGGGTGCAGGGGGGGCTGGCCGCACCGGGCGCAACATCGGGGGGGGGGCGCTCGCACTCGCAGCTCTCTGCCCCTGCCTGGCTCACTCACTCTCTCTCACTGCAGTGCTGGCTGTGCGAATCTGATCCGACCCGCTGGGTCGCCGCCCACTGTGGAGGGGGTGGGTGCCAGGCGTGCGGTGCAGAGAGAGAGCGAGGGACTATCTGGGGGAGGGACAGTGCAGCGGCCGCCCAGCGCAGCGCTGAGCGCGGGAGAGAACCACACCAGACCAGACCAGGCAGCAGCAAGAAGAAGCTGACAGCGGCGGCAGGTTAGGGGTTAGGGGGCGCAAATTACTTGCCTTGCCCCGGGTGTTGACAACCCACGCTACGCCGCTGCCTGACAGTAAGAGCTGTTTGACAGTGGAATTTGCTGCCAAGGAGTGTGGTGGAGTCTCCTTCTTTGGAGGTCTTTAAGCAGAGGCTTGACAACCATATGTCAGGAGTGCTCTGATGGTGTTTCCTGCTTGGCAGGGGGTTGGACTCGATGGCCCTTGTGGTCTCTTCCAACTCTATGATTCTATGATTCTATGGCATAGACTGATTAATTAATAGTGCTATGTTCTTGCATTAAAAAAAAAGACGCCTGCTTCTTGGGATAAAAGCAATGACAAACCTAGACAGCATTTTAAAAAGTAGAGACATAACCTTGCCAACAAAGGTCCGTATAGTTAAAGCTATGATTTTCCCAGTAGTGATGTATGGAAGTGAAAGCTGGACCATAAAGAAGGCTGATCGGCGAAGAATTGATGCTTTTGAATTATGGTGCTGGAGGAGACTCTTGAGAGTCCCATGGTCTGCAAGAAGATCAAACCTATCCATTCTTAAGGAAATCAGCCCTGAGTGCTCACTGGAAGGACAGATCCTGCAGCTGAGGCTCCAATACTTTGGCCACCTCATGAGAAGAGAAGACTCCCTGGAAAAGACCCTGATGTTGGGAAAGATGGAGGGCACAAGGAGAAGGGGACGACAGAGGACGAGATAGTTGGACAGTGTTCTCGAAGCTACCAGCATGAGTTTGACCAAACTGCGGGAGGCAGTGGAAGACAGGAGTGCCTGGCGTGCTCTGGTCCATGGGGTCATGAAGAGTCGGGCACGACTAAACGACTAAACAACAACAATGTTCTTGCTCCTTGACTGCTCACACCTGTCCAACTCTTTGGCACCGATATCAGGAGTAAACACAAAGTGGATATGACAGTAAATATACTTGTGCACAAAATCTATCATTTATATCAGTGTGCAGGAATCTCTGGCCCCTGGACCAGATGCACCCCCTGGATGCTCCCCAAAGAACCCTCACGGTCTTTCATACTTGGTCTTGACCATACCTCCTCAAGTTCCTTACAAGTGGCATATTTCAGGTGCTAGGGTCCAGTCTGGATTGGGACCCTGAAGAGAGGACATAACGGCTTTAACCTCCACCTCCATTATCTCCATCTGGATCACATCCCCCATGACTGGAATTTGCATTGCCAGAATGGGCTCTATCCGTTTTAATTTCAAGCCAATGGTAATTGCATTTAATAAGGTAACATCTCATTGTTGATAAGCTTTTGGGAAAGGCATTGAAATGCAAAGCTCAGAGATGGTATTTCACATTTAAAGTTCATGTTCCTTGAAGGTTTTTGTTCCTGTTGTTGTTATGAAATGTTATGCTGCATTATATTGCTTGGATAAATCCCATTCTCTATTAAGATTCAATCTCTCTTGGCTTGGCAAGATGTTGTGGCAGATAGTAAATGTAAAAATCTGATGGAGGGCTTTTGCATGTAAGCATAGCTCTTTGAATATATCAACGCATATGCATTTATCACTTGGGCTTCCCAGCTCTTGTGTTGAACAGACTTATAATAACAACAATGAATCTGACTGCGGCACTGTGTGTATTGGTACCCAAGTTCATATTTAATAAGTAAAGCACCCCAGGTACTTGCTGTTTTTTTTGGGGTGGGGGCATTTTATTATTTTGCTAAAGTGACATCAACTTTCCAAGTGACTATTTCAGACACAGAACAATGCCGACCACTCCAGTGAGTATACAGGGTATAGCACTGTAGCAACTGTCTGAAGGCGCAGTAGATCAGGGATGGGAAACTTCTTCCAGCCTGTGGGCAACTTTCCAAGGGCCACACACTGATGGTGTTGGGCAGGGATAGAGACAGAAGTGTAAAGAATCATAAATGTTAATTAATTAATTAATAATACCACCCCACCCATCGGGCTGGGTTTCCCAAGCCACTCTCAGAAGCTTCCAGCACATATTAAAGCATAATAAGACATCAAACATTAAAAACTTTCTGATACAGAGCTGCCTTCAGATGCCTTCTGACAGTTGTGTAGTTCTTCATCTCCTTGACATCTCATGGGCATTCCACAGAGAGGGCACCACTGCTGAGAAGGCCGTCTGCTTGGTTCCCTGTAACCTCACTTCTCACAGTAAGGGAACCACCAGAAGGCCCTTAGAGCTGGACCTCAGTGTCCGGGCTGAACAATCGGGGTGGAGATGCTTCTCCAGGTATACTGGGCCAAGGCTGCTTAGGGCTTTAAAGGTCAGCACCAACACTTTGGATTGTGCTCGGAAACATACTGGGAGCCAGGCAAATCATATGCAAATCTCTTTCAAACTTTCCTCAAAATAGGAATACAGGGTGAAGCTAGAAAACACATTCCTATATCTTCTATTTATGAACTCTGATGTACAAATGAAGAGCGCCCCTGCAGCTGAAAGTGCAAGGAATTGAATGTAAAGCATAAAAAAGCATATAAAATTTTAGGGTAAAGTTTCCGTCAAACTGTTTCATCTTGATTAGCTGCAAGAGGCTATTATCAGAAAAACATGGGAGCTATTCTAAACATAAGGTGGGTTGTGGATGCTGTATGTTGTCATGGAGATCCATGAGCCTCTTTGTACAAAAATCTTTGCTATGAGGTGGTCAAGTAGAGAAAATAACCCTCTAACAAGAAATCTGTTTCTAGGAGAATTAATGCCAGGTAATTGTTTAGGTCTAGGGAAATGTGTGTTCATTAGGTCTGGCACTCCTGTGCTGATCCTGGTTCTTTTTGTTTTGTTTTGTTTTTTTTTATAATAAAGAGTTAACTTCACTTGCTCCATGTGATTTACTGCTGGCTCGCTCCTGACCCTTGTCTGGTGAACAGAGGTGGCTGAGGAGGAGAGCTAAGGTGGGCAGCAATTTACTCCACCCCCGGGGAATAGGCCCAAGCAGTGCTAATTGGACTCACCCCCTGGGGAACACCTACAGTTTACCTGCCAGCATTGGCCAAATCACCAGCAGGAGGCCCCTCCTGGCACCCAGATCACCAGCATGCTGTAGGCTGGATACAAAACCACCCACCTTAGAAGTTGAACAGACTTAACGTCCTTTTGAAATGAATGGATCCTGCAATTCACCTTTCAGGGAATATGAAAGAGGTGATCCCTTCAATTTCATCACTTGCTTAGCACTCTGGGGGCTGGATTCAACTGAGGACTGCTATCAGAAACCTGTTTAAAGTCTTCTGCTAGCACAATGGGACTTTTGTCCCCTCTCCTCCCCAAAATGCCCTTAGAAGATGATTGGGACACCCCCCCAACACACACACACAGAGAGAGAGAGAGAGAGAGAGAGAGAGAGAGAGAGAGAGAGGAGAGGGGAGATGGTTTCAACTTGCAAGAGGAAATGCTTGTGTTGATTGAATTATTTCCTTAGCATGGCATCAAATTATTCCCTGGAGTCACACGCTTGGGCACAATGGCTGAATGGTGAAATTAGCCAACTTTGCTGGAGCCCAGCTCCCATGCTCCAAGGCTGTGGTGAGCTTCTGAATATGCCCAGAGCATGAGTGACTGTGCCACAGAGCCACCCGCCCGACGATGGTGTCGCTGTCACTTTGGTGGCTTCCAGGATTAGGGCCGGGAAGCAATGAGGTTAAGGTGAACATGAACACCCCAGTGCAGGCAATCTAGCATCTTGCCAGTGAGCCTGGATAACGCTGAACTCCTTCCTGGTCTTATTTGGCGATTGCTCATAGCTGAGTAACATTGTCTTCCATAAAACACAATTTTAACAGTGAGTCCACAAGTTACTGTGGAGGCCAATTCTGGAATCTACACATCCTTCCACAGTGGGGATATAGGTTTCTGGGTGGGAGTTGATCATGGTGAGGGTTTGTCAAGCAGACCTTCCTCTTCGCATGTTTCTCTCTTTTGTCCTGAGTTTGAGTGTCTTCAAAGCCCATGACACCTTTGGTAAAGGCTGTTCTCCAACTGAAGCATTCACAGGCCAGTGTTTCCCAGTTGTCAGTGTTTATACTACGGTACTTTTTTTTTTTTTTTAGATTTGCTTTGAGAGAGTCTTTAATCCTCTTTTGTTGATCACCAGCATTACGCTTCCATTTTTAAGTTCAGAATAGAGTAGTTGCTTTGGAAGATGATAATCAGGCACCTGCACAACATGACCAGTCCAACGAAGTTGATGTTGAAGAATAGTTGCTTCAATACTGGTGATCTTTGCTTCTTCCAGTACACTGGCATTAGTTCGCCTGTCTTCCCAAGTGATGTGCAAAAATTTTCGGAGACACGGTTGATGGAATCTTTCAAGTTGGAGATGCCGTTCATAAGTTGTCCATGTTTCAGAAACATACAGTAAGGTTGGTAGTACAATAGCTTTGTAAACAAGTATTTTGGTTTCCCTGCGAATGTCCCTGTCCTCAAACACTAAATTGGGAGAAAGCTGCACTTGCATAGCTCAGACGATTGCATCAGTGTCAGCCCTTGTGGAAAGATAACTCCTTTTTTTAGCACAAAACATCCTGGTAAGTGGTAACAAGTTCAGTGTCACGAGGTTGGCTGGGCAGCACTGCTCCACTGCTCCTGGACCAAAGCACTTTGTGGAACCAATTCCAGATTCTGCAGTTTTGGAGCTGTGTGAATGGATTCATTCTGCACCTTGCCAAAACCATTCTGAAATTCGAACCAAGCTGTTGATAAAATGAAATCAACAACCTTCCTAGTTCAGAATCCTAGCATTTGCACAACTACATCTATGAGAAAAGGAGAATCACGAGGGTTGTGTTAGCAGGAAACCAAATAAGGGTAAGCATAACTTTAAGGGAAGTGAAAGAAGCTGTGATAGCAAGAAATTCGTTCCAAGGTCTAATATGGGTCAGCTTCAGAGACAGACAATAAAATGGAGATGAAATAGCCACAGATATACACCGCCATACTCAGTTTATGCTCTGGGGACAGTGATCTCTCCATTCCTTTAGTTCAACACAGATTGTTTAAAAATCTCAATTTCAGAAGAAACAAACTAAAGTGCTATTCTTTTTAGGATGAGAGGCTATGGAAGCTAAAAAAAGAAAGGACCTTTTAGCTTCTGAGTGTGTTTAGCGACGATGGAGTTTATATGAAATTGCCAAAGGGAGAGGGGAGATATTCTCCTAAACAATTGAATGAGAGATACTTGACAAAAGCCAGCTAGCACAACAATTCTGAGCCAAGAGGAAGTAAAAGTAATTCAGCTGGACAAGGCTTCTAAAAAGACAATTGGAGAAAATGGCTAGTAAATGGAAAGACAGATGCTCTTCTGGGTAGGGAAATGATTCAGGAATTGCAACTGAGAAAATGTTTGTCACACTGAAGCTAAGTGAGCAATGAAGAAACAAATGAATATGTATAAAAACAATGCAAGGGGGTTCATTTTAAGCACTGTGTGTGTTATGGATTGCTATGGTACACTCAGGTCTCCCAAAGATAATATGGGTGGTTTCCAAATAAACAACTCTGCTAGCACAAGAACTTTTAGCTGCACAGCTGAATTCCCTGCCCTCTCTTCTGTCTCACCCACTGCCCTTGCAATCTCTACATCTGATCTGGAATTTCTCCTAACCAGCCAGAGCAGATTTAAGGGTGGTGTGGGGAGAAGAGGAGACAGGAAAGTTCCATGGTGCAGCTAAAAGTCCTTGTTTTTAATGACTGATGTTTTAATGTATTTTTAATCTTTTGTTGGAAGCCGCCCAGAGTGGCTGGGGAAACCCAGCCAGATGGGCGGGGTATAAATAAATTGTTGTTGTTGTTGTTGTTCTACCAGGACTGTTCTGTTGGATAACACCCAAAGCTTTTCCACACCATTTAGGATTATTATTATTATTATTATTATTATTACCCTGCCCATGCCCATCTAGCTGGGTTTCCCCAGCCACTCTGGGCAGCTTACAGCACATAAAAAATTGTAAAACATGAGACATTAAAAATTTCCCTGCTATAGTCAGATTTCTTCTGACTATCTGAAAGTCAGATAGTTGTTTATTTCCTTGACATCTGATGGGAGGGCGTTCCACAGTGCAGATGTTTCCTTATACCCAGTTGTTTATATTTATAGCACCATAAAATTGCAGAGCCCAAGATCCATTTTCACAGTTTTGACGCCTTCTCTCTCATGCCCACCTCTCCTTCCGGCCTTATACCACTTTTGCTCTTTGAATATACCAACGCATATGCATGTATCACTTGGGCTTCCCAGCTCTTGTGTTGAATAGGCTTATAATAACTGCAATGCATCTGACTATGGCACTGTGTGTATTGGTGTCCAAGTTTGCATTTCATAAGTAAAGCACCCAGGTACTTGCTGTTTTTTGGGTGGGGGCATTTTAGGCTCTGGCCCACTCAACCTGATCTGTAATAATCTGGGACTCTCTTAACCTTTGTTAAGGCCTTGGGCGAATCTGGTGCCCAAAACTAGTTTCTAGTGACGCCAGTGAACCTTGAGTAAGAATATGCATGCTTGATGGATGGAAAAGAGGCGGGTTTCCATTCCTAGAGTAGTGTGCTGGTGAATGGATAATTCAAAATGTGCTACCTACTTCCCTTGCAGCAGCTGGCAGTGTGTGCTGGCAGGAGGCATGGCTTCCTTCACAGTCTGCCCAGATACATTGGAACTGTTCCCTTATCTGGGAAAATGAGGAAAGGTTCTGGGAACCACAAAAGAGCATGGAAAGGGGAAACCCTAAACTTAGGTGTGAGGGACAGCATTTGTGTCTGAGTCCCAGTTGCCTCAAGTTATAAAGGGAAATCCATGAGGAATGTAGTAGCTGTGCTAATGTCCTAATAAAAAATGGCTTCAAATCACAGGCTCTGCCCTTTACCCTAAGGCAGCTTCCCTTTTTGGCTGCTGTTTCTGCAGGAGCGCATCATAAAGAAGTATAATAACTGGGACCAGATATTCCTAGTTTCCCACTCAAAGTCGGAACCTTCTCTTGCATATAGGGCATGAATCCAAGATATGATTTAGGTCTTGCCAGGGGTCTGCTAGTGCCAAGTAGAATTTATGACTTCTATTTCCTTTAAAGAGTGGACCGCCATGCTGAATCACAAACTGCTTTTGAGAAAGATCTAAGTCTCCTCCCCCCTCCAAACAATTGGCTTTGTAGGAATAACTCTTATGAAGCCCTGTTAGACATAAGGAAATGCTTCCATGAAGACGGTCTCTTAGGATACTGACCATAACCTAAAAGGTACTATAGCTGATATCAAGTTGGCCAACAGCTTTCATGGAGAATAAAGCTATCAATGGCTATGTCAGGAATCATGGTGAGGAGGGCTGCACTGAGGAGGAACGGTGGGAAACTTCCTCTCCCCCTGCTCTTGAGCAGGATCCTGAATCTTCTCAGGAGCAGGAGGACAGTATAGATTTGGAACAGTGGTTTGCAGAGGGACATAGTTCAGAAGACAGAAGCTGGGAAGAACTGGTTGGCGAACAGCTAGGAGAATAAGAACTGGGAGAGAGAGAGAGAATTAACAGACTCACTTTCGCTGGAAATTGTCCATCTGCTCAGCCCAAGGTCAAGGAGAGCAGATAAGGTGGAAGCACAGAAAGCACAGTGGTTGCGAGATCAGGTTGCAGGACGCGGAAGTGACGTGGGTGACAAGGGAGGAAGGGGGTGGGGCCCTTAATTGGGAGCACCTTCATTCCTTGGAATGGTTTCTTTTTTCTCTTGCTGTGATCATTAAAATCTCCAACTGGTAAGAGACTCCTTTTGCTTTGTTCTGTTTATCTCCTGAAGCCTGACAGGCTTCACAGTCATGATGGTGATGTTCTTCCTCCACTGTTGGAGAACGTATATCTCTGAATACCAGTTGATGAGCATCACAAATGGGAAGATCGCTGTTGCACTCAGGTCTTACTTCCCATAAGCATCTGATTGGCCACTGTGAGAAAAATATGATGGGGCAAATGGGCCTTTGGTCTGATCCAGCTAAGCTCTTCTTATGTTTTAATGGGGGGAAAGTGGAGCTTACTTCTGAGCATATGTATAGGATTGTTCTGTAAGAGCCTGGAGAAGATCAGAACCTAACAATTGCGAAACAGGACTCGTGTCAACACTTGACATTGGTTCCAGTGTTTGGTTCCAATAATGCAACGGGGAATTGGTGATCTACAGTCTGCCATATATCGCACAAATTGAACAAACAACTGCAGAAATGTTAGAGAAAATATTGGAAACTCACAGTGCAAATGTAATTCTGTTCAAACTATTTCAAACTGGACTACCACCAAGTATATGAAAAACACCTTTGGAGATACAAAATAGGCTTCAATATTTCTGCTACAACTCTCCAGACATTGGGACGTAACCTGCTATTCTTTTGATTTTCATCGACAGATTAATATTGTACCGGGTCTTTCACATTTAGTGAAAACTGATATGGATTTCCTAATGTGAAGACGGGTCAAACCCAGCAAGAAAGAAAACTGGAGGAAAGGAAAATATAGTGAGGGGGGAAAAACCCTACAGCATGACAGATTTGAAGAACTACCAGGGGGAGAGACAATTTAGTGGAGCTTTCCTATCATGCACTCATACGGCACAGCTTTGGATAATTTGCCTTTGCCTCTCAAAGATTTACAGCGAGTTTCTGAATCACTCAAAAAAGAAAAGAAGCATGGTGCAGAAAAAGAGAAAGAAAGGAAATAAGAAAGGAAAAGTGGTTTACTCTTTTCTTTTCTTTTCTTTTCTTTTCTTTTCTTTTCTTTTCTTTTCTTTTCTTTTCTTTTCTTTTCTTTTCTTTTCTTCCCTTCCCTTCCTTGTGGCAAAGGTGAGAGGTCACTTTAGCAAACACCCAAAAATATGACTTTCATCTTATCAGAAATCCATGTGGTGCCTGCATTTTTCTGACATTTTGTATTGCCCACATGCCATTCTGATAACCCATTTTTTTAAAAAAAGATCCCATGCAACTGGAAGATGTACTAAAGAAGGGGGAGCAAACCAAGTTGCTGGAGTTATTATTCATTTTTATTTATTATTGCTTCTGTAGAATGAAGGGCTGGACAATTGAGGCTTTTTAGATGGGGGGGGGGGAGAGATCACAGAGATGATATGTGACAATTATACAATTATCAATGTTGGTGCTGTTGATAGGGAGAAGTTTTCCCCTTTCTCATATTCCAACACTCAGGGTAACTCAGAGGATAACTAAAATTAGCTCGCAAGTGAGATTTTCAACATTAATGCTGCCATGTTGGAATGTTTCTGTGCAGGGTTCAGGATACTCAATTTCATCCTTCTCCCACCTCTGATTTAGGGTCCTTTTTCTAAAGTTTCCTTTCTTTCGCTTTGTATTTCTGTAAACCGAGGAGTTTTCCCAAGCCCCTCCAGTGTGTGAGTGGTGACATTTTTAGTAAAGAAGTTATTACGTCATTTGGTTGAGCCCATCCTTTGCAGCCATGACTAATGGGGAGCAGGGGAGATTTGAACACTTCTGCCAGTGTGGTGTAGTGGTTAAGAGCGGTAGACTTGTAATCTGGTGAACTGGGTTCGATTCCCCGCTCCTCCACATGCAGCTGCTGGGTGACCTTGGGCTAGTCACACTTCTTTGAAGTCTCTCAGCCTCACTCACCTCACAGAGTGTTTGTTGTGGGGGAGGAAGGGAAAGGAGATGTTAACTGCTTTGAGACTCCTTCAGGTAGTGATAAAGCGGAATATCAAATCCAAACTCTTCATCTTCTTCTTCTTCTTCTTGTCATGCTGTGGCTTTGATGAAATCCCACCCCTTAAAAAAACTGCTATTCAAGAGGAAAGAAAGCTGCAGGTTGTTTTATTCCCATCTCCCTCCTTTCCCGCATTTCTCCCTCCATCTCTCCTGTCTCCCTGCCCTGCCCCCAAGCTACTGTGGTTTATGTGGGAACTCTGCAAACATGTGGATGGGGCTGCAGCTGTGGGTCTTTCTCCCTGCTAGAGAGAAAGCATAATTTTCATGGTGAGAGGCAAGGATTTCCAGATACAGGTGGAAAACCCTCTTCTCCACTTGGTGAGTGTCTCTAATTCACTCTAATCCACAATGGGAAGTACGTGAAAATCTCTCTGCTTTCTAGAATAATTCTGACCTTAGACTATATTTCAGAAATGATGAATGCCATTTGAAGTGTGCAAATCTATTTTAAAAATAAAACATTGATGCTCTTTTCTATCAGTACTAGTAGATTATTCTTCCAAATTACCTCAAAAAGCATACATGCTGGTGCTTTGAATAATTAAAAAGCACAGGAACGGGGATGATGAATACTATTAATTTATAACCACAATGCTTTTCTCTTTCTGGCTGTGAGTTGCAAGAGAATGCTGTGAAACTTGGTGCTTTACAACACCATTTCCTAGCAAATTCATGCATACTTTCTTTGCCTTTGTGCTCATATCACTGGGCTGTGCTTTACTTAGAGCTAGTTCATGCAGAGATCTAGTGTGATCTTGCACATAAAGAGAGTTGGATTTAGATGAGAGAAATCCCTGCTTGTTCCCAAATCTCACTTGGTCTAGTCACTATCTCTTGGTAGCCTATATAAAAAGGATGTGAGGATAAAATGGGATAACCCCAGGTTGATGTTCCTTGGATGTAGGATTGGATATGGATATGACAAACAGAGAGACAGGGTGCATTTCTTCCAGGCTGGTGCTTATGTTTGACACAGCAGATGGATTTTATGAAAAGTTCATATAAAGTGCCAAAGCCTTCTTTAAGGTTTCCATCATATACTGAAGAAGTAATCCACTCTTCAATCTAAGATAAAAAACAGCTTGCCTCTTCTGCATTGTAAGCACTGACCTTATGTTGCCTTGCTACGTGGGCAAATGAGCCCATGCAACTCTGTTGGACTTCAGCCAACAGATGATAGATGCAGCAGTGAAGTTTTAATTTAGAAACCTTTGCAAATGCCTTATCCTGCAGTGGTTGAAAGGGTAGAAATGAGGTGGCAGACAAAGAATGAGCAAACCTGAATAGCAGTCACTTAAAATAACATTCAGAACCATGATTTTAACTGCTGCTCTCCACTCAGATACTCAAGCTGTGCCAGTCCTGATTCAAATAAGCATGGCTCTCTGCTCTAATCCTACTTTTAAAATGTATTCAGAAAAACTCTTGGGAACACATTATTAATGAGTAACACATTCATATGCCACCGTCTGGCCCCAGCAGTCTTGTTTTCAGCAAATGTTGAAAAATACAATACCTTCTCATCCTTATCCTATGTACTAAATAAAACCAAACCCATTCTCAAAGTATGGGTCCTTATAGATTTAAAAATACACCTTCCACACACAAGGCTTCAGGGAAACCAAAGGTTTTCAGAAGTATGAACAACAACAAGAAGAAAAAAATCGGGGGGGGGGGGGATCCAGAACTCTAAATAATCAAATGAGGACTGAGCGTGCTCTGTGGGCATGAACTGCTGATTGACAGGTGCCAGTGGGAATGGAATGTAGCACGTGGAAGGTCAATGCAGGCAAAGTGTATGATTGTTTCACACACTTTGCATGAGAGCCTTCTGAAGGCCTTCTTAGCAGCAGGGGAGCACATATTTCTGTAAGTTGCTTTGAGCCTTTTTGTGAGAAGTGACTAATAAATTAAGTTAAATAAATATCCATACGTCAAGTGTTTTCCAGCAGAGCTGTTTCTTAGTGGTCCTGCTCTTGCACCTTTAACAGATGTCTGATATACATACATCTAGCCATGCATCTTTTCCTATCATAGGGAGAGAGACAGAGAAAGACGGACAATGAGAGAGATCTTTTCTTCTAGAAAAAAAAAAAGGTGCCAGTACTCACCATGAAGTTGATACAGTAAGTGGCACACTTTTAACCAGAACTAGGAAACATGCATGTTACACTGCACTGAAAGATGTAGGGGAAGAACCAGCAAAAAAAGTGACAAGCCTGCAGAGGAGAGTGTCATCTTTTAGCCACTTCAAATTGCAACGTTATATAAAGATCTGGAATCCATTCCATACTGTTTTGGGTGGAAGCAGTTGCCCTATGCCACACATTTGAAAGGACCTCATCAACACTGACAGTGTTCTCGAACAAAGAAAGAAACATTAAATTCACACAGGGTGCCCCGAGAAAGGAGGGTCACAAATGAACCCACAGCTCCCAGAATTCTCACAGTGCAAGCCTATATCTCTCTCAGCAAGCCTCACTGAATTCACCTCCTCTCAACTAAGGCTACAATCTTAACCAACAATTTGTTAGCTGGGGATTAGACTGTGTGGAGGTCTAAGCTGCTCTCCTGCCAGCCACTACTGTTGAAGTGACCCCAAAGAAGGTCCTGAAATGGTGTGTTCCAGAGGAGGGGAGGGAAGTAGCTAAGTCAAGCTAGGATCTACTGGATCCTTAGCAGGACTCCTTGCTATCACTGAGCCCAGTCTGGGACTGTCCTTTGAGCCAGCTCCAGGAACAATTTTCTCCCCACCACTGGCTTCAGCCTTAGCCAAAGCAATGAGGACTGTGGATGCAATGGTGGTTCTGCTGCTCCATACAGACTTCCTGATGAGGGATGGGGAGGAGGTTTTGACTGAGCCCTGAGTATGTGAATATGGGCATGGAGCTTCAGAACCAATGGATCTGCTGGAATAACACACATTTTCACATGCAGGAGAACAACAGTAAAGTAAAATAAAAAGCAAGGTTGAATGCAAACAAAATTATCATGCACGAATGCAGGTTCTTAAGCTTTCCTTCCAAAATCCCGTTACACTTAAGTATTTTGGATTTGAGTAGCTTTAGTCCCATTGAAACCAGTGGAGGAAAATTAGCTTAATTCTAAGTACTCCAGCTTAAGTCAGCTGAAGATCAGGCTGCAAAATGGCTCTCCTCAAATATCTTATTTCCATTTAATTAGAACCAAAGTGATTTTACTGCAGCTGTACTCAAGAGGAATAGTAGATTTTCACTTGCAAAGGCAAGTGGGCAGTGCATAAAAGAGCAAGTAATCAGCAAAAAGAGTCTTGGGACACAACATTAGTTCTATGGAAGAAATAACAGCCCAGTTTACAGCTTAGTTAGAAAGAAAACAAATGTGAAAACATACAATAGCTAGCCTCCAGTTTAGAAAGATAAAGTATCATTCACATCCATAATTTGTTTCATATTAATTGGGAATTAAGCCAATCAAGATACATGTGCAATAGGGGTAGGGAAGATTACCTTGCTGTGGGCAGTTTTTGAAAAATAGCACACCTAATAGTTCCAAGACTTGAGGATGGTTTCCAGCAACTGATGGCTCTCCAGGTGTTCATAATATCATAGAACTGCAGGAACCTCCACCAAGGCATCCATGACAGATGGCCATCCAGTCTCGGCTTTAAAAGCTCAAATGAAGGAGAGACCAGAACCTTACAAGGGAGTCTGTTCCACTGTTGAATAGCTCTTATTGTCAGAAAGTTTTTCTTATGTTTAGTCAGAATCTCCCTTCTTGTAACTTGAATCCATTGGTTCACATCCTACCCTCTGGAGCAAGAGAAAACAAGCTTGCTCCATCTTCCATGTGACAGCCTTTTAGATATTTGAAGATGGCTATCATATCTCCTCTCAGTCTCTTCTTTTCCAAGATAAACATATCCAACTCCCTCAAGCATTCCTCATAAGGCGTGGTTTCCAGATCCTTGATCATCTTCCTTTGCACACGTTCCAGCTTGTTAATAGACTTCTTAAATTGTGGTACCCAAAAAACCATACTCCAGATGTGATCTGACCAAAGCAGAATAGAGTGGGATTATCACTTTCCTTGACTGGGACGCTTTACTAGAATAGCATTAGCTTTATTTTGCTGCTGTATTGTGGTCTGCTAAGACCTCTAGACCACAATTGGTCTAGACCATTGTATTGTGGTCTGCTAAGACCTCTAGGAGGGACGCGGGTGGCGCTGTGGTCTAAACCACTGAGCCTTGGGCTTGCCGATTGGAAGGTCGGTGGTTCCAATCCCCACGACGGGGTTAGCTCCCATTGTTTGGTCCCAGCTCCTGCCCACCTAGCAGTTCGAAAGCACGTCAAAGTGCAAGTAGATAAATAGGTACCACTCCAGCAGGAAGGTAAGCGGCATTTCCGTGCGCTGCTCTGGTTCACCAGAAGCAGCTTAGCCATGCTGGCCAGATGACCCGGAAGGTGTCTGCGGACAAACGCCAGCTCCCTTGGGCTATAGAACAAGATGAGCACGCAACCCCAGAGTCGTCCACGACTGGACCTAATGGTCAGGGGTACCTTTACCTTTACCTTTAAGACCTCTAGAGCCTTTCCACATGTACTACCAGCAAGCCATGTGTCCCCCATCTTATATTTGCGGAGCTGATTATTCCTGCCCAAGTACACAACCTTACATTTTCCCCTATTGAAACCCATCCACTCCCCCAGCTTTCCAAATCAGTTTATCCCTAAGAAGTCCTTGTGAAAATTCATCAATACTCTGTGTGAATTTCTCATAATATACAAATGCTTGTGTGCCATTTTGCCTAATATACACATTTTTGCAAAGCAGTTCTTCCTGAGATCGAGTCATGTCTTCATTTCTTTCTCCCACACCCTGTGCCCATGAGCACACTGTGCCTGGGCCTTGAAATGAAATCATTCCCCATCCCTAGCTTGAAGTAAGTCATTTGCCTGTAAACAACACAGAGGACTGCTGAGTTGGGTGTAATAGGGGAGCAAAAGGCAATACGGGTGTATGGAGTAAGTAGTATTGCTGCCTTTGTCAATATGAGAAATAGTATCGCTGTTAACCTGCTGATGTGCACCAAAGTCAGATTTGCTTAAAACTTAATTCATTTTGAGTTCTTTTTTTTTTGACAATAATATTTATTAATTTTCCATAGAAATAACAAAAAAGAAAATATGCAACAACACAATAAAGAAGTAAAAAAGAAGAGAAAAGAATAACAAACTTAAAATACCTAATATACCTAATCAGAAAAAAGAAACTCAATTAATTAATTAAAATCCATTTTCATAAACATTTTAGTTGACTTCCTCTAATCTCCTCCATCTGAATTTCCTCTTAATTTGAATGTAGCAGTTTCCAATATCATTATTTCATAAAACAATATTACAGTCGTATTCCGATTTCTTTACCTTTCTTATAGTACATTTTCTTATTTATATATTTAAATCTAATTTAATCCTAGGCCTGATTGGTTCTTTCAAGTGGTTACATATCTTTAATATTAGAATATTTGTTCAAATAGTCTTTAAATTTCTTCCAGTCTTCTTGGTAGTCCTCTTCTTTCTGGTCGCGGATTCTCCCAGTGAGATCAGCCAGCTCCATAAATTCCATCATCTTCATCTGCCATTCTTCTACCATTGGTAATTCTTGTGTTTTCCATTTTCTGGCTAGTAAAATCCTAGCAGCTGTTGTGGCATACAAAAATACTTTCACGTCTTTTTTGGGCAGTTCAGTACCTACTATCCCAAGGAGAGAGGCCTCTGGTTTCTTAATAAATGTATATTTCATCATTTTTTTTTAATTCATTATAAATCTTCCTCCAGAAGTCCTTTACCTTGGAACAAGTCCACCACATATGATAGAAGGTACCTTCTTTTTCTTTACATTTCCAACATACATTGTCACAATTATGGTACATCTTTGCCAATTTAACAGGGGTTAGGTACCATCTATACATCATTTTCATTTTGAGTTCTGACTAGGAATTCAGTATACAACCCTTCCTGATGCCAAAAGAACCAGTTCTGCTAATTCCCGGAGCATCAGATGGGGGAAAATATCTCTCCAAAATCCCAGTTTGTATCTATTTGATTAAGTGAAGCAGAGAAACTAGAGTAAGCACAAACATTGCTTTTATCCTGGAAGACATCCAGGTTTTGGGGAACCAGAATTGTTTAAAACTATTCAGCATATTACTCAGCTAATCTCCCCTTTTTTCTTTTACATCAGGACATGAACAAGTGAACAAAGGCCATGTTAAACATTCATTGTGGAATTGAATGCTTATTGGTTTGGGTGGATGCAGTCATTTCCCATGTAATTTTTGGTGGCACAGTGCCAAATCAACAGTGTTAAATAGCTGGGGAGGGGGTGTTGTGACAAGACCAAAAGCAACTAGTTGTGCTAAGCCTTTGCAAAAAAAAAATGCTGTATGCCTTTACTGTGAAGTTGGGAAATGCAGGCTGCCAATAGCATCCGTTCTTGTCCATTCTGTGTTACTAAAAGCAGTCCCACACGACTGAGCAATGCCATGGCTGCTGTTGACTTAATTCATCTTGGCTTTATACTGGGGAAATTAACAGTGGCTTTTCTCCAAGTGCCAATGGGATTCTACAATTAACATCCAGCTCTGTTTAGTAGCGTACATTCTTCATCCTTTACTGCCGGCTTGCTGCAACCCACTGATCTTAAAAACAACAACACAACAATAATTACAAGTGAGGGCAGAAGACGGAACCTGTGCAGAACGGTGATTTCATCTGCTATGTAATCTCGCTTCTGGATGCAAGTACAGAGGGAAGACATTATTTGCATTCATTTAGGTATCCATTTCCGCACTTAGCAAAGTGTGTGGCAATAAATACCAACTGGCTTTGTCAGATGTTTCCAAAGATGGAGTGCTTGTCAAATGTGGATGGTAGAATTCGCTTCTTTCTGCTTCTAGGTTTACTGATACAGTGGTACCTTGGCTGTCAAACTTAATCTGTTCTGGGAGTCCGTTTGACTCCCGAAACTGTTTGAAAACCAAGTCGCGGCTCCCGATTGACAGCAGGAGCTTCCTGTACTCAATCGGAAGCTGCAGAAACTGTGTTGGACGTTCAGCTTCCAAAGAACATTCAAAAACCAGAACACTTACTTCCGGGTTTTCAGTGTTCAGGAACCAAAATGTACAAGTACCAAAGCATTTGAGAACCAAGGTACAACTGTACAGTGCAATTTTGCAATATCATCTGCAGCTGCTATTGGTGCATCTCTGTGCACTGCTTTTCCAATGAAATTATAACAGTATCTTCCAGGGTGTCTTGCTGGATTATGTTTCCTGTTGGCTTGTTCTTGGCTAGACAGTGCTGCATGAGTCTATCAGGGGCAAAGAGTGAATGAGATGGTACAGCAAATCCATCCTTGCTTAAGTATGATTTAAAATCTATTTCAGGTCTGGCTCTAGAAGAAATCACAAATCTGGAAAACAGTGACACATCTGCAATCATCTTCATCGTCACCTTGTCTTTCAGAAGAACCATCACTTCTTGATGTGCTGAACTACAATTTATCAATTTCACTTTGTTCTATTGGTGACCAGAATTGTACAGCATTTGTCACAATGCATTGCTTTATGAATATAGAAAGTTGTTTTAATTAACGTCCTTCAGTTAGCATATCACCTTTTTCACTTCCTGAAGGAAAACATGGTGGGTGACGTTCTGAACAATTCATCAAAATGGGCTGATAGTTTAATTGAAAGCTTCCTTCATCTTCATCATGTTCCTAGAATATCCCTTAGACTTTGACTGGAATGGCTATTCTCAACATTTTCCTTTCATACATAGCTGTCAACTTACAGATTTGAAAATAAGGGACCAGCAGCCTTGAAATTAAGGGACCAGCAGCCAAAGTAAAGGACCTGCAGCCTCACCTGTTCCAGGCACTTCAGTCTTCCTGTCCTCCTGCAGTCTGGTCAAACTCATGCTGGGTAGCTTCAAGAACACTGTCCAACCAACTTTGTAACCAGAGGTTCAACTGAATAGAATCTGAATCACATGCACCACAAGGCCTATGCAGCCTCAACTTAAGATGGATCCCCGGCCTGGCTTTGCACTGCAAAGTTTGCAGCAGCACATGCAACAAAATGGCGTCCAGCATTCAAAACCCCCCTCAGCTTGCATTAACTAGCCACACACAAGGCATGGAAGCTCTACCCCCCAGTCGTTCTTAGACTTCTTATTGGGTGAACAACACAGCCAAGCAACACAGTTGGAGCCTCCCTCCTCCCTGGCCGGCAGGGAGGGAGGGAGAGGAGCTGCTTCCTTTGAAATTTAAGGGACATCATTTAAGGGACATTTAAGGGACATCCATCAATAAGGGACAGCAGCGGGACATGGCGCTGGAATAAGGGACTGTCGCTTCAAATAAGGGACACTTGACAGCTATGCTTTGATATCCCTTACACTTTGACTGGTATGGCTATTCTCAACATGTTCTCTGACACAACAGCTATCCTTGTTAGTTTGAATTTGTGAGAAAGACTGTGATCTCCCATTGAGAGAGCGTGTCCTCCATAAAAGAGGGCATGTGTTGCGGTGAGACCTGGAGACTGACCTTCTGGTTGACCCATATTGGACAGCCACAACACCCGATTGGTAGATCCCTTGTTGCTGGGTTTAATCTGGCCAATGGGGAGCTGTCTAAACGTGCCAAGGGACCTATATATACCTATGCATGTGACCTAGAGCTTCCTCTTTCGGCTCGTGCATCGGAACACCTGCCCACCTCTCCCTATATTTAGGGCATTTTGCGATTGACTTTACTATGCTGTCGTGTGTCGTCTGTCGTTGGGACAGGGGCACGGTAGGAATTTTCCCCACTTGGCTGATTGGCTGTTGCCATTTGGGTTTCACCTGCCACATAGCAAATCGTCACAACTTGTAAGATTGCGAATAGGCACTGGTTCATGTGATAGGGATGGGAGAAAGGTCTCGCCATCCCTATGTGAAGGGTATTCCGTTAAAGGAATCCAGGGACTCAACTTGGTTTGGTCAACCCCCAAAAGGGGGTTGTGCCCGTGCCTGAGTCCAGGGGAGCATCTGGGGAGTGGACATTGTCTGTTCCAAGCTCTCCACCAACCTCAGGTGTTCACCCTTGGCTGACCTATGATAGAGCTCTGGGTCAGCGCTACCTGCAAGGGTGCAGGGAGCTAGTCGAACCAGAGCCCATGCAACCACTCACTTGCTGTAATCAATAAAGTTGTGGCCTAAATTCTGCAAAAAACCAAAACTAAAATTTGAGTCAAATGTGTGTTTATTTAGGGGGGAGGTCTCTGGGTCTGAACACGCAACTATCCCTTCAAGTCAACACTGTACCGTTAGGGCTGAATTCAACTAAGTCTTGCTAGCAGATTCCTGCATTGCAGGGGGTTGGACTAGATAACCTCCCCCCCCCCCAATTCTTTGATTCTATGATTGTTCACTCCCCACTTCCCTTGCATGGAGTGCTCAACAAAATGGAACTGAAGATGTAAATAGTGTATCCCTGATACTTACATCATATGAAACTAGTTCTGACGAATCTATGGCAAACAACAATTGTTAAAGGCTTGAAGAGCTGTCAGATTAGGATCTCAATTTGATGTCCTGACTGATCGCAGAAATAGCACCAGTATTCTCTCTTTTTTTTTTCTTTTTTTTTTAAAAATTTTTATTGGCTTTTCACCTTTTATAAAGACAAATACACCCAAAAAAGACAAAGACAAAAACATGTATAGTTTCAGAAAATCCCACTTCCTTAACCTTGCTCCCAGACTTCCCCCCACCCCCCTTCATGCATCCCACTTCCCAAAATTGTGTCAGCAAATTGGTATTTCTCTTCTTAATCATCTTAAAATTTATAAATACAAATAAAGTAAATTTTCCTAAGTTGGATTCAAATTCTCTTCCATTGATTTTCCAATTTGTCTTAAATAAAAATCATGTTAACCAAACCCAAAAGTCTTGAGTGTTTTTAGAATTCTATTCTTCCCTCCCTCCCATCCCCGGTTTTCGTCCCTTCCCAATACATGTCCAAAATATCAGTTCTCAGCCTGGGTTCCTCACGTCCGAGGCTTTCAAGTCTCTTTCCGTCCCTCTCCGCCGGTCTTGTTGGTAATCCTTTATGTCGGCCCTCGAATCTCGAAAGAATTCTGTCACCATCCAACCATTTTCTCTTCTCACCAGAATATTTGAAAGCAACTGCTGGAAAATTTCCACAAAATCTGCATCTTCAAAATCAAAGTCAAATTGGAGGCCCCCCTCATATTTCTTTATATTAAGTTCCTGTATTCCATAAGCTCCCGGGTCCTCCTTCTTCATCTTTTGCATCTTTCGCAGATTTGTGGTAAATGAAATCCAAAGGTCTCCTTGTTTGTATTCCACAGATGCCAACTCCTGGTTGGTGCTTTCCAACTTTACTTTCTCTTCTTCTTGTTTAGTCTCTTCCACTTCTTTAGTTATCATTTCCAATACGGCTGTGGATTCTTTCTCATCCAGGTCCTCAATACATTCAGCAGAGCTGCTTATTCCAGAAGTCAAGGTCATAAGTTGTTTATTCATAGCTAATCTCTGCTCTTGTAAGATTCCCACCAAATGAAACATTCTTTCGATTTCCACCAGTAACTTTCCATCCACAGCCATTGTAATTTCACAGACTTCCCCCTAGAGGGACTCTGGTTACTTAGTAATCTCTCCAACAATCCTCCAACTTATTGTTATTACTTTGTTTCCAACAATTTTAACTCAATTGTAACTCATTTTTAACCAGAGGGATCTTGAATAGCAGTTTTTCCACTTAAACTGTCCGTTTGACAGCTTTGACAGCTGTCAAACTCCGCACCTCTTCCCCAAGCTCAAAGGCAGGACGCTCCCGGGCCCGGGGGGGGGGGTTGTTTACCACAAAAAGAAATCTTTCGACACTCCACTCTCCAGCTCAAAGTTACTTTTTACCAAATCTTGGAAGTTGATGTCTTTTTCAACTCACCCCACAAAGGGTAGACACTCCAGCTTAGATCTTATTTCGTTGCTTTAAATCGTCTGCAAGAAGGGGGGGTGCGGACTCCCTTTTAGTACACCCCCCGGTCGTCTCAAATTCACGGGATAATATTCCTAAAGTCCAATTTCCTTTTACTCACGGGTTATTCTTTTCAGTCCGAATTTCAAGGAAGGGAATCAGCGCTCTCCAGTCATGGCTCGCGGCTGCACTCAACCAAGGTAGCGATCGACTCTCAGCACCACGCCAGCCTCCGTATCCCCTCCGCAGCCTTTAAAAAGGCTCTTCACGAATCGGGGGGGCGCTTAAGGTGCCCGCCGAGTCTTCAGTCCGCAGGCTTCAGCAAGCACCAGTATTCTCAAGATGCCCATATAGGTGCATGTGACTTGGAATAAAGGTTCATTTTCTTCTTCTGATTTTTTTTTTTTTTTTTTAATGATTCATGGCTTCAAAAGTATCATTTCCTTCTGTGTGGATACGAGTAAGGAATGTGCTTCCATCATTGCTCACAGCCAGAGTATCTTGCAGTTTTCATATGCCTGGCAACATATTTTTTTCACTGTTCCAAGGTTTTCTAAAGTGAATTCATCTTGAAGCAGACTATAAAGTGCTGACACAGTTATGATGTGGGCTTCTATTGCACTTTGAATGTGCTTCCCTTCCAGCATCTGTCTGGTAGTTGCTGGCCCATACAAATGACATTCCACCCACAATTCTGGAACAATCACTCACTTGTCTGCAAGAACCAATCATTGTAATTGAGAAATAGTGATGTGCAGATTGTCTGCTTTAAGAATCCTTTTTTTTTTTTTGTTGACCTTTCCAAGCCATGTGGCTTGAATGGTTCATAGAGTGTGCTAATGGCTGCATCTCTTGCAGTGTTCAGTTATGCGAATGCAAGTTGTGTTGACCTATCAACAGGCAATGCTGGAATCAGGACCAACAATCAAAGTCTAATGGCATTTTTTCCTCTTAAGTACGTTATAACTAGACCATGCAGAAGAAGCTTGCAGTGTTGGGGTGCCAGGCTCCATGGTGCCTATACCAATATTGACTTCATCCAATCGGCCAGTACACGAGATGTAGCAGTGAAATCTTAACCCTGTCAATTCCCATGTTTGTGGGGTTAAGACTAAGTGTCTCTTACACCGTCCCAAACCAAATCTGCAACATCTAGGTCAGACATGATGTTTACAATAATAACGAGTTATCATTCAGATTGTTGTTTAGTTGTTTAGTTGTGTCTGACTCTTCGTGACCCCATGGACCAGAGCACGCCAGGCACTCCTGTCTTCCACTGCCTCCTGCAGTTTGGTCAAACTCACGCTGGTAGCTTCAAGAACACTATTCAACCATCTCGTCCTCTGTCATCCCCTTCTCCTTGTGCCCTCAATCTTTCCCAGCATAAGGGTCTTTTCATAAGGGGTTATGAACTACCTGATACCCTCATGAGCACCAATCATCAAGAATGCACAACAGAAAGGACGTTTGCAAGGACCGTTGCTCAGTGCTCCAGGATTCATGGAAATTCCCTTTCCCAGGAAGAGAAAGAAGCAACAAAACCAAAGCACAACACTTCCTCTTTCACCTCTGCCCTACCACAGAGTCCCTATTTTCCAGGGACATCCCCGATTTAGAGAAGCCATCCAGGTTTTTAATTGGATCCTGGAATGTTCCACTTTTCCTTGTTGTTGTTGTTGTTGAGTTGTTTAGTCGTGTCTGACTCTTCGTGACCCCATGGACCAGAGCACGCCAGGCACTCCTGTCTTCCACTGCCTCCCACAGTTTGGGCAAACTCATGCTGGTAGCTTCGAGAACACTATCCAGCCATCTCATCCTCTGTCGTCCCCTTCTCCTTGTGCCCTCCATCTTTCCCAACATCAGGGTCTTTTCCAGGGAGTCTTTTCTCATGAGGTGGACAAAGTATTGGAGCCTCAGCTTCAGGATCTGTCCTTCCAGTGAGCACTCAGGGCTGATTTCCTTCAGAATGGATAGGTTTGATCTTCTTGCAGTCCATGGGACTCTCAAGAGTCTCCTCCAGCACCATAATTCAAAAGCATCAATTCTTTGGCGATCAGCCTTCTTTATGGTCCAGCGCCCACTTTCATACATCACTACTGGGAAAACCATAGCTTTAACTATATGGACCTTTGTCGGCAAGGTGATTTCTCTGCTTTTTAAGACTTGACAGCAATGGTAGAGGGATGTGAGTACATGTTTATGCCATAGTCACCTATTGTCAGCCTTCGGGGAATCCAATCCCCCCCCCACACACAATAGGCTGCCAGGAATAAATAAACAAGAAGAGTTCTTACCCAGCTTTATCCCTCTTCAGCCTCTGGCCCATGACCTTCCGCTAACCACTGTTGTAAATTTATACTGTCTTCCTCTTCTCTGGAAGGTTCATTCCTTCTCCAATGTCCAGTCCCTGACACCTTTTCAGAATACTCATAGCATAAATAATGTTTTACACTCAATAATACTGATTTTTCACACCAAAATTCTTACACACTATTCCACTTCGTTGCAGCATTTGAAGGCACAAAACCTGCACTTTAGTATAATACAGCATGTCGTTTAATGAAACATATAATCATGGAACACTTTTTTTTTAAGTGTCTCTGCTCAGCCAAGGTTGTGTCTCTCCCACCATGCAAATCTGTAATCTGCATGACCTTACAAAGAAATTGATACCACTGCCATGTTTGTATCACACAAACTATCCCCCCCCCCCTGCATTTGCTGACAGACTATGAGGTCTGAAAACACAGCAAGTGCAATTATACCTGACCTTTGGGAAGAGAGAGAGACAGCAAAGGCAGATATGCAAATCTTTAAAATATTCCTCCTTTATTCATAAAGGTAGAAGGGCAGACTGTCATTTACCTTCACGCCTGCACATTAGGTTCACACAAACAAAGCAATTAGTCCCTCAGGTACATGGCTGTGAGGAGAAACTTTAATACAGGAATAGCCAACATGGTACTCTCCAGAAGTTGTTAGATTACGAATCCCATCAACCCCAGCCAGCATGGCCAAAGGTCAGGAATAATGGGTGTTGCATTCAGAAACATCTGGAACCTACCATATTAGCTAGCACTGCTTCATAAAAGACATTGGCTTACTTGAAGATAGCCCCAGTCATTCTTATACATATGGCATCTTGAAAGAGAGCACGGAATGAAAATGACTGCATTTATCTCCATGTAAGCAGCCAGGGACGTGGGTGGGGCTGTGGTCTAAACCACAGAGCCTAGGGCTTGCTGATCAGAAGGTTGGGGGTGCGAATCCCCACGACGGGGTGAGCTCCCATTGTTTGGTCGCTGCTCCTGCCAAGCTAGCAGTTCAAAAGCATATCAAAGTGCAAGTAAATAAATAGGTACCGCTCCAGCGGGAAGGTAAACGGCGTTCCTGTGTGCTGCTCTGGTTCACCAGAAGCGGCTTAGTCATGCTGGCCACATGACCCGGAAGCTGTACACTGGCTCCCTCAGCCAGTAAAGCGAAATGAGCGCCGCAACCCCAGAGTCATTTGTGACTGGACCTAACGGTCAGGGGTCCCTTTACCTTTACCTTTTAAGCAGCCAGTGCACACTCAAACGTCTTATGTGCCCCTAGATGATGATGATGATGATGATTTTCTTCATTTCATTTCTTTCTTTTTTAATGCATACTGCATTTCTACTTTGCCATAATCAAGGTGGTTTGCAATCCATTAGGAATGAGAAGGCATACAACAAAGATCACATCACTGTAATAATTCAGAATGTAACATTTTGTCTGCAGAATTGCAAGAAAATATTTGCAAATTATCAGCAAAACATAAAATAAAATTGCAAACAGCTGCGGCGGCTTCTGTAAAAATACAATGCACAATATGGAAGGGGGCATGCAATGTATCAGGGATAGGGAAAGTGACCCTCCCAATGTTGTTGGATTCAAACTCCCGTCATTACACCCTCCCCTTAGTTGATACCTCCCCAGCCTAAACACTAATTTCTTCAACTTTTCTTTTCAAGAAAGGTTTCTATGCCTCTGACCATTCTCAGTGCCCTTCTCTTTTCCTTTTTGTCTACATCCTTCTGAAAGCTCAGCTCTTAGAACTGGATATAGTACTCCAGATGAGGTCTCATGCTGCATCTATTTCTCCTCATAACTTGGAAACTGTGGCACTATAAATACCATATTAGCATATATATTTTTGCTAATCATATTAAAATCATATTAGCAATTTTGCAGCTGCTGAACATTGTGCCTTGGCTCGTGACTGACCACAGTTCAAATAACCTTTTCACATATACCACTGCTGAGTTAGACATGCCTCACCTTATAACCTGGGCCCTTGATTTGCAGAATTTTGTGTCTCTTGAAGTCCTTTTACTAGTTTCAACACAATTTTACATTCTACGTTCAAGGTTATTTTGATTTTATTCCTGTTTTATGAAGTGTTAATCCGGACTGCGTCATCAACCTTCTCCTTGTCAGGCACTGATGGGAACTGTAGTTCACAATATTTGGAAGGCACCACAATGGCTGCCCCTACCAGTTAAGCTGCCCCTACCAGTTTTGAGTCACATGCAAGTTTGACAAGGATCCGCTCTATACCCTCATCTAAGTTACTGATGAAATGTTGAAGAATTGAAGACACTCAGTTCAAAAGCTCTCTCCAGTTTGATGCAGATCCATTGATTCTTCAACCAGCTGTGAAGCCATCTGACTGCACTGGTCTTCTAAATCACAGTTATCCAGTTTGCTAACCAAAAGATTCATAGGAGAATTCCTCAAATTGTATGTATGTTCGTATTTAATTATTTCATCTATTTATAGAATAGGGGCACAGGAAGAGGAGGCAGGTTTTCACAGGATCGAAACACCTTTAGTGGTCACCTTCATCCTGTTCAGCAGCATTAAGGCATGTCATTCATTTATGCAAGTGTCCCCACTGAAATGTTCAGGATACCTCTATTTAAGATTATATACGGAGGTCGAAATGCTTGGCCCACCTATCTTGTAAAGTGGTTAGGAGGAAGACAAGGCTTTTGGCATAACAAGTTATTCTCATTGCTGTTTTTAAGTGAGATTCATTTCAGCTTCAACATATGCAAACATATTTAGCAGATGGGACAGTGGCCTATCTTGGCTAGATGCCAGAACTCAGATTTGTTTTATTATTTGGGGTTTCTCTTTTTCCACTATGTAGAACTGAAGTCATTTCAGCATCTGCTGCTGTTAATACATGAGAACCTGAATGATCTGTACAGAGCAATGATTGCACACCTACAGGTATCTTGCTGTACCAGCTACAGAATGGGCCAGAATAAACCAGAGGAACTGAGACGTCATTGACATTTGTACTGCCTCCTTTGGCTTATGAAATCCTGGTTCGGGTGTTGTAGTGAAGAGGAAGAATAAGTTGCAATGCATATGAGAGAATGGGGAGTGAAGAGACAGATGGTGATGATTTTATTATTTATACCCCGCTCATCTGACTGGGTTGCCCCAGCCACTCTGGGTGGCTTCCAACATATATAAAAACATACTAAAATATTAAACATTTAAAAACTTCCCTGTACAGGGCTGCCTTCAGATGGCTCAGAGGTTGGATACCACCCAACATTTCTTCAATGAAAACAGAGACGTCCTACTGTACCCTCCAACATTTCTCCAGTGAAAACATGGATGTCCTACCATACCTTCCAACATTTCTCCGATGAAAGTAGGGATACCCTAAGGAAAAGTGGAACAAAATTGACAAAAATATTTGCAGTTCTCTGAGTTCAAACAGAGGTATAATGTGTTTGTGGGACAGTAAAAATTGTGCGGCTTTGACACACTGGGCAAACAGGTGTTCTCCAAACAGGAAGACATATTTTAAAACAACAACAACAAAAAAAGGTTTTAAGCATGTGAAGTACAAAGAGGAAAAAGAATGAAAATGGTCATCTCATAACCAAGCAACAGTAACAGTCTTCAAGAAGCTACCAGCACATATTGTATAAATCTGAAAGGGCATAAACAATGCTCTAACCCACAGCATTCCAATATAAAACAGAGTGACAATATCCTCATTAAAATTAACAGGTAAATAGCAGGAGTCATGAAATTCAGATTTGTAACAATGCTGCCAGTAATGTATATTTTAGTTCTGCTTGATTAGTGTGCATAATAAAGTTCCACCATTTAGCAGATGATGTTGGGTTGGTCACAAATGTTTGCATGAACAATTGACCTGAGGAATGTATGCCAGAGACGGTGAATCTGTGGCTCTCGAAATGTTGCTGGACTCCAACTCTCACCTGTCCCAATCAACATGGCCAATGGCTAGCGAAGATGGAAGTTGTAGTCCAACAACATCCCAACACAGGCTTTTTACCCCTGACCTAAAGGCTGTAGCTCATGCCAAAGACAAATCTCATCTCTATATTAACATATTTTTAAAATATGAATCCCTAGTCCTGAAAATGATGCGTACAGGATTCTGAATAAAATTTTGTTTCCATTTAAAGAAGCATTCAGACTTCAAGCTGAAATCCCCACTCGGATGCTCATTTCTCAGCTCAAAGAAAACACACCATTTATTCCTTGGAGACGTGGCTCAGAAATAGCGCGGGGAATAAAAAGCGAGGAAAATATTGAGGGCCACCCTGGGGCTTAATTAAATGTACACCTATTATCTCTGCCTCTTTAATTTCAAGGCAACCTGGTAAATTCAAGCTTCTCCTAAATGGGTTTTATTTGTAGCCAGCAGTGCATGTTTGCTTTTAAATGACCGTAGCTCATTTTCTGTGTTGCTTCCTTTCTTATATCATTTGAAGCCTCCCTATTAATATTTCAAAGCTTCTCTTATCTGCTTAGTTAAAAACTCTAGTCATTTGCCAGTTTAGTTACTTCCTCCCTCCACCCCCAACATAGCTGCTGTTTTCCTCTGGCTTTACTTTTCTGTTCCCGGTTCACTGAGTAAGCAAGACGAGAGTAGAAGTCAACAGAAGCTGTGCTCATTCCAGCGCCGTTTCTATGTTCAGCGCTTGCATAATGGCAGCTTCCTTCTCCTTTCCTTGCCCTATTAAAGGTTAGCTCAGGGGTGGCTCACAAATACAAGTTCAGCATTTTAAGGATGGCAGGATTAAATCGAATGACTGCCAGACCCTTGTTAAAGAGTCTCATGGTTTAGTAGTTGAGCAGTGGAATTCCCTCAGAGACCCAAACCTCCTACATTAATTGAGAAGACCTATTGAATCCCTTGCTCCTGTAAATAGGAAGTATGGATGCAACCTGTGGCTAGTTGAAATTCTGCAGCATCACTACCACCCGGAACATGTTCACATCCAGATAAAATGGAACTGGTACCACATGGATATCAGCACAGGTGGACCTGTAGATATTGGCATCGGCCACTGTCAGGGACTGGGCAGAGGAGGACTGGTGGAGACTGCCTCTTCATCCAGACCCTTCCAGGGAAGAGAAAGAGGAAGACAGTATAGATTTACAACAGAGGGTTGAGGGAGGTCGCAGCTCAGAGGCAGATGAGGGGAGAAGTTGGGAAATCATGCGAGAGCCTGAGCAACACTAGAAAGCATGTTGTCACTAGAAAGCATCCCAGACCCTCCATCTCCCAGAACCAGGCAAGCCTTAAAAGTGGGAGAGCAAAGAGCTCAAAGTCAGAGGGCACATAGCAGCACTCATAGAGGAGATGATGAGAATGATGAATGAGGAAGTGGGAGAGACGGAGGTGGAGATTCACTCGGGACAATACTATTATTCAAAAGGCTGGGTTCTATAGCCTCTCTCTGTAAATACTGAACTAAAAAAGGACTGTAAGAAACTTTTCGTTGTCTTTATAATTTCCTGGGCAACCAGCTGGAAGCCACTGACAGCCTCCTGACAGCCACTGACCTCTCACACAATGGACTTTCTGTGTAAGTAAAGCCTGTTTTGCACATGCAACCCATTGAAGCAGTAGATGCCGAGGTACTAGAAGGGACTACAACCCTTGAGGCAGTTATATCTCCCATCTCTCTCGCCCTGACCTAGCCACTGTTATCCACACAACTGTCACCTCCAGACTGGATTATTGTAACTCGCTCTACGTGGGGCTGCCCTTGAGACTGACCCAGAAACTCCAGCGGGTGCAGAATGCCGCAGTGAGACTCCTTACGGGGTCCTCGCTGCGAGATCACATTCACCCGGTGCTATACCAGCTGTACTGGCTCCCGGTGGAGTACTGGATCAGGTTTAAGGTGCTGGTTTTAACCTTTAAAGCCCTATACGGCCTAGGACCCTCGTACCTACGGGACCACTTCTCCTGGTATGTCCCACAGAGGAACTTATGACCTTCAAACAAAAACATCTTGAAGGTCCCAGGCCACATAGAGATTAGGCTGGCCTCAACCAGAGCCAGGGCTTTTTCGGCTGTAGCTCCGATCTCGTGGAAGGCTCTGTCACAAGAGACCAGGGCCCTGCAGGACTTGACATCTTTCCACAGGGCCTGCAAGACAGAGCTGTTCCACCAGGCCTTTGGTCAGGGCACAGCCTGACTCCCTCCTTTGGCAATCCTCACAGAACTTCTAGCCCAATGGTTGCCATTAATTTGATTGGAATTAATTTTATAATGAAATGATTTTAAAATGTTTTATCGTTTTACTGTTGTTAGCTGCTCTGAGCCCGCCTTCAGCTGGGGAGGGTGGGATATAAATAAAATTTATTATTATTATATTATTATTATCGGCCAATGGTCTTTGTGTCCCTAGATGCTATTAAGCTGTGGGTTATGGTGAAAGAGAAACAGGTGATGTTGAGATGGGGGAAGCATGTGCCCCCCCCCATTTGCAAGGAGAAGGAGGGATTAAAAAAACGGGGATGGGGGTCTGCTACAGTCATGCTACTGATTTCTAAATATCTCAGGGGGAAAGTGAAAACTCGGGGACTAATAGACACAGTGGGATTTGTTGCCATCCCTGTTTAAACCATTTTCTTTCCAACCTGATAAGTTCCCCTTAGGGCTGTCTAATCATCATCATCTTCTCCTGATCACCACTGGTCTTTCTTTCCCAAGTGGAACGCCCTGCCATCAGATGTCAAGGAAATAAACAACTATCTGACTTTTAGAAGACATCTGAAGGTAGCCCTGTTTAGGGAAGTTTTTAATGTTTGGTGCTCCATTGTGCTTTTAATTCTGTTGGGAGCCACCCAGAGAGGCTGGGGAAACCCAGCCAGATGGGTGGGGTATTAATAATAATAATAATAATAATAATAATAATAATAATAGTATTCCAAAGGGATCTTTTTTCATTTGTTTACAAATAAAAGAACCACCCCACATTACCGGTATATCAGTTTTATAGAACTTCAGTCTCATCTACCTTCTTGCTGCTATGATGTTTGAAGTGTTAGATTCAAGAACAGAACTGTACCCTGAAGATCTAGTCTATTGCACTTGAGGAGCTCATTTTGGTTGCATGCACACACCTGAAGTGCTAACCCCTCGTGGCAAACAATATCTGTTTCTCTCAGTTTCTCCATTTCCTAATCTTAAATTCCACTCTCCAACATTTCCACATCAGTTTGTAATATACATTTTTCAAAGGTCCTCAAGCAAATGCACCAATATTTTAGTGTGAGTTTCTCCTAATAATATACGTTTTTATGCAACCCCCCCCCCAACATAGTTCACCTGTGTGGTCTCTTTCCACTGATACATGCATTTTTATACATATTAGTTGGTTAGAGAACTACAGTGCAAAATCCAGAGGAATGCATTTTGAAGGATTGATGTGATTCAGTTCATTATTCTGGAAAGTGCAAAACCAAATTGCATTTCTGACTTACCCCAATGTTCCCACATAGGGGTTCCCCCTCCAGCTCTCCCCACAGTTGAAGATCAGCAGCTTTCATTTGTCTTGATAGTATATGATTCATGCTTCATCAAAATAAGAGATAGCACCATTTTTTAATTTCTTGTCTGTGGAGCTCCAGAATTAGGTTTCCTCTTCAAGCTACTTGGCTAATTAGAAAAATGAGTCATATTCATCTTCATTTATTTCCTGGAAGTCAATGTCATGAGATATTGAAATTCACATTACTGAGAACCAGGCTAATATTATGCATGAAGGATGTTTGGACTGGAGTTAATAAGTGAAAACTGCCAAAAGTGAGCTTAATTTTTTGTTATAATGTGCAGTAATTAATGATCAGTGTTTTCATAACACTGAGCTGAACTTAATGTGATTTTACACTGCAGCAGGAATCCTCAAGCCTTGGATGGGACGTAAATGAGCTACTCTGGAGTAAGCAATGTGAGGCCTACGGCCTGGAAAAACTGTTTTGAGTCAACATCTTCTCATGTAAATAGCAAGCCCTGGCTTTTACTCGCTACATAAAGCTGGCATTCTGCTATATAGCTATAAACACAAAGAGCAGATGTCTGATTTAAAGCAAGCCTGTAACGCCATACCATAGCAGAGACAGGGGAGCTTAAGGAAATGACAGCACTGCCGGTTCTGCTAGCATGCCCTAATAAGAGCTGGCAACTTCACAGTGTGTGTCATTATAGACTGTCATCATGAAAGATTATGAGAGATAGCAAGTTGGCAGAAGGATTGCAGCATACACAATCTCTCCCATTTAATCTATCCTCTCCATTGGTAGCAGAGAACAGAACTGCAGAGCTTTACCTGTTAGAAATGGGCAAAAAGAAATGTAAAAGTCAAGGACCCTGAATGGTTAAGTCTAGTCAAAGGCGACTATGGAGTGTGAGGCTCATCTCGCTTTTCAGGCCAAGATAGCCAGTGCTTGTCCACAGACAGCTTTCTGGATCATGCGGCCAGCATGACTAAACTGCTTCTGGCACAATGAGACACTGTGATAAGTGCCAGAGCGCACAGAAACACAGTTTACCTTCCCGCTGCAATGGTACCTATTTATCTACTTGCACTGGTGTGCTTTTGAAATGCTAGGTTGGCAGAAGCTGGGACAGCAACGGGAGCTCACCCCGTCGCAGGGATTCGAACCACTAGCCTTCTGATTGGCAAGCCCCAAAGGCTCAGTAGTTTAGACCACAGCGCCACCTGCATCCACTACCAGGACACTGTGGACCTCACTAGTTTGAGAACTGGGCCCTTTGCACCAGAGATCCAAAGTCCACAGCACTGGCTTTATAGTATCAGGCCTTGAGCCTTGAGCAAATTGAGAGCTGGTGGGTTGAGGGAGGTCAGGCAGGGCTTCAATATGCATCCCCTCCCTCTTAGCTATGGTGAAAGAAGTGGCATTTGGAGAGATTAGCTCAGCCATAGGCAAACTTGGCCCTCCAGCTGTTTTGGGACTACAACTCCCATCATCCCTGACCACTGGTCCTGTTAGCTAGGGATGATGGGAGTTGTAGTCCCAAAACAGCTGGAGGGCCAAGTTTGCCTATGCCTGGATTAGCTGAAGGTTGAGGCCACATGGGACTCCCTGGCCCCTATGAAAACCTCTGGGTGAGGCTTGCTTGCTGGTTTCAGCATCTGCTCTGCTTTTCTTTGGGTAGATAAATCACTTCCTCCTTCCTCCCTTTTTACTTTTGCATTTGCCTTACCCAGGTGAAGATGCTGCGAAGAGGTCAGTGCTGGTCAGTGGGAACTATATTCATCTACAAGGGCTATGCTAACTGTGGTTGTTCTCTCCTGCGGCCACAGCATCACTCCTTCCACAGATCTTCCTCGGACAATCCTCTTCCATTGCGTCTCATCAGCCAGCGGTGTTCAGTGCAGAGTGCCATGCTCTCTGGCAGTCTTTGCTATTTGCCCTCCAGGTGAACAGCTGGTAGACACAGTTCCTTTGCAGCTGAAGGCAGAGTGACACAAAGGCCAAAGAAGAGAGGAAGGGAAGTGGCTGAAGGCAACCTATATAACTTAGCAGGAACTATTCTCACAGCAGTTCCCTCCTCTGACCAGACCTGAATTGCAAAGCACAAAGTTGCATCCTTGTGTGCAGTTCAAGACCTGTTGAAGGTTCAAGGATGGGGT
The DNA here is from genome assembly GCF_964106645.2 of Podarcis pityusensis. Lineage (NCBI taxonomy): Eukaryota > Metazoa > Chordata > Lepidosauria > Squamata > Lacertidae > Podarcis > Podarcis pityusensis. The sequence goes on from NC_138027.1 coordinate 88,791,590, forward strand.
TTCTCCTCATACTTAGTGGTTGTCTCTTCCCATACCGGCCCCGAGCTATTTGAGGCCTGGCCTCTATGCCTCATTTTAGGAAATTACATTATTGGCTGTGAAGGAACAGGGCCTTAACTCCTGTTGGGTAAACATTGGGGTTCAAAACCCAATATCTTGTTGTTTCAGCCTGAATGACCAATAAGATCAAGATTCCATACATCAACAAAACAGGACATTTCTTTCTTCTTCTTTCAAATCATTTTTATTATATTTTACAATACAAATTTGAAAAAAGAGAAAGAATTCAAATACATAACCATATACAGAGATTACTATGAATCCCAGGACTTCCCCCCACTCCCTCCCTGGGGTCCCATTTTAAACAATAAAACTGCATCTTCTTGCATACTCTATTATATTTATCCATAATTTCCATGGTAATTGTTACACTTCAAGTGAAATCAGAATCCTGCCAATGTTTCCATCTGCTTACAGTGGTCTTTTAATTAATTTATAAATTTCCCCCATTCTTTTATAAAGTTTTTATCCTCTTGGTTCCTGAGTTTTCCAGTCAACTTTGCCAAAAACAGGACATTTCTTGAGGCATTGCAAGGCCAGTGGGGCACAACCTCACTCAGTAAGTAACAGTGAGGTGGCACAATGAATATGAAAAATGCACACACATTTATACGCTTATAAGCAAAGGGAAGCAAAGGGGAAGTTATGGCAGTACTTTCTTCTACTGGTTTCATCACGGGGGGGGGACGGGACTTTCTTATCTTTCCATCATTTGTCCTCACCAGTTTTAGCAACAGCTTCGGCAAATGTGTTGTTCAATCCTTCTCCCATGGTTCTCTTGCAAACACAACCTTCACAGACCAACCTTCAACTTCCACAGCCTTTCTCACACACATTTCCATTTTTGATTTTATTATTTCCATAATTTATATAACACTAATGTACCCCGGGTATTAAGTAGTGGGTGGACATAGCAGACGACACAGAGATTTCTCCAAGTAGTTCTTTATAAGTAAGCTGGAACTGAACAGCAAACAGCTCAGCCGGTCTGCTTTTATAGGCAGCCAGCTGTCAACATTGTAACAACAACAGCCCAGGGTTTCCAGACTAAATTAATTTACGTGGACCTGAGTGAAAACTATATACACAATACCCCCTGGTGGCCAGGGTGAGAACTTCAATATATAACACCGGGAGTATGCAATAGCCCAGGGGTCAGCAAACTAAGGTCTGCAGGATGGATCAGGCCCAATTGCCTTCAGGATCAGGCTTGCGGACTGTCCGTGGATCAGTGTGGGGATTCTGTTCAATCAGGCTGCACCTTTTCCCCCCTGTGTCATTCCATTCCCCCCCTCTCCCTCACACACACCGTGGCAGCACCTCCTCCCTCCCTCCTCTTGGCTTCTCCCTGCCCTGCCTAGAGGAGGAAGGGGTCTGGGCTGAGCTGGCTGAGTGCCATTTTAAGCAGCCCCTCTCCGGAGCCTGCCCTTTCGCGCCACTTATCTTTCCTCCTCCTCCACCGCCGCTGCCATGGTGCTCCTGTGGGCCAGAGAGTGGAGCAGATGAGCTCGCTCTGCCTACTCACGAGGAGCAGTAGTAGCGGCAGTGATGCGTGGTGGCAGCCCCAGGGAAGGTAAGCGCAGCGGCTGGGGCTGGGACTGGGGAGTGGGGTGGAGGACTACTTGCCCCCCTCGCCTCTTCTTACAGCTCCCCCCTGGCACTCCTCTGGCCTGCCACAAGGTCTGAGGGACAGTGGACCGGCCCGTGACTAAAATTTTTTGCCAACCCCTGCAATAGTCTGTTTCCAGAGGCAGAAACGTGATTTTGTCTTATGCAATTGTGGAAAAAGATTATTCTGTTTGTTTTTCACAGAGAATGTTTTGAGGGACTAAGTATTACGGTTTGTTCATTTAGTTAGAATCTTTCATCCAGTTTCTCAAAAGTTTTCTTCCCCTGTGAAAGAGGCATACATTTTTCTGCCACATTCAGGGCACTTGAGAATTTCAGCAGATGCTGGGCTTTGAGCTTAATTTATTATTGTGAGATGGCTGAGGGTTGTATTTGTGCTGGACTTCTACAGAAGCACAGCTACTTCTGAAGGCTGACAAGTGTGGACCACTAGAGAAACTATTAGTAGAATGAAAGGGCACTCAGAAACACCCCTCAGTATGGACGGAGGGGGGAAACTAGGTTCAGCTTGCATTTAAAGGAAAATCTACCCAATTTATACTTACTGAAACAATACACAAATTGTATATATCCTGAGAAATTTGCACTTCTCCAAATTTTGCAACACAGTTGTCCAACCAAGTAATATATACAAAAATGCATAAACTAATACGTGCATGAAAGTGCAGACATTAGTGAAAATAACAGATATGAATGGATTATAGGGGAAACCACTTTGCAAAACTGTATGTGACGTAGAATTGCATGCAAAATATGTGTATATTAGGAGAAATTCATGCTAACATGCTGATGAACTTTAGTGATGACTTTATTTTTGAAAATTGCAAATAGAGGTGGAAATGAAGTGAATTTAAGATTAGAAGAATGAAAAATGGAGAAAAACTGGAATTTATGAAACTTGACAGATTTACCCACCTGATTCTTGGTCACCTGAAAAGCAAAGTAAACGTGGCAAAAATAAAGCAAAACCTGCACTCCACCCATGAGAATTTAATCCTTTTTTTCCTCCCCTTTTGATAATATTGCAATGGATAAAATAAATAAATGGAAACATTGCTTTTTAACCACTTGGCTCACCTGCAGAAACTTAGTTTGCTTCTTGTCTCCCCCCCCCCCCGCACCTTTTTTTTAAAAAGAGGGAATATAGCACAACCATTGGGACACGGGTGGCGCTGTGGGTTAAACCACAGAGCCTAGGACTTGCCAATCAGAAGGTTGGTGGTTCGAATCCCCACGATGGGGTGAGCTCCCATTGCTTGGTCCCTGCTCCTGCCAACCTAGCAGTTCGAAAGCATGTCAAAGTGCAAGTAGATAAATAGGTAGCGCTCCAGCTGGAAGGTAAATGGCGTTTCTGCGCGCTGCTCTGGTTTGCCAGAAGTGGCTCAGTCATGCTGGCCACATGACCCAGAAGCTGTACGCCGGCTCCCTCAGCCAATAAAGCAAGATGAGTGCTGCAACCCCAGAGTCATCCGCAACTGGACCTAATGGTCAGGGGTCCCTTTACCTTTTTTATAGCACAACCATAACAGGTGGTGAACAAAGTGGAAGATAGGATAAAACAGTGTTTGGTGTTATTATTTTACATTCATAAATGCAGGAGGGCTTTGAGGAAGCTCTTCAGTGACTGCCTGGGTGTTAGAGTTAGCACACTTAAATGGACATTCAGATGCACTTACGTCCCCTAGCACTTCTCAAAACTATTTTTCACTCGGGGAAATGTAACTTGTTTACTTATAATGAAACCGCAAAGCTTTCCCCGTGCTAGATAAATGGCACTTGGTTTCTATTTTCAAAAGAGCCTTTATGAAAAAGACTTTTTTGGAAAGATCTGTCTATAGCTTACCGTGCACTTTAAAGTACCTTAGCCTCAGTGACAGATATTGATTTCAAAGGATGGAAATCTTCTGCATGTTTCAAACAAGTGAAAGTATAAAGGGGGGGGGGGAGGAAGACAACTGGCAGCTATCTATAGAGAACAGAACAAAGTGAGTGACCTTGGGAAATGAGCCCATAAGAACACAAATATTAAGAAAGTCTCCGGTCAGCTACAAAAATAATGAAAATTGGGGTAAGACATGGACTGGATACATGCCAGATTAAGCTAAGTAATATTACCAATTAGAGCATTACTCAAGCTTGTCACTTGTAACCAGAGCTCAGCAGCCAAAAATGTTAAAAGTTCACAAATGATACCAGTAGTTCTGTGCATCAAAATGTCATGTTGTCCATATGTTTGGAGCTTTCTTAATTAGCATCATGAAATTAAGGCTCTGGTTATTTGTAGAAACACTATGCATGCCTATTAGGATACATGACATTATGACCATATTTAATTAACCAAGCAATAGGAATTTTAAACAAAAAATAAACCCAAGTGAGGGTAGAAAACAAAAGTTTCCAGTTTAAATTATTTCACAAACATTTTCTCATTCCTCAGGGAATAAGAACTTCACAGGGTCCTGTAAGGAACAAGGACTTTTGGAGGGGGAAACAGCTTTGGGTGTTAATGCAAAATTACTGCCGTGCCAAAAATGTACCCCATGTTCCCCCTCAACCATTCTCCATTAATTAATGAGCACTGGAATTGCTTTTGAAAATTATGAAAAGGGGAGACTTGTTCAGTAAAATTCTCATGAGTGGGGTGCAGAATTTTTAATGTACTTTTCAGGTACTTAGTTACTTTCCAGGAGGCCCAAGGTTTTCTATGAGTGTCCTTTCTTTCATTCCACAAATCATCTCACCAGTAATCTGCACTCTGCAGCCTCCCTGGGTGCCTCCACTTCAGTTAAATCCCAGGAGAAGAAATCATAAAGGAATTTCTCCCATGGGACATTATTCGGTCAGAAAGTGTGGGGATGAGGTAGAAAAACTGAAGCCTTTTTTTTTTTCTGGACACTGGTAAAGACACTGGAGAAGCTTGAGAAAGTGAAGAACAGACTTTCTTAAGAAGCACTAGAAACCTAGGAAACTGCTTTATACCAAGTCAGATCAATAGTCCATCTAGGTCAGTACTGTCTACACTGACTGTTATTGGCTCTCAAAGCCCTAAGATGCCAGTGATGAAACCTGGGACCTTCTTCACACAGAACACTAAGCTACATACTGATATCCTAAATTGATCAGTTCCTTATAAAGGATCCAATAGCTGGAAAGGCAATGGCGATCACAAGAAGACTCAACAAAGCCCCTGAAATCAAACTCTGCCCACATACTAGTCCAATAGCATCCTGGCCTCCTGTTGGTTTTCAGTCTTATCTGGCTCCTGGCAGGGCTTTTTATTTTTAGGAGTGGGGGGATTTTGTGGTTGTGCCTATAACAGGTAATTATATCAGGTGAAGCTTTTCACTGCGCAGTGACAAACCTTACCACCTGCTAATTGCTTTATGGGAGACTCCCCCATACACACCCACTCTCTTCAGCATTCTCAGGGGTTCTTGTGGCACAGAAAAGAGGACATTTCAGATGTCTGGGCGCATTTTGCTCTGTGCAGTCTAGCTTAGAAGTCTAAAATGGAAGGGGGCATGGGGGAGAGGAGGCGTAGCAAAAATATATATATATACAAAAAAGCAAGTACTATGTCAAAGTAGGTACTCGCTGTGTGAAAGCAGAACATACCTTCTTGCTATCCTGCCTGAAGCCCTAGCATCCACTCTTCAAACTTCTTTTGTACTCTGTTATTTATATAAACTATATAGTTAGGAAAAGTTTGTTCTCCTCTCCTGTTACTTTTGAAACTTCTCACTGCAGGGAGCCTACTGTTCATGAGGCAAAGCTTCCCACCGTTGAGTACCAAGACATACACAAGTTCTGTCTTGCTAGGCTTCTTACTTGTCTATGTTTTCCACTCCTCTGCCCTTGTTAGTCTCTGTTCACTGCACTTATTTGCTCCAAGCTCTCTTTTTAGACTGTCTTGCTTGCAACAATGGGGTCAGCCAACAGAAAGAGAGCATCTTCCAATGGAGAAGGAAGGCTTTGGGAATCAACCCTCTAGACAGGCATTGTGATCCAGCTAGTACTCTGAGGATCACACTTCCAATAGTTGCTGAGCTTTGGGCCTGCTTCAGAACTGTCCTGCCTGATCATAGCCTAAGGCATCAACTAGAGCTCCTCTACTGGTGTTAAAAACCTGCTCTGACAGGCACGCTAAGATTGATGTAAAAGAACCAAAGGGCAATATTGATTCCCATTTTTAAAGGCATCATATCGCTACAAGAGGAGCAAATTGCAAGAATTGAACTCTTGACTGAGTCAGGGTGGTAACAAGCAAAAGAACTACACTGCATCATACCCAGGGAAGGAAATAAAGGACAAACATCATGGTTATTCCTTCTGCACTCCAGGTGAAACTCAGAAACATCCCCTATTGTTTTCTTCTCCAAGACCCAAACATTGCTTGCCAGGGTAAATGGTGTGAAAAGAGATTTGGTAGAGGAGTCACTTTGTAAGAAGGACTGAAGAGATTACTTGGGGGAAGAAGGGTAAGGCTCTGTACAGTCTACTACAGGGTAAATGTATTATGTGTCAGCTTTGTACGTGGTCAAGGGTCAACTGGTGCCAGAATCAACAGCCAAAATGAAATCTTCTCTATATTTTGGAAAGTTCTTTGTCAGCCTTTTTTGTTGTTGTTATTTGTTTCTTCTCTATGAATTCAGTTACCTCTTGAGATATCGTAAGCAAATTTGGTGAGATGGTTCCTGAGAAAGAGAAGCAGGTTTTGATCCATGTTTGGATACCTTCAGATGCCATTTTGAATCAAGATGGCAGGTTGAACCTTTCAAAACAACACTGAATTGATCACCTCCTAAGATAGCATAACCTTCATGCTCCTGCTGAAGGAATCCTCTTTGGAGTAGGACCTGACTCATAAAAGCAAACATTACTGAGTAGCAGGCTGTGTCAATGAACAGTGAAATGCAACAGAGAGGTTGAGAGCTGTCAGGGAGCAGGACATTTTAATCTCCTCCACAAGACACAGAGCGCCCCTGCACAAAATCAGAGGGGGAGTCACCACTGAGTCTGGGGAAATACCGGTGTCTCATTTTACAATCATGTCTCTCAGTATTTAAAATAACTCGGTTTACATCTTCCGGGGTGGCGCCATCAGTAATGGCGGATTCCCTCTGACTCGGAGGGGACCGGCTCTGCGGAAATTGGGTCTGCACCGCTACGGCGAAGCGGGGACCCTTCAAAAATCACAGGCGAGTGAAGCCTGTGACCGTGGGACTCGGCGGGCACCTTTTGCGCCCCCCCAACTTGCAAAGGAACCCGATTACGGGTTCTTTTTTTTTTTTTAATAAATATTTATTCCAATTTTAAAATTACAAAAAAAGAAAAAAGTAGAAAAAACAAACAAATCACATACATCTTACAAAAAACAGACAGTAAAAAGAGAAATACAAAAGACAAAAAATCACAATAGAAAATAACAAAAATCAATTAAACCATTACAACCGTCTTCCCATTTACTTGTTTCCATGACTTCCTCTCACCTCCCTGCTTTGTATTCTAATTTGAATCGTATCTCCAGCAAATCCTTCTAACCTTCTTTTCTTTTACTTATTTTAACATTCGAAAGTATTTAATTCCGATTACGGGTTCTGGAGCAGAGCGGGGAAGTGGCGCGGTGCTGTGAGTCAACTGCTTCTTCCGTGGAGCGAAGCCACACAGCCGTTACCAGAGAGCGCTGCCTTTTTCCTGGGACAATTTGGCTACAAAACAACGATCCGTGAGTAGGCTAATTTCGGAAATAAAGGAACAAAGAAGTAATTTGGCACCGAAGCGGAGAGGCATAAACAGGAAGTCTGCCTTCCGTTTTTTGTAAATAGAGTAAAGCAATGAACTTGTAAGTGGAAACCTTGAAAGACGTTGGAAAAGGATTATAATTCTAACATCAACTAAGAAATTTCCCCCCCTTGATTGCAGGGGAGGAGGGGGGAAAGGTCTGAACTGTATTTCCCTGCAAAAAGAGAGAAAAGGAAGCTAAAATCCACCGCTTAGAACCTGGGAACGGATTGCCAGTGAACAATAAGAATGCCGTACTGTGAAATGCGCTGTTGCTGAAAGTACTCTTTGACAGTTAACTCAAGTGAGATACAACTAAGATACAATATTTCTGGCAAGCTTCTCCTGGTTTTAAAGTAACTGAAAATAATTGAGATTGAAACTGTCGTCTTTTTTTGTGAATTGGGGGGCTAAAGGAAAAAAGGTTAATTACTTTAAGACAATAATTTCTGACTGCTACTGTGTCCCCCTAGAGGAAGTTTGAAATTGTTACAATAGCAGCTGGGCCAGGGGAATTTTCCACTTCAAAACAAATTCTGATCGTGAGATTGACCTTGGGCCTTATCTAGAGTGTTATGGCAGATGGAAAGGAGAAAATAGATTTGCTACAGGAAAAAACAACGAGGTCTGGCAGATTATTTCGTACAGACGGTGGGTTGCAGCGAAGAGCATCGACATCTGGTCCTTCTGGTCCTTCTGGATTACCAACAGGAGCCGCATCGGCACAACCTAAACCCAAAGGAATGGCATCTGAAGATGCTTTGGCTCAGGCACTAGGTAAAATTATCGAATCTTTGGAAAGAATAAGTAAACAAGTAGCTGAAGCATTGGGCAAAATTGATCAAAATACCACAAGTATTAATAATTTGGGACAGAAGGTAAATACCAACACAGAAACCATTCAGAAATTACTACAGGAATCTACCTTGACACGAAAGACAGCTGAAGAGGCAAAGGAAATAGCAACTGCTGTAGAAGAGAAGATACCACCGATACACAAACAACTTGAAGACCACAGGTCAATATTGTCTATGATTGAGTTGAAGGAGAAACAAACGAATTTGAGGATCAGAGCCGTACCTGAACTGGAGAAAGACAATCTGACTGATTTTCTTATGCAAGAATTTGCAGACTTTTGGGACCTAGATTTGGAGAAGGAAGGTTTCAAGATAGTGAGTGCTTTTAGGCTTGGAAGAGGAGGGAGGAAGAACAGGGTGAGAGACTGTTTGATCACCCTCCGAACAAAAGAGGAGAGAGACAAAATCTTGAGTCTGCATTTCCAGAAGACTTTGGAAATTCATCAGTCAAAAGTAGAGATATTTAAGGACATTCCGAAATATCTTCTGGACCTTAGGTCCAACTATAGAGATTTGGTCGCCCTGTTGAGAAGCAACGGAATCATTTTTAGGTGGGAATTCCCCCAAGGCCTATCCTTTAGTTACAAAGGGAAGAAGATAAAAATAAGATCAGAGGACAACAAATATAGATTTTGGAGAGACCACGGAGAAGACCTGCAGAAGGAAGCTGCAGAAGAGTTAAGAGCACTAGTAAGTGAAACTTTAGAGGACTCTCCTGTGTGGGTGTCTGAGGGCCCTGCTCCTTCCTGCCACTCACCATCTGGCCCGGGGCGGGGCCTGAAGGACTCACAGGGACTGCTGCGCTCTGCTGCCCAGGAGGACTCTCCTGTGTGAGTGTCTGAGGGCCCTGCTCCTTCCTGCCACTCACCATCTGGCCCGGGGCGGGGCCTGAGGCCTCATAAGGACTGCTGCGCTCTGCTGCCCAGGAGGACTCTCCTGTGTGAGTGTCTGAGGGCCCTGCTCCTTCCTGCCACTCACCATCTGGCCCGGGGCGGGGCCTGAAGGACTCACAGGGACTGCTGCGTTCTGCTGCCCAGGAGGACTCTCCTGTGTGAGTGTCTGAGGGCCCTGCTCCTTCCTGCCACTCACCACCTGGCCCAGGGCGGGGCCTGAAGGACTCACAGGGACTGCTGCGCTCTGCTGCCCAGGAGGACTCTCCTGTGTGAGTGTCTGAGGGCCCTGCTCCTTCCTGCCACTCACCATCTGGCCCAGGGCAGGGCCTGAGGCCTCATAAGGACTGCTGCGTTCTGCTGCCCAGGAGGACTCTCCTGTGTGAGTGTCTGAGGGCCCTGCTCCTTCCTGCCACTCACCATCTGGCCCGGGGCGGGGCCTGAAGGACTCACAGGGACTGCTGCGCTCTGCTGCCCAGGAGGACTCTCCTGTGTGGGTGTCTGTCTGAGGGCCCTGCTCCTTCCTGCCACTCACCATCTGGCCCGGGGCGGGGCCTGAAGGACTCACAGGGACTGCTGCGCTCTGCTGCCCAGGAGGACTCTCCTGTGTGGGTGTCTGAGGGCCCTGCTCCTTCCTGCCACTCACCATCTGGCCCGGGGCGGGGCCTGAGGCCTCATAAGGACTGCTGCGCTCTGCTGCCCAGGAGGACTCTCCTGTGTGAGTGTCTGAGGGCCCTGCTCCTTCCTGCCACTCACCATCTGGCCCGGGGTGGGGCCTGAAGGACTCACAGGGACTGCTGCGTTCTGCTGCCCAGGAGGACTCTCCTGTGTGAGTGTCTGAGGGCCCTGCTCCTTCCTGCCACTCACCATCTGGCCCAGGGCGGGGCCTGAAGGACTCATAAGGACTGCTGCGTTCTGCTGCCCAGGAGGACTCTCCTGTGTGAGTGTCTGAGGGCCCTGCTCCTTCCTGCCACTCACCATCTGGCCCGGGGCGGGGCCTGAAGGACTCACAGGGACTGCTGCGCTCTGCTGCCCAGGAGGACTCTCCTGTGTGGGTGTCTGAGGGCCCTGCTCCTTCCTGCCACTCACCATCTGGCCCGGGGCGGGGCCTGAAGGACTCACAGGGACTGCTGCGCTCTGCTGCCCAGGAGGACTCTCCTGTGTGGGTGTCTGAGGGCCCTGCTCCTTCCTGCCACTCACCACCTGGCCCAGGGCGGGGCCTGACAGGCCTCACAGGGACGGTTGTTGTCACTGCTGCTGCGACCCAGGGGGATCCGGAGGGGCGCAGAGTTTGTTTTAAAATGTTCCTTTTCCTTTCATTTTTTGTATATGCGGGGACGGGGATGGGGGTGGGATGGATGTTTAGTTGGGAATTTGTTTGATTTTAATGGATTTGTAATTTTTATAGTTTTTCATTTGTATTGTTTTTTGTTTTCTGGGGTTTTTTATTGTTTTAAGGTCTTATTTTGTTCTTAAGGGGAAGGGTCAGGGCTGCCGGGGAGTGGGTCCCAGCCAACAAAATGGCTGGGGTATGTTCCACGGAGGGGGATGCGCTGGGACAACCGATCTCAGTGATCACGGGTAGGAGGAGGAGTTACGCTAAGACCAGACCATGTCATTACAGAGGAGGCAGGTTTAGTCGTTGTCTGAGGACTATCCCTGCCTCCGGGTCTGGTCCTGTCCGGACGGATACTAGAATCAGCAAGGGATACCCACATAGCCTGAAGGTGCTGCTGTACAATGCCAGGTCAATGATTCATAAGACCACTGCCATCCATGACGTGATCATGGATGGAGGATTTGACCTGGCTTGTGTAACAGAGACTTGGTTGGATGAAGCAGGTGGGCCTGTTCTTGCCGCTGCTTGTCCACCAGGTTTCTCTTACGCACAGCAACCCAGGCCCTGTGGGCGGGGAGGGGGGGTTGCAGTGATTTTTAGGAAGTCATTAGTTTGCACCAGGCATCCTATTGGGAAGACCCAGTTCTCTGAGTGCATGTTCTGGAAGTTGGGCAATAGGGGCAGTACAGGATTCCTTTTGGTGTACCGACCTCCCCGCTGCACCAAGGATTCCCTGCCCGAGCTGCTTCAGGTCGTGGCGGATGTTCTCCTGGAGACACCTAGTTTGGTTGTCCTAGGGGATTTTAACATCCATGCCGACACGACCTTACAAGGGGCCGCTCGGGACTTCGTGGAAAGCATGGCCTCCATGGGGCTGTCCCTGAATAAGTTTGGCCCAACCCATAGCCACGGACATGCCTTGGACCTGGTGTTTACCTCCATGGATGTTGGTGTTCTGACACTAAGTAAAAGCGAAACAAAAGAAGTGCCATGGTCAGACCACTTCCTGGTGCAACTTGACTTCTCCGTGACCCTTCCCCTCTGCAGGGAGGTGGGACTGATTCGGATGGTCTGCCCCCGCCACTTAATGGATCCAAATGGTTTCCAGAGAGCGGTAGGGGATGCTTTATCCCATGTTGATGGCCTTTCAGCGGATTCCCTGGTGGCCCGCTGGAATGTGGAGTTAACCAGGGCTATTGACTGTTTGGCTCCGAAGCGCCCTCTCCGATTGCATGGAGCCCGGACGGCCCCGTGGTTTTCCACGAATCTGAGGGCAATGAAACAATCGTTGAGACGGCTAGAGCGCCGGTGGCGGATGACCCATTCTGAAGCTGACCGGACACAGGTTAGAGCTCAGTGTCGAGCCTACCAAGTGGCGGTAGCGGCGGCGAAGAAGGCTTTCTTCGCCGCCTCTATTGCATCTGCAGAAAACAGCAGCAGGAGACTTTTTCAGGTGGTCCGCAATTTAGCGGAACCACCTGCTACATCGGGGCCCAATACGGGCCACATGATCTCCTGCAATGATTTTGCAAAGTTTTTTGCAGATAAAGTCGCTCAGATTCGGGAAGAGGTAGACGCCACCGTGGGAGCAGGGCCGGGGCGGGGGAGTGCTAGAGTCCTGTCTAGTCAAATTGTGTGGGATCAATTCCAATCTGTTACCTCCGAGGATGTGGACAGGCTGCTTGGACGAGTGAAACCAACCACCTGTCTCCTTGATCCTTGCCCATCCTGGCTTATAAAAGCTAGCCGGGAAGGGCTGGGCGATGGGCTTCGTGGGGTGGTGAATGCTTCCCTCCGTGAGGGAGCCTTCCCAGACCCGCTGAAAGAGGCGGTTATTAAACCGCTTCTTAAAAAACCATCTTTAGATGCGGCCACGATGGCCAACTATCGCCCAGTCTCAAATCTTCCATTCTTGGGCAAGGTGATTGAGCGAGTGGTTGCTGAACAACTCCAGGCACGCCTGGAAGAAGCGGACCATTTGGATCCCTTCCAATCGGGATTCAGGCCTCATCACGGGACTGAAACTGCCTTGGTCACACTGGTTGATGATCTCCGGCGGGCTAGGGACAAAGGTGAGAGCTGTTTCCTAGTTCTGCTGGATCTCTCAGCGGCGTTTGATACCATCGACCATAACATCCTTCTGGACCGTCTTGAGGGGCTGGGAGCTGGGGTCACTGTCATACAGTGGTTCCGCTCCTTCCTCCTGGGCCGTGTTCAGAAAGTGGTGGTGGGGGATGAGTGTTCAGACCCTTGGGCTCTCACTTGTGGGGTGCCTCAGGGTTCTGTCCTCTCCCCCATGCTTTTTAATATCTATATGAAGCCGCTGGGAGAGATCATCAGGGGGTTTGGACTGGGTGTTCATCAGTATGCAGATGACACCCAGCCCTACCTCTCCTTTAAATCAGAACCAGTGAAGGCGGTGAAGGTCCTGTGTGAGTGTCTGGAGGCGGTTGGAGGATGGATGGCGGCAAACAGATTGAGGTTGAATCCTGACAAGACAGAAGTACTGTTTCTGGGGGACAGGAGGTGGGCAGGTGTGGGGGATTCCCTGGTCCTGAATGGGGTAACCGTGCCCCTGAAGGACCAGGTGCGCAGCCTGGGAGTCATTTTGGACTCACAGCTGTCCATGGAGGCACAGGTTAAATCCGTGTCCAGGGCAGCTGTGTACCAGCTCCATCTGGTACGTAGGTTGAGACCCTATCTGCCCGCGGACTGCCTCGCCAGAGTGGTGCATGCTCTGGTTATCTCCCGCTTGGACTACTGCAATGCGCTCTACGTGGGGCTACCTTTGAAGGTGACCCGGAAACTACAACTAATCCAGAATGCAGCAGCCAGACTGGTGACTGGGAACGGCCGCCGAGACCATATAACACCGGTCTTGAAAGACCTACATTGGCTCCCAGTACGTTTCCGAGCACAATTCAAAGTGTTGGTGCTGACCTTTAAAGCCCTAAACGGCCTCGGTCCAGTATACCTGAAGGAGCGTCTCCACCTCCATCGTTCTACCCGGACACTGAGGTCCAGCACCGAGGGCCTTCTGGCGGTTCCCTCACTGCGAGAAGCCAAGTTACAGGGAACCAGGCAGAGGGCCTTCTCGGTAGTGGCGCCCTCCCTGTGGAACGCCCTCCCACCAGATGTCAAAGAGAACAACAACTACCAGACTTTTAGAAGACATCTGAAGGCAGCCCTGTTTAGGGAAGCTTTTAATGTTTGATGTATCATAGTATTTTAATATTCTTTTGGAAGCCGCCCAGAGTGGCTGGGGAAACCCAGCCAGATGGGCGGGGTATAAATAATAAATTATTATTATTATTATTATTATTATTATTATTATAGACATACCAAGATTACCTCCTGAACTAAAAGACCGCCTGGAGAAGGTGATACCACTGACAGATCAGGAACAGGCACTGGGTGCAGTTGGAGGAGAAGCAAAGTAACTACATCATGGCTCTGCAACTATTAAGCTGGAATTGTAATGGTCTGAACTCCCCTCAGAAAAGTAAATCTGTGTTTCATTTATTAAAAAAGGAACAATTGGACTTGATTTGTCTACAGGAAACACATGTAACAAGGCTACACAGGAAAGTATTGATTAATAAAAGACTGGGTCAGGAGTTTATTTCTTCGGACAAGGTTAAAAAAAGAGGGGTAGTGATCTATGCAAAGGAGAGACTATTACTGAAATTTATCTTCAAAGATGACCAAGGAAGATTTGTGGCAATTGAAATTCAATCACAAGGAGAGAAATTTTTGATAGTAGGAGTTTATGCACCAAATGAGGGGAAGTCTGAATTTTTTAAGAGTTGCATGAGACCTTGATGCACTATTTGGATTATAATGTGATTTTGATGGGAGACATGAATGGAGTGGTATCTACACACATGGATAAGGCACAAAGACAGGTAGTCACTAAGGACGGCAGATTACCGAAAACTTTTTTTGAGATGACAGACAACTTGGACTTAGTTGATACTTGGAGAACAAAGAATCCCTTGGCCAGAGAGGGAACCTTCTTCTCTGAAGCCAAACTGACATGGACAAGAATTGACCAAATATGGGTAACTAGAGGAATGGCACCAAAGATAAGAAAAGTGGAAATCTGCCCAAAAACCTGCTCTGACCATAATGCTGTGAAGATGGAGATGAAATTAACACCAACTGGTTCCTTCAGATGGAGGGTGAATGACACCTTATTCAGAGATGAAGAAGTGTATAAAAAGGCCCCAAAAACCTTGAGAGACTATTTTGAGATAAATATGAACACCAATGTGGAAAAAAGAGTAATCTGGGATGCTAGCAAAGCTGTTATGAGAGGGTTCTTGATACAACAGAATGCATTAAAGAAGAGAACTCAAAATGAGAAGAAGGATAAAATTTTGGAGAAAATAAAAGAAAGTGAAAAGAAATTGAGAGCAAAACCTAAGTCGCAAGAGATTTTGAGAGAAATAAAATTACATCAAGTACAATATATGAAAATGATGAATCAGGAGATAGAATGGAAAATCAAACAAATGAGGCAAAAAACATTTGAGTCGGCTAATAAATGTGGGGAATTGTTGGCTTGGCATATGAAAAAAAGACAAAAATTAAATATAGTTACAAATTTAGAAGTGGAAGGAAGGAATATACAGAACCCAGTTGAGATTAGAAATTGTTTCCAGAGGTACTTTAAACAAGTATATACACAAGGACCACAGAAAGAAATTGATTTAGATCGATTTCTGAAAACAAATGGATTACAAAAAATCTCTCAGGAAAGTAAATCAATGTTGAATTATAAAATAACAGAACAGGAGATAGAAGGTGCCATTCAGAATATGCAACTAGGTAAATCTCCAGCACCGGATGGACTGACCTCTAAATATTACAGATCCTTAAAAGAATGGTTGGTACAACCTTTGAAGGAAGTCTGTAACGAAATAATGGGTGGGAAAAGGGCACCAGAGTCATGGAAAGAAGCGTATATTACACTTGTACCAAAAACAGAGACTGAAAAGACGCAACTTAAGAACTACCGCCCCATCTCATTGCTTAATGTGGATTATAAAATCTTTGCAGACATTTTGGCTAAAAGACTAAAAAAAGTGTTAATGGAAGAGATTCATAAAGACCAAGCAGGCTTTCTCCCGGGTAGACACTTGTTGGATAATGTGAGAAACATAATCAACATCTTAGAAAAATTAGAAGTGAACATAAATACTAAGGCAGTTTTGATATTTGTGGACGCGGAGAAAGCTTTTGACAATATTTCCTGGAGCTTTTTCCTGAAGAAGAACCTACAGGGGATGGGGGTAGGCCAAGGCTTTGAAAACGGTATAAGTACAATTTATTCAGAACAAAAGGCTAAATTAATTGTACATAATGTGGTGATGGAAGAATTTAAGATAGAAAAAGGGACACGACAAGGTTGCCCAATCTCCCCATTGCTTTTTATATCGGTCCTGGAGGTTTTGCTGAATATGATTAGAAGGGACCAGTTGGTTAAAGGTATACAAGTCGGAGCCAAACAGTACAAATTGAGAGCATTTGCAGATGACTTAGTATTGACGTTACAGGAGCCAGAATCTAGTAGCAAAAGGGTTTTAGAACTGATTCAAGAATTTGGTCAGGTTGCAGGATTTAAACTGAATAAGTTAAAAACCAAGGTTTTAGAGAAAAACTTAACACCGATTGAAAGAGAGAGGTTTCAGAATGAGACAGGTTTAACAGTGGTTAAGAAAGTGAAATACCTGGGGATTAACATGACAGCAAAAAATGGGAATTTATTTAAAGACAATTATGAAAAATGCTGGGCTGAAGTGAAAAAAGATTTAGAAATTTGGTCAAATTTGAAGCTTTCACTGTTGGGCCGTATTGCTGCGATAAAAATGAATGTATTGCCTAGAATGTTGTTTTTGTTTCAAACATTGCAAATTGTGGACAGAATGGACTGTTTCAAGAAGTGGCAGAGAGATATTTCTAGATTTGTCTGGCAGGGCAAGAAGCCTAGAATAAAATTTAAAATACTAACAGATGCAAAGGAAAGAGGTGGATTTGCCCTGCCAGACCTTAAACTTTATTATGAATCAGCAGCTTTTTGCTAGTTGAAAGAATGGCTGCTTCTTGAAAACACAGACATTTTGGACTCAGAAGGTTTTAACAATGTATTTGGATGGCATGCATATCTGTGGTATGATAAGGTCAAAGCACATAAAGCATTTAAAAACCATATTGTCAGGAAAGCATTGTTCAATGTTTGGATAAGATATAAGGACCTATTGGAAAACAAAACCCCAAGGTGGCTGTCACCGATGGAAGCGAAAGCTCTGAAAAAGCTCAATATGGAGGTCAAATGGCCGAAATATTGGGAAATTTTGGAACAAGATGGAGATAGACTGAAACTGCAGAGTTTTGAGAAATTAAAAAACAAAGTGCGAGACTGGCTTCATTATTATCAGATAATGGAGGCATATAATTTGGACAAGAAAATTGGCTTCCAGGTGGGGTGGAAAAATCAAAATTAGAAACAGAACTGCTAGAACCCAAAACTAAGAATCTGTCAAAGATGTATAACTTGCTGTTGAAATGGAATACACAGGATGAAACAGTGAAATCAGCTATGATTAAATGGGCACAAGATGTTGGACATAACATAATGATGGCTGACTGGGAACAGTTATGGACCACAGGTATGAAGTTTACGGCATGTAATGCCTTAAGAGAGAATATTATGAAAATGATATACAGGTGGTACATGACACCAGTCAAGCTTGCAAAAATTTATCATTTGCCCGATAATAAATGTTGGAAATGTAAAGAAACTGAAGGTACATTCTTTCACCTTTGGTGGACGTGCCCAAGGATTAAGGCTTTCTGGGAGATGATCTATAATGAAATGAAAAGGGTATTTAAATATACCTTTCTGAAGAAACCAGAGGCCTTTCTCCTGGGCATGGTCGGCCAAATGGTGCTAAAGAAGGATAGAACTTTCTTTATGTATGCCACAACAGCAGCAAGAATACTTATTGCAAAGTATTGGAAGACACAAGACCTACCCATTCTGGAAGAATGGCAGATGAAGGTGATGGACTACATGGAATTGGCCGAAATGACTGGCAGAATCTGAGACCAGGGAGAAGAGTCGGTGGAAGAAGACTGGAAGAAATTTAAAGACTATCTACAGAAATACTGTAAAATTAATGAATGTTAGAATGATGTTAGAATGAAGTTAAGTGGTTTAAGCAGCAATGCTATAAAGGTGTGTGTAAAAATGGACTGTTAACAGGTGAAAATCCAAAGTTATAGTATATTAAGTTAAAGGACTAAGAGAAAATAAAGAGGGAAAGAAATTGCTGAATTAACTAACTGAATTGGAATACAAAAAAGGGAGGTATGAGGAGGTCAGGGAAGTAAGGAAATGAATGTAAGGCATGGAAAGACTGATGTATTTTTAAGTGTTTTTTATTCTTTTTTCTGTATTTTGTATTTTTCTTGTATTTTTACTTTTGTCTTTTGTTTTTGTTTTTGTTTTGTTTTTTCTCTTTTTCTTTACTTATGTAATTCTTCTTTTTGAAATCTTAATAAATATCATTAAAAAACAAAAACAAAACTCGGTTTACCCCCACCCCCCACCAGGCTTAGGTGACAAAATAAAAGGCAACAGTTAGCCACCAACTGATACTTAGTATTTCAGATTCAACACTTTACATAACCCAACATACGTTGTGGCTGCCGCGACCATATAATACCTGTCCTGAAACACTTACATTGGCTCCCAGTACGTTTCCGAGCACAATTCAAAGTGTTGGTGCTGACCTTTAAAGCCCTAAACAGCCTCGGTCCAGTATACCTGAAGGAGCATCTCCACCCCCATCATTCAGCCCAGACACTGAGGTCCAGCTCCGAGGGCCTTCTGGTCGTTCCCTTCTCGGTAGTGGCGCCCGCCCTGTGGAATGTCCTCCCATCAGATGTCAAGGAAATAAACAACCATCTGACTTTTAGAAGACATCTACAGGCAGCCCTGTTTAGGGAAGCTTTTAATGTTTGATGTTTTATTGTATTTTTAATATTCTGTTGGGAGCTGCCCATAGAGGCTGGGGGAACCCAGCCAGATGGGTGGGGTATAAATAAATTATTATATTATCCACAAAACATGAAGGGTTTTGAAGAACTTGTCATAATTGTATACTTCTTTCATTCCAAAAAGGCAGCCGAAGTTTAGGCATCCCCTCCACCCTGTATTTTCCTTCACAGTAACAACAACAAAAGCAATGTTGCTGCCTCAAGCTGTGGTGGAACAGCCTGGCTGAGTTCCATCTTCATTTTTAATAGAATGTCCCAATGGGAATGATGTTGTCTCATGATGTATCATTGTTCCTGTTGTGGCATTCAGCTCCAAATTAAGATTGAATGCTGCTGGGCTGTTCCACTACTGCTGAAACAGTAGTAGTGTTTTTTATCATCAAAACAAAACAAAACACAAAGAGGATAGAGCTATCAGTGGTACCTAGTAATGATGGCTGTATAAAGCCTGCAGTATGCCTCTGGATATCAGTTGCTGGGAGGAACCTGGATGGGAGAGGGCTACTGCACTTGTATGATGCTTGGTGGCTTCTCATTGGCATTTGATTGGCCACTGTGGAAACTCTGTTCTGTATATTGTACCCAAGTATTCTACCTGTGCGCTCTTTTCTGCTGCATGGGATAACATATGAACCAGACCTTTGGATTTAGTAAGTACAGCACCGAAACCTATGTAACAGTGAGTGATTTATTTTTGTAGGTTAGAGAGAGGAGGCAAGAGCTTTAAGGCAGACTAAACGGGATATACAAAAGGGTTTAACAACCTATATTCCACACTATGCTGCTGGTTAACTCTGAGAGTGTTTTTAACTCTGCTGGAGGCTCTCCCCCCCCCCCCCCGCTGGAGTGTGTGCAAAGCCCCATGTTTTGAATCAAGGTCCCCAGCCGATTCTTTTGTTAATTATCCACACGTGGATCAGATCTATTTTCCACCTCCACAAATACCTCTTTGTCAAATATTTATGGAGTTATGCTTACATAAAATTCAAGCCAAGCAAACCCAATTTTCCAGCCATTTGTCTTGTACTTCAAAAGTCCAGTGTCTCCAGATACCAGAAAGAATGACTCATTCTTTCTACTACTAGATTCCACCTGCTTCACCCTGAGACCAGCACTTGCTTCCCTCCCCACAGGCCTGGAGATACTGAGATATTGGACGATAAAAGCTGTGGCATTTTTATGTCTCAAAAAGCTATTTTAGGCCACATTTGAAGCTTTTTACAGCTCCCTCTGGGTCTATTGAGTTGGATTCAAGCTAAGACATGAGACTTTACCAGAGGAAAATTCCCAAATGGAACCTTTCTCTTTTTCCCCCCAAACCAAACCCATTTATGAAATACCCATATCTCACTGTTGCTAGTTCCTGCCTCTCTTTCTCCATATAGCCCACCTGACAACAAGGCACATTGCAGTTAGCCATAGTATAAGCCAAAGTGAGAGAGAAATCAAAAGAAAACTATGAAGGGTCTTTTTATGATATTACTTCATCCGCTATGTGCCTTTAACAGGAATCAGGATGGAGGAGTCCACTGCAGGAATGGAATAATTTCCCCTCCCCAATTTGATTCCCTTATTGTTTTTCACTATGCCGCATTCTACTTCTGAACAGAGGAGGGGAGCAGGTAAACTCAACTTTTAAAGTGTCCCACAAATGAGACAGAAAACAGAAGACGCCTTCACGGGAAAAGAAAGTCTTTGAGAAAATGGAGGGCTAGATAAATCATAGAAGAATAGAACTGTGGAGTTGGGAGGGACCCTGAGGATAATCTAGTTCAGAGGTCAGCAAACATTTTCAGCAGGGGGCTGGACCACTGTCCCCTCAGACCATGTGGTGGGCCAGACTATATTTTGAAAAAATAAATAAATGAACAAATTCCTGTGCCCCACAAATAACCCAGAGATGCATTTAAAATAAAATCATACATCCTACTCATATAAAAACACGCTAATTCCCGGACTGTCCATGGGCCGGATTTAGAAGGCGATTGGGCCAGATCCAGCCCCCGGGCCTTAGTTTACCTACCCATGATCTAGTTAAACCTCCTGCGGTGCAGGAATCTCAACTAAAGCATTGGCTTACCTTATTGTCGTGAGATGGCTGAGCGTGGAGGGGGTGTGTGTTTGTTTTCAAATGCTCTGCAACCTCCTCAGCTGCCCATACTTCCTGACCTGAAAAAGATGCTGGGCAGGTGTTACCTCATGACATATGGACATCAGTTGGGGAGGGAGAGAGGTGCCCACCCAGCTCCTGAGAATAGGGCACACAGTTACTTCTAATTGCCAGGACTGAGGTAGGCATAAATGTGAAGTCCTGTTTCCAAGAAACATGAGAGCTTCAGTTTCACGTTCAAGATAATGCCATTTTTTAAAATCCACTTTTCTTCTTCTTCTTTAAATTGATGCATATTCAAAATTGGCTGAAAGGACTTCCTGGAATTTTCTGAGAGCAGCGATTCACTCTCCGCATAAAACACTCCTGCTGCTTTTGCCTCTCCTTGGTTTGCATGTTCTAGGCATTGTGAAATTGGAAAATTATTATTCAAATTGTGCGCTGCACTTAAACTGGCTTATGCACATTGACTCCAATGACATAAAAAATGGTTAAGTGCAGTGTAATGGCAGAAGGTGAGTGTGCGCAGATACAAGGCATTGGGAATGAATATCAATTTTCTGTTTAGATGCCTATGGCTGTAATTCAGAAATATATATATATATATGCAAGCAGACATAAAGCCAGAGAATTTGAGCAGGCTAACAGTCTGATTAGAAAGGCAGACACCTTGGCAAGGATGTCTAAGTGCTCCCCCCACTCTGCTTTCCCTGCAAAAACCCATTCCCTGACTTTCTCAGCAATCCGCAAAAGACCCACATTGCTGTTTGTTCTGATTCAGAGTTAAAGAGCATGTTTTCCTGGAGAAAGCAGAGATGGGGGCAGGGGGAGAAAGTGCTCCAACACAGACCAGGAAAGTGCAGAACTGTGCCTTGAAAGCACAAATGGTAAGTGTGGATGAGCCCTCTGAGTCTCCTTTGTGGTCCTAAACATATATGTAAGTTGCCTCCTTCTTTCCAGTGGAGGATGCTGGACCATAAGTCCAGACCCTCCAAATGTGTCAGGTGTCAGAGGAAACAACCTCCACCCCACGGCAGGTTGCCAGGAACGGATAAGACAAGGAAAAGTCCTTACCATCTGCTTTTTATTCTATATTTACAGAGAGAGGCTTGGAAAGCAGCCTCTTGGAATAATGGTGTTGTCCCAAATGACTCTCCACCCCCTTTTTCTCCCACTTCCTTATTCATCAGCATCTCCTTGATGGATGGTGCTGAGGGCCCTTTGCTTCTGAGTCCCTTGCTCTACTACTTTCAAGGCTCACCAGGTTTGCGGGGGGTCTGGAATGCTTTCTAAAGAGGATGTGTCCATCAGCTGTTGCCCTCCTCATGGTTCCTCTTTGTTATGTACTGAGTTGAATAGGATCCAAAATGCAGCAGTCTGATTGGTCCTAGAAAAATAGGATTCAGAATGCAGCAGTCTGCTTGGTCCTAGAACAATGCAGCAGTATGATTGGTCTGCAGGAGCCACCCAATCCAGCTCCAGATGGAAGTGAATCCACAACCTGATTGGCCTACAGGAGAATTCCGGAATTAGCCAATCACGTGCAGCCCATTGTGTAAATAATGTATATAAAGCAGATACTTTGGGGGAACTTTCATTCCTCCTCACCACTATGAGCTGAATAAAGAGCATGAAATCCACTCTCAACTCTTGAGTAAATTTTACTCTTCCTCCTCTCCCATTGTTTCCCAGCTTTTCCCCTCATCTGCCTCTGAGCTGTGACCTCCCTTGACCCCCTGTTGTAATTCTGAACTGTCTTCTTCTCTGGAAGGGTCAGGCTGGGGAGGCGGTCTCCACCATTCCTCCTCTGCCCAGTCCTTGACAAAAGGTCCCTATTGTCTAGGGACAGTTCTGGATTTGCAGAAGCCAACCCAGTTTCTGATTTGATACCAGAATGTCCCGCTTTTCCTAAGGATGTCCCTATTTTCATGAGAGAAATGTTGGAGAGTTATCTGACCCCTGAGTCATCTGAAGGCAGGCCTGTATGGGGATATTTTTTAAATGTTTAATTCTTTAATATGTTTTTATAAATGTTGGAAACCGCCAAGAGTGGCTGGAGCAACGGAGTTGAATGGGTGGGGTATTATTATTAGTAGTAATGCTGTTGTTGTTTTTTCAATAATATTTTATTAAATTTTAACATTTAAAACATATACAATCAAAACACAATTTCATCTTTTATCTTATTTTTATTGACTTGTCACCCTGTCTTCCATGGAATTGTTGTCTCTCCCCGTATACTGCACCCTATCTTCTATCTGTTAAATCATAACCATGATATTATAATCTACTTACCTCTGTTACTCATAACTCAAATCCCACTCATGGGTTCATACAGGGGTGCCAACTTGAATAAAATACTGTGGGGGTCCAGGGAAGGCCGCATAATAGAACACATGACACAATGCACACACTCCATTTGAATGGGAATGCCCACACACTCTTTAAAGGGAGCACGGCTCTTGGGGGAGCCTTAGCTATGCACAGCCTCTCCCAGACAACAGGAGCCTTCATCCCACTGCTGGGGAGAGGCTACGTGTGGCTATCCCAGAAGCCAGGACAGCAAGTGGGATCGCTGAGCTGCGATCCCACTTGCTGTCCTGGCTTCTAGCTTAGCTACGCACAGCCTCTCCTGGCCAGGGGGAGAATTCATGCTGCTGCCAGGGAGAGGCTGTGTGTGGCTACCCCATAAGCCAGGACAGCAAGTGGGATCACTGAGCTTCTGGGATTCAGATTTTTTTTTCTCTTGCT
Source organism: Podarcis pityusensis (assembly GCF_964106645.2). Taxonomy (NCBI): domain Eukaryota; kingdom Metazoa; phylum Chordata; class Lepidosauria; order Squamata; family Lacertidae; genus Podarcis; species Podarcis pityusensis. The sequence goes on from NC_138027.1 coordinate 88,815,071, forward strand.
TTCCTTCCAAAAACTAGGTGCGTCTTATGGTCTGGTGCATCTTATAGAGTGAAAAATATGGTATTAGGGCAGAAAGGACACTTGCAAAACTAGCATGGGGCAGCAGGGATCAGAAAGAGGGTTCAGAAGAAAATGATGAGAATAGTTTTTAAAAACTGGTAAAATTCTATGTGCCGCATTGTTCCTCAATCAGTGATTTCTATTCGTGGCCCCATCTATTCATCTTCCTTTATTGCACAAGCTATTGCAAGTCAAGCCAAGTGGGGAAGCTAATTGCTTTCCAGTTAATTCTACAAACCGCATGAGGGTTTTGGTGGGATTGTCACTGCATTTGCTTGCAACTTGCTACTAACTGTGAAGTGCACTGCATGGGATTTGATGCCAGCTAAGGACTTTTCAATTCCAAAGTTGTAACATATGTCCTGATCACAATGTTCTGGGGAGGAAATCTTTTAAAATTTGATTGCACCAGGACACACTGAACAGTGTGTTGCAGATTGTTCAGACAAGGAAATTCATGTTTGATGAAAACATGGGAACAGTTAGGAGAACTTTGGGGAAGAGCGTTTAGAAGTCACAATTCATAGTTAAAATGTGTTCCCAAGCTATCTATCTATCATCTATCTATCTATCATCTATCTATCTATCATCTATCTATCTATCATCTATCTATCTATCTATCTATCTATCTATCTATCTATCTATCCATCTATCTATCTATCTATCATCTATCTATCTATCTATCTAATCTATCACCTATCATTTATCTATCTATCTATATCTATCTATCTATCATCTATCTATCTATCTATCTATCTATCTATCTATCATCATCTATCTATCTATCTATCTATCTATCTATCTATCTATCTATCTATCATCTATCTATCTATCATCTATCATCTATCTATCTATCTATCATCTATCTATCTATTATTTATCTATCTATCATCTATCTATCTATCTATCTATCTATCATCTATATATCTATCTATCATCTATCTTTTATCTATCTATCTATGTATCATCTATCTATCATCTATCTATCTATCATCTATCTTTTATCTTTCTATCTATGTATCATCTATCATCTATCTATCATCTATCTATCTATCTATCTATCTATCTATCTATCTATCATCTATCAATCATCTATCTATCTATCTAATCTATCATATATCATCTATCTATCTATCTATCATCTATCAATCAATCATCTATCAATCATCTATCATTTATCTATCTATCTATCTAATCTCCAGAAACTGTCACATTCAGTCTGCATGGAGCGAGTCCATATCTTGCAGTATAGTCATTTCAAGAGGGGCTTGCCCCCCACAACAGTGTAGCCCTGAAGTCCAAGGCATCTTTCCTGCAGCCAACCTGCCCAAGATGGATCCCAGACTTTCTTCCTTTCTTCTCAGCAATGCTTGCTCAAGATACTCTCTTTTCCTGTCCCCTCACACCCTTTCAAATCCCCAGTCTCTGTTCACACCTCAAGGCAAGAGGGGGGGCAGTTCTCTTGCATTGCCAATGGCCCTCATTGATCCTGTATTGTTTCTTAATGGCCCCATCTTGGCCAGGTCGTTTTTGTGTAGGCAAGTCCAAGAATCCCTCTGCAGCTTGTATTTCTCCCTTCACATCCCAAATAATCAAAATCCTACCGTTTATTAATTTCTAGGGTTTAGGGGGGGTTAGGTCCCCCTCCCAAATCTATAACAGTATTATGGTTAGAGGAGAACAAAATCATTAAACACTCTGCATGGAATGAACATACTAATTGTGAGCTATCTGAACCCCGTAATTAAAAGACCAAAGTCAATGTATGTCTGAAGGTGAGGATGATGCAAATTTGGATCAGTTACAATTTTAATGAGAGCATAGCTAATTTTCACTTCCTGTGTTTGCACTGTACCCATCTTACTACCTCCCCCCTGCTTCCTGGTATCGGCCAGAGGGAGGTCAGGTAAGTGGTGCACTGTCTGTTACTGAAGATAAGGCTATAACTTTGCGTGACCAGGCGGCAACAGCCTCAGCCCTCAGGGACTATAAGGAAGGAATAAAGACTCTGACAACGTGTTATGGAATTAAAATTAGGCCACAGCTTTATTAAACTTCCGAATGTAGGAAGACCTTGGCTTAGGCCCTGGGTGTGTGTCCTTCCCAGCCCCCCAGCTGGGGGGAAATGGGGCTCATCAGGGTAAATGGGATATTGGGGTGCTCAGCAAGACATAAGTGTAGCAGGCAGCCCATCCCATATCCTCGCACGCAGGGTAGTTCACTGATGACCTTTCAGTTTATGGCCAGTGACACCCATATATATAACCCCTTTAAGAGGGGACCCTGGAATCTGTGCCGCAGGGAGGTGAGTCACCACTTCACGCCCCCCCCCCATACTGTATAGGGGAAAAAACACTAAAGGATTCCACCCAAGGCCATAACCTCCAAAGTTGTGACAAATTGCTACGGGGAAGATAAATCCTGCCAATGCAGGAAAATTTCTTCTCAGTCCTTCAAGAGCAACCAGTCAAAGACTGTAGCAGTGCCCGCTAAACAGGAAGAAAAAGTTAACCTGCAAACAAGAAAACATTACACAAAGGGAGGGTAGGGAGGATGAATCTCCATAGCTGACTGCCTGGCTATTGTTGGCTCCACCCCCTATTTATAAATGGGGCTGGCCCCACCTCCCAGCAAGAAACTTGCTTACTGAGGCTGGGTGGGAACCTCCAAAAATTAACACCGAGAGACAAGCCAGCCCCTGTTTGCCAGTAAGCTCCCTGGGAACTGTAGCACCACGTGCAATCCTGCAAAGGACACCCACAATGTAAAATGTGAGTGCTCATTCTCTCCTTATTTCTCTTGCCAGCCTTTCCTATCCCACAGCGTTCCCTCTCCCTTTCCCCTTCGCAGCGGAACAATCACCATGCAGCCTCTGTGTCTGTCAGCCATCTCACTCCCCATTACTGAGTTTCTTCCCATCTCTCGGACAGCCTTCAGTAGTTAGCCAACGAACTTCCATTTGGTTCATTTTCTTGATACAACTTAATCTCTGGAACAGAACTGATCTCACAACTCGTGTGTGTTTCCCCTAAGGGTCTTGCAGGGGCACTCCACTATTCAGAGTTTGACCCAGAGTTATTTATGCTGTGCTTCTGTACAGTGGCTGAGGAAGAGGAGTGCGGGGGGAGCGCACCGCCCCCAGTAGTGCGATCCCGGTGGGGTGCCACCGCAGCTGCCCCCCGCCCACGCTGGACGCCACGCCCCCGCAGGTGGGGTGCCATGCCCCCGGGACGTGCGCCAGCCCCGCCCCCACCTGCTCTCCGCCCCCCGGTGTCGGAGCATGAAGCTCTGCCACTGCTTCTGTATACCTGGATTAATATTGTTGTTTTTGTGACATAGGTCTCACTTCCCGTGAATTCATAAATCCAGCCAAACAGAGACAAGTTTGACATGGGAAATGGATCCCTTTGGTGTTATTTTCACCTCATCATCTGTGTTCCAGGAGGAATCATTATCTAAACATGGAAAATTCATTTGCAAACTTGTTTATGTGCACAACAAGGATGAGAACAACTACAAAAGTACCACCCTGCAGTAATTTGTGTGGTGCCGTGCAGCTTTCATATATAATACAGTTTGTTATGGCTTTGACTGTTCTTGCTCAGTTAAGTCTTATGCAGCTTGAAAGATTTCTCAGACTGGGGAATATTCTCAAATGGTCTCTTATCAAAGGGCATCTGCACAAAAGCATACATACACTCCAGAATTTTGTAGTTCACTGTTTAGGATAATGGCTGCCTTGGTAACTTCTTCCCTCCCAGGAAAAATGTACAACTTATGTTCTGACCTTTATTGAAGTCACTCACATTATTCGGCTGGTCCCCCGGTGTTTCTCTGCGATATGAGCTGCCCTCCCAGTATCACTGAGTAGGACTCTCATGTGAGTCACATCCTGACATGTACTTCCCCAGGCAGTCTTTATGGTGTCCAGAGGTCCTCACTTTAATGTAAACTGTCTCTTTCAAGGTCCAGAAGTGCCAGTTGGCAGGACTGTTTACACCTTCGCCTATTTATAGAGCATTTTAAGCCTTATGGTTTTGATTTTATTTCATCTTGCCAGGGTGAATCAAGCCAAACGCTATACAGAGAAAGTGGGGATAATCTTTTTTAATGGAGTTTTTACTAGCGGACTAGTGTGAAAAGGATTTCTCTCTGCCACAGCACACAGCCGCCAGTTTCTGAAGATCCCATGATCATCCCTTTTGAACTGATGGGATGTGAGAGACTCTAAGATAGTACCTCGGGTCAATTGCTAATTCGCCTTGGTTACTCACAAACCATGCCAACATGTTGGATGGAGTCTTCTCACATGTAACCTCATAAGTAAGTCATTTAAAATATTGTAGTCACATATCTGCTCCTCTGATGTTTATGGGGTTAGTGACACACATACCAAAATGTCATTTTCTTTGGCTTGGAGAGGAATTATGTGCATACTCAGTAGGAATTCATGCACCCAGGGGTGCCAACTTGAATAAAATATTGGGAGGGGGGGTCAGGTAAGTCCTGCCCCACATAATCAATCACAAGACATGGCACATGCACACCATTTGAATGGCAAAGCCCACCAACCTGGGGGGGGGGCAGCCTGCTCAAATATTTTATTGGAGGGTGAAGGGACTTTGACCCCCTAGGAGTTGGCTTCTAGGCATGTGCCTATCTGCAGTGCAGCACATAATTAGTATTGTATAGTGTAGTGCGCCTTTTAATACTAGGACAACTGCACAGATAGATGGATGGATGACTAGTATATACAATTATTACTACAATAAAGATTGCAAAGAATCTATGTTCTCTTTGTGAGCAGTGGAACTATTCTATTTTTGTAAGTGAAATGGAGAATATTTTAACTATACTAATAGGGCTTGCCAATCAGAAGGTCGGTGGTTCGAATCCCCGCAACGGGGTGAGCTCACGTTGCTCGGTCCCTGCTCCTGCCAACCTAGCAGTTCGAAAGCACGTCAAAGTGCAAGTAGATAAATAGGTACTGCTCCGGCGAGAAGGTAAACGGCGTTTCCGTGCGCTGCTCTGGTTCGCCAGAAGCAGCTTAGTCATGCTGGCCACATGACCCAGAAGCTGTACGCTGGCTCCCTCGGCCAATAAAGCGAGATGAGCGCCGTAACCCCTGAGTCGGCCACGACTGGACCTAATGGTCAGGGGTCTCTTTACCTTTTAAAGATTGTGGGAAAGGACCACCTTATCAAAAGTAACCAACTTCTTATTTTTAATAAGTGAAATTATTATTATTATTTTTAAAAAAAGAGTTGAAGTCTCCACACAATAAAATGGATGTCACAAACTATTTCAAAGGAACATCAAAGGATGTCTCCTCCTATGCTCAACGTTTTCAGTTAGAAATATAGAAATTATTCACCACAAGAAGCATCCACAGCAGGTTCAGTCATTGCTATAATTCATCATGGAGGGCTTCTAATTACAGAAGAGTGCTTCCAAAATCATTTGATTTTGTATCCTTCCTCCAAGGAACTCATAATTTATCTTCTCAAAAACATTTAGAGTTCGCTTTGGCTAAGAGGATGACTGATCCAAATGAGCCACTCAAGAACTAGAATGACTTCCATGGAAATTGGACCCAATGATCCAATATTTTATCTTATATACCGTACAGGTTGAATTTTATGAATTTATAGAAGATACTTGCTTATTTTTCATCTACTCTGTAAAGGTTTCTTGATAGGGAAGATAAGTAAATAAATGTTTGCTTCTAACTCCAACTGTCTAGTATATATACAGTTTTGAAAAAAAGGAAAGAAAATTGACCATATTCATAACAGTTAATTTTAAACACTCTGGTTTTACTGGAGTGGGGGAGAGGGGGAGTTGAATCAAAATTGAATTTCATCATATAGTTTCCAATCTACCAAATTTGCTTAGAAACTTTGGATGCTACTTGGAGTGCCTGAATACATGAGTATGACAGCTTGACAGGTTAATGAGTCAGCAGTCTAAGGGGTGGCAGGCCTTGCATCTTCACCTAAAGCTGGTGGAATGAGTGAATTGTAAGAAGATAATTACTGTATTTATTAAGTGCTGTCTATGCAAAACATGCTTCTAGGCTGTGTACATTGGTGGAGCTGTGGTCTAAACCACTGAGCCTCTTGGCCTTGCCAATCAGAAGGTCAGTGGTTTGAATCCCCATGACAGGGTAAACTCCTGTTGTTCTGTTCCAGCTCCTGCCAACCTAGCAGTTCGAAAGCACACCAGTGCAAGTAGATAAATAGGTATTGCTGTGGTGGGATTGTAAACAATGTTTCCATGCACTCTGATTTCTGTCACGATGCTCCATTGTGCCAGAAGTGGTTTAGTCATGCTGGCCACGTGACCCGGAAAGCTGTCCGTGGACAAACACCGGTTCCCTCGGCGTGAAAGCAAGATGAGTGCCGCAACCCCATAGTTGCCGTTGACTGGATGTAACTGTACGCTGGTTAAATATCATTATCCATTTGATGAGGAAGAATGGTGGGTGCCGCCTGCTCTAGAGCCCCCCAGGGATGACACAGAAGATGACTTAGACCCTGGATGGTGGTGGTGGGACACTGGAAAGCAATCTCAGAAAGGGACAAGCTGGGAGGTGCTGGAAGCAGGAGGTTTGAACGATCAAGGGAGGGGATCAGAAGAAGGAAGCCCTTCCAGGTCAGGGTTAGAGACTGAGAGTCGCAGTGTGAGACAGACAGAGAAGAGTCAGAGGTTGGGACTTCCGGGGTGGCGCATCGGCAATGGCGGACTCCCTCTGAACTGGAGGGACTAGCTCCGCGTGAAACGGGTCTTCTCCGCTACGGCGAAGCGGGGACCCTTTTAAAAATCACAGGCGGATGAAGCCTGTGACCATGGGACTCGGTGGGCACCCTTAGCGCCCCCCCAACTCACAAAGGAACCCACTAACGGGCTCCGAAGTGAAGAGGGGGAAGTGGCGCGGTGCTATGAGTCAACTGCTATTTCCGTGGAGCGAAGCCGCATAGCCGTTGCCGGAGAGCGCTGCCTTTTTCCTGGGACAATTTGGACTTTAAAATAAGCACCCGTGAGTACTTAAACTTTGAACAACTGGACCTTAAATAAGGACTTGCGAGCAGAAAGGAATTGGATTTAAAAATTTATTTCAATTTGGTACTGAACGGGAAGGTCTAAACAGGAAGTCAGCCTTCCGTTCTTTTGTAGACAGAATAAAGCAAAGACAACGTAAACTAGAGCTCAGAAAATTGCCTTTAAAGGATTGGATTTCACCATTTAAAATTGTGGAACCCCCCTTCGACAGCAGGAGAAGAAGGGGGATCTTTTTCGGACTGTTTAAAGTGAGTTTAAAGTAAAGTAACTTTTCACCGTCCTGATCCTGGAGTGGGGTGTCAGGACTGACGTTTGAAGCTCATTGACCAGAGACAAACGTTTTTGACAGATAGCTAAAAGAAGAGAAAGATAGTGATTCCACTGTTTCCCTTCGCATTTTAAAGGAACAAATATTGACAAAATATCTCAAAAAGGAAAACTTTGTTGCAAGAACAAATAGAAGTTTTCCCCCTAGAGGGAGACTGTGAAACTGTAACCAATTGCAGGGAGCCGGCAGCTGTTACAGATTACAATCGTGGGAATAGACATTTGACCTTGCAGGACAATGTATTCAGAAGCTCTGTTGTGTGCTTTCTATAAAACAAATGCCCTACTGGAACAGTTACATGAGAAAATGAATTTGATGGCGACTTCGACTAGAAATTTTGAACAGGCAGTGGGAAATTTTGAACAGACAGTGGGAAAATATGTGGAGCCCACCCAGGAATTAAATCAGGAGTGTGTCCTGATAGAACAGGCCCAACAGGAATATGAGCTTTCGGACTTGACAAATGAACTTGGAAAAAGCCAGATTTGGAAAGAAAAAGTTTGGTTTGGCTTGGAAATGGGGGGCTGGATTGACCCCCCCTATGCTGGAATGTTTGGACTTTTCAAATCTGGCAATGGGCCGTGAGATGTTTGGGATTGTGGGGGCTCTTAATTTTGGAGGGTTTTTGAAACATGTTTTTAAATACCACATGGAATTTAGTGTTGAATATGGAAAAGGGGCTGATCTGTCAAGAAGGGTCAAAAATATTGCCAAGCTGGAGTTACCACGAGCAGGAGACAAGGGAAAATACAGTTACAAAAATGAAGAAGAGCTGTGGAAGGGACATGGAAGAGACTTGAGGGCCTCGGATATAAGGTTGCCAGGTTAATGCGCTAGATCGATGGGATAATAAGGACTGACAAAACCCGGGACCAGGAGGAAGGGACGCTGGATGAAAATTGGATCTGTTTGTATTTCTTTTTTTTACTATTAGGATTGTTTTATAAAATTGATGAATGTTAGAAAAATGTTGGAATGAAATTACTCTGCTTTAGTAAAGATGTTTAAAGAATCATGAAAGAATATTATGGTTATGAGAAGTTGGTAAGGATAAGATTTAAGCTTTAAGTTTCAAGGTTTTTTTTTAGATAGAAAGATAAGATTAAAACAGTTTAAGGTAATGTAATGACAGAATATTATGAAATATGGAAAGGATTTGCTGGGATAATTAATAACTAGGATACAAAGAAAGGGAGGAGGAGGAGGTCAAAGAAAGAAGGTAATGACAGTTGAGGATTTGAGAATAATGAATTTGTTTTTAAATGTTCTTAAATGTCTGTGGTGTATTTTTGTTTTTTTCTGTTTTTTTTTTCTTATTATTTTGAATTTGTATTCGTATTGTTGGAAGTGGTTTGTTTTTCCCCTTTTCTACTTTGGTAACCATTTTTATTTTGTATTTTCTTCTTTTTTATTTTTATTTTGTAACATTTTGAAAATCTCAATAAATATCTTATTTAAAAAAAAAGAGAAGAGTCAGAGGTTGCCCTTGCTATCCTGCAGCAGGATAGTCCCAGTCCTGCTGATATTCCTCCTTCTCTGACACCCCACTCTAGGAGAGTCCTGCATGTTGCTGAGCAATGGGCCAGACAGGACCAAAGGAGGAGCTGGGAGGCACCATCAAAAGGGTCATCAAAGGGCTCCCTCCAAATTTCAGTAGGCAGAGACATTCTAAGCAGAGCCCTGCCAATGCTCTTAAAGCCCTGTTTGCCAGGGACTGATAGGGGAAAAAATCACTTCAGAAACCTCTTCACTCCAATCAACCCCAAGGCGCTGGTGATACTGTCTAAAGGTTTCTTTGTCAGGTTTTCCAGTGGGTGGAAAGCTAGAAAGGTTTTCTCTGCAGACTTCTTCTGCTTCTCATTTTCCCTTTGACTTCCAATGAACTCAAAAAGAGTTAGGGTTTGAGGATATCTCACATATCTTACACACATCTTATGTGTTGGAATATTTAAAAGGGACATACATGTCTCTTTCCTATGAGGTAGGATATATGTGCTCCAGAAACTGATACTGTTCAATGCCTTAGCATGGAAGAGATGTGCAAGTTTCTCCTTTGGCCAGATTCACTGGCACACTCAACCTATTGTTTCCTCTTTAATTTCCAAAGCCACCTTTGTTTGTGAATTGAATCTGAATCAGTCTGTGGCTTTTTGGCTTAAAGGCCATCAATAGAAGCTAGATATACCTTTGTTCTGAAACACACCACAATTCCCATAAGCACATGGCATTCATTAGTTAAACCAGTTGGCAGTCCCAACCTTTCTGTTTTCACAATGTGCTAAGCACTTAATAATACGATGCTGCCCACTTGAACTGAATATATATGTGTGTGTTTGTGAGAGACCAACACTGCCCTCATTAGGAGAACACCCACCAGGAATCCTTCTAAAGCCTAGAAACAACAGAAGGCTTTACCTAATTATGAAACAAGATGTCAGGAGTAGAAGAGCTAAAGATGATGGATTGAATGGTGCAAATGTGATTTTTCACCCAAAAGAGGTGGGAAAGATGACTTGTGACATAGTTCACCAGCAGCAGCAGTGAATCAAGAGTGGTCTTCTGTGGTCTTCACTCTCTACATCTTTGGGGGATGTTCTGCATTTGAGTATGGAAGGTTGAGAAAATGAGGTGAAAATTTGTGGCAAATACTATCTCTGGAGACTTGTAAGAAATAGAGCATAAGAGTTAGCTGCTAGAGTCAGCTCTGAGTTCTGCAGCAAAAACATCAGGGCACGTTTTATTTCCTCCTAGAGAGCTTCAGAGATTCAGTGCTCTTCAAAACTGCTCTAGAACATGTGTGAGCAACTTGTGGTCCTCCAAATGTTCTTGCACTACAAGTCTCACCATCCCTGACTATTGGTGATGCTGACTGGGGCTGATGGTAGTGGAGTTCAACAACATCTGGAGGGACCTAGGTTACCCAACCCTGCTCTAGACCATCCTTCCCCAACTTGACCTCCAGATATATTGAACTACATTTCCCATTCACCCCAGCCAGCATAACCATATGGTGGGACTTGTTGTCCAAACATTTGGAGGCCAGGCTGGGAAAGGCTGTTGTGGATTCATAGCTCTGCCATCTGTACCTGGGGATGCTGCGTGCTACATTTGTGGGTGGAAAACTGAAACAATCATCATCTGTAGATCTAATTACTTAATAATCTGTAATTACTGCAATGAGCTCTACGTGGGACTACCTTTGAAAGTGACATGGAAACTACAACTAATCCAGAATGTGGCAGTTAGACTGGTGACTGGGAATGGCCGCTGAGACCACATAACACTGGTCCTGAAAGACCTACATTGACTCCCAGTATGTTTCCAAGCACAATTCAAAGTGTTGCTGCTGACCTTTAAAGTCCTAAAAACGATAGTCCTGTATACCTGAAGGAGCGTGTCCACCCCCATCATTCTGCCCAGACACTGAGGTCCAACTCTCAGGGCCTTCTGGCGGTGCCCTCACTGCGAGAAGTGAGGTTACAGGGAACCAGGCAGAGGGCCTTCTCGGTAGTGGCGGCCGCCCTGTGGAATGTCCTCCCATCAGATGTCAAAGAAATAAACAACTATCTGACTTTTAGAAGACATCTGAAGGCAGCTCTGTTTAGGGAAGTTTTAAATGTTTGATGTTTTATCACTTTATTCTTATTATTTCTGTTGTTGTTATTATTATTATTATTATTATTATTATTAATATTATTATTGCTGCTGTTACTACTACTGCATCTTGGGGTAGAAGAAATTATGCAAGCTACTGGAACTAGCACTGATCAACAAGAACAATACTCACACCTTGCTATTAAAGGGGAAGACACAGAAACCAGTACAGTAATACCTCCGTGAACGTCTGCCTCGTCTAGCATCCGCTTTGGTGAACATCCATGGCAAACCTAGAAGTACCAGAACAGGTTACTTCCAAGTTTGCCACTCGCGCAGGCGCAGAAGCACTAAATCACGCTTCACGCAGGCGCAGAAGCACAAACCGCTCCACTCATGTGCGCAGATGCGGCACTTTGCCCTGCGTCCTTTTTGGCTAGTGGCCGGGGCTCCGGAAGGGATCCCGGTCACAAAACAAGGTACTACTGTAGTTGAAAAAAGCTTTAGAAATGCAGATGAACAAGATGAACTAAGGTGTATAGGAACCGCAACAAAATTCATCATGGCCATTGCTGAAACTGTCAAGTCCTAGAGGAACCAGGAGCCAACATAGCAAGACAACTTCTTTTCTGATGTACCAGAAGCAAATATGGTCACATTGTACTTGTAAGAGGATTAAAGTCATGTGGGATTATACATTGAAAATTGATTCAGTTTTGCATGAAACTCTTGGAATGAACATGGCTCACACACTAATTATTATTACTACTAACACTACTGGGTGACAATTTAAAATTCAGAATTAAAAACAGCTAAAACAGATTATAGTCACCAAAACAGGGTGGGCCCTGAAGAACACAGAGTCACTTGGTTACCCTTAACAATAAATACTCTGCATATTACATTATCATTTCTGAGTACTGCTGATAATTTAAATAACATTCGGAAATTATATGTCCCCCAATACCAAAATGGCAATGTAAATTATGTATCCCCATCTGAACCTGCATCTAATAAGTAAGACAAGTTTGGGGCAATTGCACAGCACCTTATTTCCAACACATATATGATATTGTGCTGATCTACTCCTTGCAAAGCATATTATGGAGTATCTGAAATACAGAGGCTTTCTGCAGAAATGTGGGTTACTCTCTCCCTCCCACCCTCTCTTTCTCTCCCTCTCTCCATATACATATAATGCTGAACTGTTAAATTGCCAGTGGGAATTTAAATAAATAAGTGCATAATGGTAAATTAAAATAATGAGACATTGGGAATACTTGAGGGAGTAAAATGTTTCATCTATCACAATTTGTTCTCCTTACTGAAAGCCATTATTTGTCTTATCACTATATAGCAGTATTAAGGGTAAAAAATATGACCCATACACATTTAAAAAGATACATGGAGCTTATTTTAAAGGGCCTTCTTCTTCCAGAGGAATAAAAATTACCAAAGGTCCAACAAGGAATGCAGGAGGTACTGGAATAAGAGATGAAATATTCAGTCTCTCTCTGTGTGCATGTGTTTGCGTGTTAAGATCCCAAGACCTCCTCCAATAAATAAAGACACAATTGACACGGAATTTAGTTTAAGGTTATTGGCATAATTTTGGCCACAACTTTATTGATTACAGATCATGAGTGGTTTGCTTAGGCTTTGGTTCCTGACTAGCTGCACCTGACCTCAGCTGGGCAGCACTGACGCCTGGACTTCGGCAGAGGTCAGTAAGGGAAAACATCCTGGGGGAGCACTGGACCAGGTTCAGACTCAAGCTCACCCCAAATGCTCCCAGGGGCTCTGGCGTGGGCCTAAGCCCTGGAAGGGGATCAGACAAAAGCAAGGCGAGCCCCTGGATTCCTTTAATGGAATACTCTAGCATTGGAGGGGCAGGCACAGCCTATCCACATCCCCTCCACCACCATTGAACCAATGCTTTACCGCCAAACTTTACAAAGTTGTGACGATTTGCTATGTGGCAGGCAAAACCCAAGTGGCACCAGCCAATCAGCCAAATGGGAAAATTCCTACCGGGCCTCTGTCCCAAGAACAGACGACCCACGACGGCATAGCAAGGTCACAATGAACCCTAAATATAGGGAGGGTGGGCGAGTGATCCAGAGCACGAGAAGAAAAGAGGAAGCTCAACGCAACATGCAGCAGTATATATGGGTCCCTCGGTTAATGCATGAAACTATTCCATTGGCCAGATTTACCCCAGCCACCGAGGGACCACCAATCAGGTTGTTGTCGCCATCCAATCGCTCCCACCCTCAACAGCAGTGGTGGTGATCTCACCACAATGTGTGGGAGGAGGACATGATTTACTGCAATAGAGACATTAAAGAGTGATAGTGCTGAACTGAATTTTGGTTTCCGATGCAAAAAATAAAAATAAAATGCAATTTTCTAGGCTGTGTTCATAAAGGGATCTTCGGGGGCTAGAATCCTACCTCTCCATCATATGCTATTTTATGCCTGGTCACAACCATGGTTTCCCCATTGAGCTGCTCCTTGAGTACCATGTTTTTACTTCAATGGACTTATTCACTGCATGATCCCAGCCCATCAGGGATCACCTAATGAATAAAATATATAGAGAGATAGCTATAGATATAGAATGATAGAATTGTAGAGTTGGAAGGGACCGTGAGGATCATCAAGACCAACTCCCTATGATGCAGGAATATGCAGCTAGCCCATATGGGGATCAAACCTACTACCTTGGCATTATCAGTTGTTGTTGTTGTTATTGTTGTTTAGTCGTTTAGTTGTGTCTGACTCTTCGTGACCCCATGGACCAGAGCACGCCATGCATTCCTGTCTTCCACTGCCTCGTGCACTTTGGTCAAACTCATGTTGGTAGCTTTGAGAACACTGCTACCATGCTTTAACCAACTGAGATATAGATATAGATATAATTTTGAATTTATAGGTTGCCTTTCAGGCTAAAGACCTTCCAGTGATGATCTCAGGGTGCCACATGACAAAATTATAACTGGTCATGTGATAATATCATTCAGGACATAATGAAGCTCTTCCATTGCCCTCACTGTGTGGAATAAGAAGAAATACTTTCCCAATACCCAGAGAACTAGGCTAACCGCTCTTGCTCTTCGATGTCAGTTTCCTTGCCTGCCACCATTGTGCAACAAGATGTTCATTATGATCCAGCTTTAATTGCCTGTAGTAACACTTGAGTAGTTGGGCAAAACATGGATAGGAATGAGCAATGTGATGATCACCCAAGAACATATGCCATTGAATACAATGCAGTGTGGGTAGAAAAAAATCTTCATTCAGATATGCACCTTGCTGCAGGTGTTGGCACATCTGATTACATCCCTTTCAATGGTGTGAGAATCTGAATATGTGCCTGAATACTCATTGCTGTCTGCATGGTGCCCCATCGATTCAATTGTGTGCCACTTTCTCAAGGTGAAGGAGAGTTAACATGACCCCCCCCCTTTTCCCACTAGCCCCTCTGTGACAAGAGAGTTTCACATGCTTTTGCAGAAGTATGGCTAAAATTGCTGAAAAGGAGTGGCACATCTGACAGTGGCAGAATATATTTATTAATCATGGCCCCCTTCATTTTGGCTCAGCACTGGGGCAGGGAGATGTAGGTATGCTGAGAGCCTCATTAAAATCAACAGGACATTGAAGCTTCTACTCCCTGTATCCTACATTTATGGTCATATATTTTGTTTAAAATACTCATAGTGAAAAGGTGAACAAATTTAGCCAAACAGCAAGGAATTTGCTGGATGCTGTAGTCACACATCTATCACACCTCAGTTGTTATTTTTTTTACAGATAATTTATACAGAACATGCAGGAGGGGGTGGAGGACAAAAAAAAAAATCTGATGCAGATTCCTTTATCAAAAAACCTTAGCTGAAAGCTAACGAAGGGCCATCGAAAGGAGCCCATTTTCTATAGACCATACAAAAGAGCTATTCAGAATCTTCAGCCAAGCAGGGAGAGAGAAATGAACAGACTAATACACATTTTCTTATTCTAAGTGTCTTGTTCAGGGTGAGAAATGGAATGATGGCAATTTGTTACCATTGTCTCATGACACCAGCTACTCAAAAAATGTTAAAGGTTCCTCAAGGACACATCATGCGGCTCATTAGGGGCTTAAGTGTTAGGTTTTTAAAGAATGCAGCACAGAGCTTTTCTTCTGGAAATGTAACCACTGCTGGCCAACCCTTCAGCTGTAAAATAATTTGCAATTTGCCACCACATGACTTTCCGTTTTAATAACCAATTTCATCCCATCTTAAAACAGGAACTTTTGGAACATAATTATCAGTTTTCACTTCCATAATATTTGCACTCACAGCTCTTATCCTTTTTCCTCTCCCTCTTCCTAGTTTACAGCAAAACCAAATATTCTCAGTTTGCATACCTGACCAATTTAACAAGCTTAAAGTCAATATGTGGAGCGTTTTCATCTTTCTCATGTTTCAGAATATCTTTTCTGTGCTGAATAACCTCTGAGATCTGTGTTATAATAATAATAATAATAGAAAGAGTTGTTCTAGGCATATCTAGATTGCTTTGTTCTCATCCCTATGGATGGGTGAATCTTTCCATTTCTCAGGTTCTCATTTTTCAACTCTTAAGTTCAGTTCTATACATCAGTGGTTCCCAAATAGCTAAGTACTGCAAACACCCTGTGTTTCAAAAACCAAGCCATGCACTCCCTACTTTTGAAAATTATGATCTCTCTGTTGTAGTTTTTGTTATATGAATGGTGCTACAGACCGCTGGGTGGGTTATGTGGACGCCCTGGGGTCTGCAAACCCAATTGGGAACTATGGTTCTACATCAAGTTTACAATCTTTAATAAATAACTAAATCACAAAGTGATGTGGAAATGTAGAAAAGTGAATTTAAGATTGGCAAAAATGAGATTTGAGAGATCTCCCCTCTTCCACACCATCTGCATTCACATTGTTGAAACCAGTGGTTGTTTTTTTCTAAAAAAAATGCTTAAGGGTACTCTCATTTTGACTCAAGAAAATCACCATTTTATAGTTCAAATCGGGGAAAATAAATACACTAAATGGACAAAGGTAAAAGATTCACAAAATGTTTAGGGGTATGCATACCCCTGCGTTCCCCCAGAGGAAAAAAAGCACCGGTTAAAACTAAATCATGGTTTGATGTGTTGTTCATAAAAACAGACATCACCTCTGAATGCTCACAGTGAGGCTTTGCAGATTAACAGTGCAACCCTATTGTGTGTGGAGGGGGAGTGCTTATGGTGGGGAGAGATTCTGTTCAATAATCATGTCAATAGTGCTGACAGCTCACTGCAATCAGGGCCAGAGGCAATCGATCAATCAATCAATCAATCAATCTATCTATCTATTCCCTTCCTTTGACTCCAATGGAAGAGAAAATATGTCAACTCCAAAGTTTAGGGTGAGGCAGGTGACAACAAGTAGCCAGGGGTGCAAACTTGAATAAAATATCTGGAGGGGGAGCAGGTAAGCCCCACCCCTCATAATCAATTGAATGGCAATGCCCATCAACTTTGGAGGCAGCCCCTTCAAATATTTTATGGGGGGGGGCAATGACCCCTCTGTCCCTAGGAATTGGCTTCTATGCAAGTAGCTTAGTATTATGCAGATACCTATGCCCCTGGAATGCATTGTTTTGGGCTTCTAGTGGCAATAGAAGACTGCCAGCAGCATATTCATGCCACCAAAGCTTGCTTTCTTTCTTTCTTTCTTTCTTTCTTTCTTTCTTTCATCTTTATTGGTTTTGCAATTACATACTACACATACACATCTTGTATTACATTTTACATTTATGCTTGCTCCTAGGAGCTGACTTCCCTCCTTCCTTCCTCTGGCTTTTTTATATCGCCTTAAAATTTTTCGCATTGTCTTTGTCCGTTTTGTATATTGTTGTTCTGTTTCCGCTTTTGTCCATAAAGTGTCTGTAAACAAATAAAAACTTCTATATATACAATTTCTGTTGTGTGTCTATATATCATATACAACTACTATTAATTACATTGATCACATTGTACATTTTGTTTCTCATTGTATTTGTTTTTCAATAAATTCTTTGTATTACACATTATGAGGTTTATTTCAATTCTACTTTTTTCTCTATTTCACTTTACCTTTCCTATGTACGACATAAATTTTCCCCATTCTTTTTGAAATGTTTCCTCGCCCTGTTGTCAAATTTTCCCCATTAATTTAGCCATTTCTGCATATTCCATTACCTTCTGTTGCCATTCTTCTACTGTTGGCAACTGCTGCTGTTTCCAAAACTGGGCTAATAATAACCTCGCCGCTGTTGTTGCATATAGGAATAGTTTCTAATCATTCTAAACAATATCCTCTTCCACCATTCCCAACAAGAATGCCTCTTGTTTTTTTTTTCAAAAACGTATATCTAAAGATCTTCTTTAGTTCATTGTATATGTTTTCCCAATATGTTTTCACCTTGTCCCATGACCACAACATGTGAAAGAAACTACCTTCTTTCACCCCACATTTCCAGCAGAGCTTTCTGTGGGTTTCTAGGGAACATCTGATGGCGTAAGTGCCTTCTTCTGTCTTTGGTGATCACTCGTGGCTGAGTATGATTGCCTTCCGCACTTAACAGTGTGTCCGTAGGTGACTGTGGAGGCCATGCAGAAGTCCAAAAGGATCTCTATATCTAAACTTGAGGGTCAGTTTCAGCATAAGTACGTACAAACTGGACCCAAACATAAAACCCTGGCTTCATACACAATGACTATCCAGGCAAAAGTTATAGGCATATATATCAAGAAAATTCTGATTTACTGTGTTATGACTGATGCAAAAGCCAATTACAGTGTTAAGGACTAAAAAAATAAAGGAGGGTTTTGAAAAAAATAATCAGTATTACATGGGGTACAAACTTGTGGGGTACAAACCTGTTTAGAATACCATCATTTCTTCAAACTACCCTTAAGTTTTCAATTCTGCTCTTGACGTAGATGGGAATATGGTATGTTCTAGGAACTCATGATTCCTCTATCCCTATCATGATCTTTCCATTATAGATATTCTTTCCTTTCTTCATCCGCCCATCCCAACCACCCCAAATTCCTCTCTTTCCTTCTCTACTAAAGCTACAATTCAATTTTAATCAAAATTCTCTCTACTGGTAAGCTACCCAAACTCAGAACTGACACCCTTGTAGGACAGCTTCATTCATCCGTAAGCTGTTTATGCTTAGAAATCGCTTTAGTGCTACATTTATTTATTTTTTAAAAAAATGTTATCTAACACTGTAGATTAGAAGTAGCCGGTGACGCAATAGGTGGTATACACTGAACATTGAGGTCTACCGGGCATGAGATGACTTTTTGCTAAAAATGGTTGACATTCTCGCCAAGGTTTACTGAAGCAGGCAAGGACAACATTACAGTAAACCGACATCACTGGACATGTTGCATGGACATTTCAAACACATCCTCAGGGTGCATTTCTGAGATAGCTTTGTGGGGAAGAAAAAGTCAATGTCAAAGTATTTGATGAGAATGCGAGCTGATTTGCCGACACCAGTCCCGAAGAGAGAAATTAAACATAGGAAGCGTGAGTGAAAACACCTACATTTCTGCACATACTGACTTGCATCCAATGAAGTCATTCCATTCATCCATGGTCTTTGTTTAGAGCTATATGAAGATGTCGTGGAGCAGGTGGTCCGATTTAGAAGGGGAGTGAGATGATCACAGGGAGTTGAAGCTAGAGTATCCTATGGAAAGTCTCAATTGGATGGGGATGGTGGAATTGGGGTCACAAGAATTGCCTGATGTTAAGAGAGAGCTCAGAGCAGAGCCATAGCTAGGTGATAGTTTTTAGCTGATTTTGTGTGCCCCTCCCATTGCCTCCGCCCCTTGCGGGGGCCCACCTCACCACCCCCTAGCTACAGCCCTGGCTCAGAGACATTATTATTACTGGCTACTGTGAGAACAGAATGCTGGATTAGATGGGCCATTATTCTAATCCAACTGGCTCTTCTTATATTCTTAATTACAGTGGTACCTCGGGTTAAGAACTTAATTCATTCTGGAGGTCCGTTCTTAACCTGAAACTGTTCTTAACTTGAGGTACCACTTTAGCTAATGGGGCCTCCCACTGACACTGAGCCGCCGCTACGCGATTTCTGTTCTCATCCTGAAGCAAAGTTCTTAACCCGAGGTATTATTTCTGGGTTAGCGGAGTGTGTAACCTGAAGCGTCTGTAACCTGAAGTGCCTGTAACCCGAGGCACCACTGTATTAGCAGAATTCCCATATAGGGAGACTTCTTATGAAAACAGGAGCAGAAATTGCTCACAGGCTCATCCCATATCCTGAATGCGAAACAATCCAGTGAATAAGATTGGTATTCACAATCGTGGTTTCAGTTTTCAAACTTGATGACCCCTCCACCACCACCAATTTGCCTTGTGTTTGTTTTGCATTGAAATGAACAGGTCAGAATAATGTGATGATGACATAATTAGTTATGCAATTAACTATTTAAAATGTCACCATAGAAGATGGAGAAATGAATAATGTAGTTTTTACCGGAAGCCAAACTGCAGTGGAAAGGAAACAGCGCTGCATATAATGGACATGGGGAGGAATGGAAATTGATGCTTTCTTATATGCCAGAGGCAGAAGAAAATGTGCATGTTAAAGACAGGCTGCATTCCATTTTCTCAAGCTGAAAGTCAGATCCAGAATGGGGAATATGGGGTGACAGCCTGGATTCAGTCCTCTCCCTTCATCCTCAATCCAGGATCATCAGTTATATAGTTTTTCCTTCCATGAGCTATTGGCACAGGACTAAAACATTAAATTTCAGCCTGCAACACTGATTATTTAATCACCAACAGTTACTTCTGTTGGGAGGGGACGCAACACTAGATTCAGAATACAGTGGTACCTCGGGTTAAGTACTTAATTTGTTCCGGAGGTCTGTTCTTAA
Organism: Podarcis pityusensis; assembly: GCF_964106645.2. Taxonomy (NCBI): domain Eukaryota; kingdom Metazoa; phylum Chordata; class Lepidosauria; order Squamata; family Lacertidae; genus Podarcis; species Podarcis pityusensis. The sequence goes on from NC_138027.1 coordinate 88,835,092, forward strand.
CCTGAAACTGTTCTTAACCTGAAGCAGAACTTTAGCTAATGGGGCCTCCTGCTGCCACCGCACTGCTGGAGCACGATTTCTGTTCTCATCCTGAAGCAAAGTTCTTAACCCGAGGTAATATTTTTGGGTTAGTGGAGTTTGTAACCTAAAGCGTATGTAACCCGAGGTACCACTGTATTGAAAACAGGACTATCTAATAGCCAGGAGCAATCATATACTATGGGGAGGTGAGTGCAGTTGGGATTCTCTGGGGCTCATTTGGGTATAACCACTTTTAAGAGTCAACATGATCTAGCTAAGCAAACTAGGCAACTAGGCAGCTTCTTATGTGCAATGTGGGTGATACTATTTTCAGCAGAGCTCATCTTAAATAAAAGCCTTTTATTATAGAAAAGAAGTGAGAGAGGTACCATAAAATGAAGCAAAAGGGGGATTAATTAGGCTGATGTACTTATTTGCCAGTTCCCTAAGGGAGAATTAGCAAGCAGGACTCAACAAACTTAGGTTCTGGAAGTCCTTTGTTCAGACTGTTTCAAAGAGATTAAGATGGTACTGATTGCAGGGTCCCCAAGACTCTCCAGGCTCTATCTCACAAGCAGCTATAGGAAAGAATCCAGTACAAAGAAAGAGGGAAAGGCATTAGAGAGCAAGCTATTAGACCTATCTGTTCTTCAAGACTGTGAGTCGATGTTCATGCCTCTGCGCCTAAGCATGCTTCAGGATTTTTAAAAATTTTCTTTGTGAATTATGAGACAAGCTGACCTATTCTGCATCTCCTGGACAAATGTCTGGCTCAGAACACTATCATCTTCCAAATTCTGCTCTTCTCTGAATCTTGCAATGCTGTTCTCCACTCAAAACATACCAAAATCATCTCTACTTCTTTCCTACCCTTCAACCATTTTTTAGGAAAGGCTTTCAGAGCTGGAGGAGGGGCCCTAACCATTTGGCATCAGGGACAGAGCCCCCTTTCCTTTGTTTTCTTAATGGCCAATCACATTTCATTTGTTCTCTTAATGGCCCATCATCCAGGTGTCTTGATTACCTTTTAACATTTGCCAGAATCAGAGAGATTAGAAATCTGGCACCCAGTTTAACACCCCAAGCATAGCTGTCAACCTTCCCCTTTTCTTGCGAGGAATCCTATTCGGAATAAGGGAATTTCCCTTAAAAAGGGGAAAATGTTGACAGCTATGACCCCAAGCCTTTATTAAATTCTAACACTTTCTGGATCCAGGAATTTAGAGAGGTCTGGCACCCACAAACTCATAACACTGTGTTTGCTACCTCCAAAATAGATTTCCTAATGCAAGCAAGTAATTCTAGATTCAGTTAAATACCTAAGCAGAGTTTATATGCACTTCTTCCCCTTTATAGAGGTGGCTTCTCATACTGAAGCAAAGCAATGAATTGCACCCACCCCCCTACTTAGATTCAGATCTGGGCCTCATATAGGTACTTTAGATATTTACAGGCATGAAGGAATAGCCAACGTGCAAATGTTTCTGGGTTGTTGTGTTGTTGTTTTTTTGGGGGGGAGGCAGTTAAGAAGCACAGTTGAGTTTGTGTATGGTACCAGGCAAAGGTTGAGGACTGCAATTACTCACCACAAAGGAAAAGAGAGTTTCTGGGAAAATGATAAAAATGAAATAGTACTCATTCCAATATTTTACATGTATATTACCAGGGAGACAAATGTCTTCTTCTGACAAATAGGTTTCTGTGACACTTAAAGTAGTGCTTGATTTATACCCACAAAAATAGTTTAAATGAATAAGTCACATGCCTTCCTTATAAACTAAGGAAGAAGAATGGAACAATTCTTTTGTTTAAAAAAAGTTAAATTAAAATAAAATAAATTGCTTGGAAAGTGACACACATAATCATACATTTTAAAGAACTGGGCAAACCAAATCCTTCACCATGGATGTAGATTGGTTTTAACAAAAGGATCGATTTTATAATGGTTTTATTGAATGTCTGGTATATTACTTCAGTGTTTTTTTTTGTATATACCCCCTGTTACGGAATCACAAAATAAATATGCCATGAAGGCTAGGGATCTCTTGCTGCCCAGGACTGACCTGCTAGGAGCCTGAAGGGCCCAGCCCTGCCTCTCTCCACCTGGCTTGGGGCAGAGCCTGACAGGCTCCATAAAGGACTGCTGCTGTTCAACAGAGAGAGCTCCTTTTTAAATATTGTTTTTATTTCTTATCTATGTCATTTTAAACTGTTGTTGATATTAATGTTGTATTTTTAGTTTTAGATTTTATGATTTGTGTGGAAATTGTTTTCCATTTGGTTGTGCACCTTTTGATGTGTTTTATTTCTTGTTTATGACTTTTGTTATGTTGGTAATTTATGTAAATCTTGTCATGTTGTAAGCCTCCGTGAGCATTGCTTTAACTATGGAAAGGTGGCATACAAATAAAATGATGGTGAATGATGATGATGATGATGATGATGAGCATAATCAGATGCTGCCAGACATCTCATTACCATACAACTAGTCTAAGGCGAGAACCCTCAGGCTGAATGGGAGGAGCCCATACTGTAGCTCAGGGGTCAGCAAACCTTTTCAGCAGTCCACTGTCCCTCAGACCTTGTGGGGGGCTGGATTATATTTGGGGGGGGGGGAATGAATGAATTCCTATGCCCCACAAATAACCCAGAGATGTATTTTAAATAAAACAACACATTCTACTCATGTAAAAACACACTGATTTCCAGACCATCTGCAGGCCGGATTTAGAAGGCGATTGGGCCAGATCCAGCCCCCGGGCCTTAGTTTGCCTGCCCAAGCTGTAGCTCATTCCCCTATCTGTACTGTCATAATTTTTGGAGGGAAAATGTGCGTGGTGGGAAGAACTGCAACACTGGCTTCTTCTATGGCCAAGAACTAATGTGTGACCCTAGCAACGCAGAGGAAGGAACCACCCTGAAGAGGTCCTCATGCTAGAAGTGTAACCTAAGAAGAGGACCTAGAAAATGCCCAAGATCTTTACAAGGGGGCCATTCGAGTTGATAGCAAATGAGAGTGGAAATGGACTTTCTAAGCCAATGCATAGTATTTTGACATCCAGATAAACATGAGTGCTTGGACATCCCATTAATCTTTTCTCTGAGGTATCAGGAAAACACATAATCACTGATGCTACTAGTTCAGAAAGTCGTTACATTACATCCGACTCTTTAAAGGCTGTTATACTCTTGTACCTTTTAATACCTGAAATACTGGAAAGACAGTAGCAAAAAGGGAGAAAAAAGGGAGAAAAAAGGGGGGAAAGTTGAGTCATCATGCATCCGCTGAGTTTTCTGAACATTGTAATTTATTCAGTTTTTAGCCCACTACAAACTGAAGGGCAATTATCTTATCAGTATGTGTGTTTGCTAGTGCTTAACTATATTGTAGGGAGATTGACAGCTACCTCAAAACAATTTAAAGTTGAGCATTCGTTTGCAAGTCTCATTCCCTGAAAACACACAGACAATGCTGGATTATATCAGCAGGCAAAGAAGAAGGAATCCCGATTAGTTTAATCAAGCTACTTTCCTCTCTCTCTTTTAATCAGTGTGCTCAGTCTTTCCAGCTATACTTCTGGAGTAATTAAAAATGCCTAAAACCAGCTAAAGAGAAGATTAGTGGCAGGGTAGTAAGTTAAAGTGATGGATGTGGAACATTTGAGCAGAGTCTTAAAGAAAAATGAAAACCAGGCTTACCTAGTGAAAATGAAATAACAACAGTGGTTGTTCTTTCCCCCTCCTTTCCTTGCATGAGGAGACCATTGCTCTGTAGTGGGCCACACTTTTTTCAGGTAGACAATGCCAGGTTCAACTTTAGACATACCCAGCCAAATAAATCTATTTGCTTAACAGGTAATGGGAAAAATAAAATTTGTGGCATTGAAGAGATGCTGCCATTCAGAGTTAGAATGACAAACAATCTATTCTGCTTTAAAGTAACTTCCTCTTCTTTGAGATGACTGACAATTTGGATTTAGTTGATATTTGGAGAACAAAGAACCCCTTGGGCAGAGAGGGAACTTTCTTCTCTGAAGCCAAAATAACATGGACAAGAATTGACCAAATTTGGGTAACTAGAGGACTGGCTCCAAAGACGAGAAAAGTGGAAATTTGCCCTAAAACCTGCTCCGACCATAATGCTGTAAAGATGGAGATGAGACTAACACCAACTGGCTCCTTCAGATGGAGGATGAATGACACCTTGTTTAGGGATGAAGAAGTGATCAAGAAGACCCAAAAAACCTTGAGAGATTATTTTGAGATTAATATGAATACTACTGTTGAAAAAAGAGTAATCTGGGACGCAAGTAAAGCGGTCATGAGAGGGTTCCTGATACAACAGAATGCAATAAAGAAGAGAACCCAAAATGAGAAGAAAGATAAAATTTTGGAGAAAATAAAGGAAGGTGAGAAGAAATTGAGAGCAAAACCAAAGTCGCAAGAGATTTTGAGAGAAACAAAGTTACATCAAGTACAATATATGAAAATGATGAATCAGGAAATAGAATGGAAAATTAAACAGATGAGACAAAAGACTTTTGAGTCGGCTAATAAATGTGGGAAATTGCTGTCCTGGCAAATGAAAAAAAGACAAAAACTTAATACTGTCACAAACTTGGAAGTGGAAGGAAAGAATATACAGAACCCAGTGGAGATTAGAAATTCTTTCCAGAGGTACTTTAAACAATTATATACACAAGGGCCACAGAAAGAAATTGACATAGATCGATTTTTGAAAATAAATGGACTACAAAAAATCTCTCAAGAAAACAAGCTAATGTTGAATTACAAAATAACTGAACAGGAGGTAGAAGGTGCCATCCAGAATATGCAACTGGGTAAATCTCCAGGACCGGATGGCTTAACTTCAAGATACTATAGATCTCTGAAAAGTTGGATAATACAACCACTAAAGGAAGTCTGTAATGAAATTTTGGAAGGGAAAAAAGCACCAGAGTCGTGGAAGGAGGCGTACATCACACTTATACCGAAAATTGAGTCTGAGAAGACACAGCTTAAAAATTACCGCCCCATATCTCTTCTTAATGTGGATTATAAAATTTTTGCAGATATTTTGGCTAAAAGATTAAAAAAAGTATTAGTGGAAGAGATACACAAAGATCAAGCAGGCTTTCTCCCGGGCAGACACTTGTCTGATAATACGAGAAACATAATTAACATTTTGGAGAAATTACAAGTGAACATTAATACCAAGGCAGTTTTGATATTTGTGGACGTGGAGAAAGCTTTTGACATTTCCTGGAGTTTTATGAAGAGAAACCTACAGGGGATGGGGGTTGGTCAAGGCTTTGAAAACGGTATAAGTGCAATATATTCTGAACAAAAGGCTAAACTAATTGTTAACAATGTGGTGACGGAGGAATTTAAGATAGAGAAAGGGACACGACAAGGTTGCCCAATTTCCCCATTGCTTTTTATATCGGTCCTAGAGGTACTTTTAAATATGATTAGAAGGGACCAATTGGTTAAGGGTATACAAGTCGGAGCTAAACAGTATAAATTGAAAGCATTTGCAGATGACTTAGTATTGACATTACAGGAGCCAGAATCTAGTTCTAAAAGAGTAATAGAACTGATCCAAGAATTTGGTCAGGTTGCAGGATTTAAGTTGAATAAGTTAAAAACTAAGGTTTTAGAGAAAAACTTAACAGCGATTGAGAGAGAGAGGTTTCAGAAGGAGACAGGATTAACACTGGTTAAGAAAGTGAAATATTTGGGGGTTAACATGACTGCTAAAAATGTGAATTTATTTAAGGATAACTATGAAAAATGTTGGACTGAAGTGAAAAAAGATTTAGAAATATGGTCAAATTTGAAGCTTTCATTGCTAGGCCGTAGCGCTGTGATAAAGATGAATGTATTGCCAAGAATGTTGTTTTTGTTTCAAACACTGCAAATTGTGGACAAAATGGACTGTTTCAAGAAGTGGCAGAGAGACATTTCCAGATTTGTCTGGCAGAGCAAGAAGCCCAGAATAAAATTCAAAATACTAACGGATGCAAAAGAAAGAGGTGGATTTGCCCTGCCAGACCTTAAACTTTACTATGAATCAGCCGCATTTTGTTGGCTGAGAGAATGGCTGCTTCTTGAAAACACAGACATTTTGGACTTAGAAGGTTTTAACAATGTATTTGGGTGGCATGCATATTTGTGGTATGATAAGGTCAAAGCCCATAAAGCATTTAAAAACCATATTGTCAGGAAAGCATTGTTTAATGTCTGGATAAGATATAAGGATCTACTTGAAAATAAAACTCCAAGGTAGCTGTCACCGATGGAAGCGAAGGCTCTGAAAAAGCTCAATATGGAGGCCAAATGGCCGAAATATTGGGAAATTCTGGAACAAGAGGGAGATAAATTGAAATTGCAGAGCTTTGAAAAACTAAAAAATAAAGTGCGAGATTGGCTTCATTACTATCAAATAATGGAGGCATACAATCTGGACAAGAAAATTGGCTTCCAGGTGGAAAAATCAAAATTGGAAACAGAACTGTTAGATCCTAAAGTTAAGAATTTGTCAAGAATGTATAACTTGCTGTTGAAATGGAATACTCAGGATGAAACAGTGAAATCTGTTATGATTAAATGGGCACAAGATGTTGGACATAACATAATGATGGCTGACTGGGAACAGTTATGGACCACAGGTATGAAGTTCATGGCATGTAATGCCTTAAGAGAGAATATTATGAAAATGATATACAGGTGGTACATGACACCAGTCAAGCTTGCAAAAATTTATCATTTGCCCGATAATAAATGTTGGAAATGTAAAGAAACTGAGGGTACATTCTTTCACCTTTGGTGGACGTGCCCAAGGATTAAGGCTTTCTGGGAGATGATCTATAATGAAATGAAAAAGGTATTTAAATATAATTTCCTGAAGAAACCAGAGGCCTTTCTCCTGGGCATAGTCGGCCAATTGGTGCCAAAGAAGGACAGAACTTTCTTTATGTATGCCACAACAGCAGCAAGAATTCTTATTGCAAAGTACTGGAAGACACAAGATCTACCCACCCTGGAAGAATGGCAGATGAAGGTGATGGACTATATGGAACTGGCCGAAATGACTGGCAGAATCCGAGACCAGGGAGAAGAGCCAGTGGAAGAAGAATGGAAGAAATTTAAAGACTATCTACAGAAATACTGCAAAATTAATGAATGCTAGAATGAAGTTGGAATGAAGCTAAGGGGTTTTTAGCAGCAATGTTATAAGGAGTATGTAAAAATGGACTGTTAACAGATGAGAATATACGGTTATTATATAGTAAGACAAAGGTTTAAGATAAAAACAAAGAGGGAAAGGATTTGCTGAATTAACTTACTGAACTGGAATACAAAAAAGGGGAGGTGTGAGGAGGTCAGGGAAACAAGTGAATGAAAGACAAGATATGGAAAGATCGATTTGTTTTTAATTGTTTGTATTTTTTCTTTGTATTGTGTATTTTCTTTTTTCCTTTTTCCTTCTTTTATCTTTTTTTTTCCTTTTCTTATTATTACTAGTGTAACTTCCTTTTTTATTTCTGAAATTTTAATAAATATCTTATAAAATAAATAAATAAAGTAACTTCCTATTCCTTAGTGTATGCATCATCAACACCATCTGTATAGGCATTCTTGCACCTTCAGAATTTGATGTTAGCTGTGTCCTCTTCCACAAACAAAATTAGGCTTGAAATAATAAGGGCCGGGATTATTATTTTTGTGGGATGGGGAGCATTGTTTACAGATGAGAAGGGGAGAATTATGACACATATGGGGTACCCACTGCAGTTTATTAGGTCTGCAAATGTACCCATAGGACAAAAGGTCTGGTGATCCCTACCCAAGCATTCACTTACAGAAGAATTTATTCTACTTCCAGAGCCATCAGTTTACTGGATAATGAATACGGTATATGGAAAGATGAATCCATATATATATATATATATATTTCAGTAGTATTTCATTCAATTCATTTCAGAGCCTTCCCAACACTAGCATTCTCCTTCTGGGATTATTCCCATCCCAGAGTTGTTCAATTAGCCAATCCCTTCCTTGTTGTAGAGCAGGTGTGGGAAACCTGTGCCCCCCACAAGATATAAATGGACTTCAACTACCATCAGCCCCAGCCAAAAGGACCAGTGATCATGGATGATGGGAGTTGTAGTCTGATGAAATTTGGAGAGCAATAGGTTCCCCAGCCCTCTGTTAGAGAACAGGAAACAGAATTATGGCTGTGGTTTTATCAAGCGGGGTTCACACATCTATCTCCTGCAAAATTTGACACAATTTTTGAGGTTTTTTTATTGGGTAAAAGAACTAAAAGGTAAAAAAGAGAGAGAGAGAGAAAAGGTAAAGTTAAGTACCGTCAAAGGCAACTATGGAGTGTAGCACTCATCTTGCTGTCAGGCCAAGGGAGCCGGCATTTGTCCATAGACAGATTCCTGGGTCATGCGGCCAGCATGACTAAACCATGGCAATCTGAAGAAAACAAAAAAATATTTGTATGATTCAAGGAAATTTCTCAAAGCATGAATGCATGTGTTATGCTTTCTAAGAATGAAAACAATTTGATTTCATGCGTTCTTCTATGAAACATGAAACTGCGTTGAATAAATGCTCTTCTTTTTTGTATTTTTAACCATGGTTGAAAGTTAAAACATAAAATGGGTCTGAAATCATTCAAAGGATTGTCAGTGTCTGCCTCGTTGTGTATTCCTTTGAAAAACACCAGACGGAAACAGAACAGATGGGGAAATGGCATATTAACATACCTCAATGACCCATAAACACTAATGACTGACAGAAACCTCTGTTTTAGTCAACAAGAACCAAATATGGTGTAATAAAGTGTAGGAAGATGCTGGTGCACATTACAGATAAAACATTAGACGCTGATCAAGCAATTTGTTTATTCCACAGCTTGTAACACTAACCTTCTCTCAAAACACTAGAACAAGAGTCAGAATTCTTGCCACTTTTCAAAAAAAAAAAACAAAATTCATTTTGGATGTGTGCGTGTGTGTATTTCTTCTTACACTTTCCAGCAGCACTTAGTTCTTTAGTGAATAAATTATCATTTCAATGGGAATTTTTACAACTGCTCTTCTACAATGCAATACAGTGGTACCTCTGGATGCGAACGGGATCCGTTCTGGAGCCCTGTTCTCATCCAGAAGCAAATGCAACCCATGTCCGTGCATCTGCTTGTGTCACAATTTGCCACTTCCGCACATTCGTGTGACATCATTTTGACCGTCTGTACATGCGCAAGCGGCAAAACCTGGAAGCAACGTGCTCCATTACTTCTGGGTCGCCACAGCGCACAACCCCAAAATACTTATCCCGAAGCTACTTCAACCCGAGGTATGACTGTATTGAAGATGTTTACTCCAATGCGAAGACCTCTCATTTCCACGTAAATCTTCAAAGGGTTACTACGAAGACAAGAAGTCTGTTACACATGGGGCATACATTTGAGTAGGCATGCACAGGATTGTGTGGTAAGAATCATAAAATTTCAAAACACAGAATGCTTGTTGTATTTCTTTGTGGTGAGAGAGGTTGAGGGTGGCCTAGGGTGTGGTTGGTTGTCTTTGGTTGGCTGTAGTGAGGTTTGTTTTTGTGTGAGAGTGGTGTGTGTGTGCTTGGATTAGGTTAGCCATATTGATTCGTATGCTGTCAGCGGGTTCTTGTTGTTGTCTTGTTGGTCTATGTACGCCATAAAGGGATAAAATTTCAGTTTATTTGTTGGTTTTTCTAATGAGGGTGTTTCACATACTATTTGATACCATTGGTCCACACTTATTCCTGACAGGTCTCTCCAATGTCTGGCTATGATGCTTCTGGCTGCTGAGAGTAGGTGGGTTATGAGCTCTTTATGATGTGAGTGGGCATTATTATCTTGGAAGATGTTTAGTAGGGCCAGTTCTGGGGTGACTTCTAATAGTTGTTTAGTTATTTTGCATATTTCTTGTATGATTGTTGTCCAGAAGTGTTGGATGTTGGGACATTCCCACCACATGTGGAGGTATGTGCCTGTGGATGTGCATCCTCTCCAGCATTCCCTCCCCCCCCTTTTCTTCCTTTAGTATTGTATGCAATACTAAAGTCTCACAGCAAATGAAACTGATCTGTAGAAAACACAACTTGAAAAAGAGACAATGCACATATTTTTGTGAACTAAGAAATCCTTAATAAAAATATATTAAAACAAAACAAAACAAAACAAAACAAAACTCAGAATGCTATTTAAAGATTACATAGTCTCCCTTTATCCATTTAAGGGCTATGTGTGATAGCCAGATTTCCTTGAGATCAACAACCAATTGTCTCAATGGAACTTTGGTACTGGTGGCCATATCTGACTTCACTAAGTCTTTGAACAGGCAAATGAAGTTTGGGGTTTCAGGAATGGATTTGGAAACCTCCTTAGTCATAACCATTCCCTAATACAGGTCCTTCTAATCAATTTAGAAATTGCCAGTGTGATGAATGCTCCACAACCTCTCCACATGAGTTGTGCCATGGCCTAATCAGCATATACCTTCTTAAGTTCCTCCCAATACTAGCATTGCTTTTCCTCAAAACTGGAGCAATGTTGCCATGGGAAGGCAACACCATTTGAACTCCTCCTATGTGACATTTAACATTAGCAAGTGGCATTGAACGATGTCCTGTTGCAGTGGTTCCCATAACGCAAAGGTAGCATGAGAGTGGCCAACAATAACATTAGAGGGCCCACAAATGGAAGTCTTCTTTACTTAGGCAGAAATTCAAGGGATGGGATGCAGACAGATGAAAATGAATAGTGAAGATGTCTGCCCAATCTCTGATGAAAAAGTATACTCCATAGCCAAGAACTGGTGACACTCTAGGCTAAATCCTAGTCGAAGTTGGTTCTATAAATGGAAAACATTTTGATCTTGTAACACTGATTCTAAACACATGAACCTCTAATTGACTTGCCCCAAGGGAGAAAACACACACATACTTAGCATGATTCTCCCTTTCCAATGTCCTGCTTCCCTTTTACCTTGCAATATGTGGAAGTGGGAGGGTGTGTGGGGGTCATTCCAAAGCATGCAGCCAAAACCCCAGATTAATATTCAGTACACAGTACTCCTTATAAATTCACTGAGATCAGTTTTTTTAAAAAAAAATCTAATGAGGTTCATTGATCAACCTAACATTTCAATGTTTCCCATCTTTCTTCATTTCTCTAAGGAAATCCTCAATGGGGTTTTAATGAATTGAGTTTTTCTTTTGTATTTTCTTAGCATATGTACACTTTGCTAAATGACTCTGGAACTAGCAAGCCCAAGTTGAAGGAAGCTTGGCTTGTCAGCGGATGACAAAGTGCTTTTGCTGTAGCCTTCACTTCCTCCAGGGCAAATTCTTCCCCTGCAGAAGCTGCTGCCACCCACAGAAGCACTTTCTGGCCTTGCTGTGTGGATGCTGTGTGGATTTCAGCCACAGGTAGGTTACAGGCATATGACCAGCCAATTACTATATTGTGAATAGTTCAGACTGACAACAGAGCTAAAGCCCCCTTTTAACAGAACACTTCAATAGAGTTGCCACCATGCAGTGCTGCTCTTTCCTACATTGTGGAGGAACCCTGGTGTACACAGCACAAACTATAGCTCATTCCCATGACAGCATTTCCCCTGTTTTTGAAGTGGATGATGCCAGCACAGACAGGAACTACAAAAATGGACTCCTCAAAATGGGCTTATCCCATTACCCTGACCACACAGGCTCCCACACTGATAATGTGGCAAGGCGGAGATGGAATGTGGTAGACCAGAAGTTAGATACTGTGGCATTAATTATCCAAGGCAAAATATATGGTTTCAGGGTACAATTTCAGTAGATATGAACTCAGAATTCTGAAACTGGTGCTGTTTCACTGTTTTGTCTTTCAAAGGCCATCATTTCTCCCACTGGATCCCCCTGTTTCTAAAATTGCCAACAGTGGCACCCTCTTGTACCCTAAATGACTTGTAGCCAGTCATTTTCACTGGCTATTGTGGAGTCATCTTGGCTCGCCTGCTATGTTCTTATCCCTGACATCTACAGCAAGCTAACGAAGCATTTTGCGCAATATCCTCATTTCTGTCTCCAACCATATCAGCTCCCTTCAACCTCCAGGTGACAATGGCATGACCAGCTGACTGGTTTGACCGCCATCTAGAGGAGTAGAAAGTCACAGCTTCCTATGTCCATTGAACATGTATGTGTTCATCCTTGTCGTAGCTACTTGTCGCCTTTGGTGTGGCTCTTAGCAGGGCATTTCAAACAGTGACCATTTCTTCCATTTAATGGTACTTTCCTTTTGTCTCCCCCTCCTTCTTTGCTTTTGTTTTCTTCCTTATTTGTGTTTTGTTGTGACTAGAATGTAGGGGTGGAAGAGTACATCCCAGCTCAGATCAGATTGGCTTGGAATCAGGTTTGCTACTTCTCAAGTTATACCAGAAAATAGATTGGCTTACTTCTGAGCCAATTCAAATTGATTTCTGAACCATAGAAGAATTGCAATGCTCATTTGATATACCTATTGCATCTCTAACAAGCACTGGAAATTCCACCTGGTTGGGGTTTTTTTGTTTTTTTGTTTTAGATATGTCTTTCTCTTCCCCATTCTTTGGTTATTTGTTTGTCTAGCTTCTAAGTTTCATAGCAGAAAATTGCCAAGTTGAAATATTTAGACTTCTGTGAGAGAATATTTGCAGATTAGCAGTAGGAATATGTTTTCCAGGATAGGTCATCCCAATTACATTGTTCAGAGGACTGTAAACACTGACCATATTTTCTGGGCTGATTAGTTTCCCCCCATGTACCCCAGGGGACTCCCATCACTGCAATGTTAATCAAACTCCCACTGGAAGCATGATGTGTTAAAAACACATTGCACAGGAAAGTAACTGCTCACCATTTTGTATTCTGTTTGATTGAGAAAAGTGGCTGGCTTCTGTATAGTGGCTGTACTGACCAGGAGGTTCAATGAACCAGCACAAGAAGCTACTACTGATGGATAAATGAACCCCCAAATTGTTGGTTGTGAGAGCACCGAGAGCACTACAAGAGAGCTGGAACTGAATGTTGGAAAGCATGGCTGGAGCAGGAGAAAGAACCCATGAGTGAGGACAGCAGAGGGATTCAGAAGCTGAACTGACAGCTGGATATGGATAAATATTGGGCTGCTTAAGGATATTACTAGGTTAGATTGATGTGTTTTTCCTGGTTATTTTTATATTAGATCTTGTGCATAACTTGTGCCAAAGGATAAATGGACATTAATCTGATATCAGGAATCACAGGACAGAGAAACCAGTAGGAGAACACTTCACTCTCCCAGCACATTCTATAGAAGATCTCAAAGTAGCTGTCTTATTACAAAAGAATTTCAGAAATAGACTGGAAAGAGAAGTTGCTGAATTGCAACTTATTACCAAACTTAAAATCATGGAGAGACCTGGTCTGAATAGAGACATTTGATTCTTATCTCATTATACATGATAAAGCTATTTTTAGCCATCTCACCCCTTGCTTTTTCCTGTATGACCAACTGCAGTCGTTAACAGTCGTCAACAGGTTTACCACACCTATCAGCCAATCACCCATTCCCACCACCCTTCTGAGTAATACCCCTCCCCACCCTCTCACTGTATATAAGGGTCTGGTGACTTCTGTTTCAGTGTATCCGAAGAAGTGTGCATGCACATGAAAGCACATATTAATAACAAACTTAGATGGTCTCTAAGGTGCTACTGGAAGGATTTTTTAAAATTTTGTTTCGACTATGGCAGACCAACACAGCTACCTACCTGTAACTTGCTCAAATGTTAGTACACACATACACAATCGTGCATATTTTTTAAAAGCCATGGAAACGATCACATTACAACAACTTTAAGTGAAAGATTGTGTACCTGTAATATCATCCACACTTGTTACTAGACTTCATTTAAACCCATTTTTGATTTTGACCACCAAGGATGAGTGCCTGCTACAATCATAGGTGGTCTAAGAAGGCTCTGCTGTACACAGATTTCTGAACTGTCCTCTGAAATAAGCCAAGATGTTATACTTCTCCGTACTTTTGCTCCTTCACAGCTGGACTCACATCAACAATTGCAATTCATTTCAAAATTGAAGCCTTCCCACTTCCTCCAAGTGACTAATGGGCAAAATGTGTACACCCTTGATTCAATGCTGTGGAATTATCATGCTTTTAACATCAGTAACTAAAGCTTCACTGGTCACATAAAGTGATCCTAGGTTGAGCTGACCTGACTCTCCTTGGCAGGACTCTCCTGCGGTGGTTTTGTTTTCTCTGGGGGGCTCAATTTGCTCAATTTGAACAGTTTAGTGTTTAATGGATAAACCTTCTCACCTGTCAGGGCCTGGTTGGATGAGGAGGAGAGCTGGGAGCGAGAAGTCCATGAGCCCCCCAGGAAGGACTCAGACTGACTGGATGAAGAAGAGTAGTATGAGCCTTCCTCCCAAGAATCCCCCAGGGAGGGCTCTGAAAATGACACCTTAGGTCCCAGAGTCTGGTGGTGGGACACTGAGGAGCAGTCAGCAGAAGGGATGAGCTGGGAGCTGATAGAAGCAAGAGACTTGAGTGATCAAGGGGTGGTGTAGCCGAAAGAGGAGGGCTTTTCAGGACAGGATTAGAAGCTGAGAGTCACAGGGTGCATAGAAACAATCCCAGTCCTGTTGATTCTCCTTCCCCTTATCTCCCAGCTCGAGGAACGTCCTGCATATTGTTGCAACGTGCAGACAGGTCCAGAAGCGGAGCTCACCTCCTTGACACATCCTTTGTCCGCTTGGTAGGGATCCAGAGTGAAAGACTAGATGAACCAGGGACATTGCTATGTTGTTGTTTTCAGCTAATAAAAAACTAATTGCATCCTGTGCCTTCTGTGTATGTGCCTGCCCTGTGGATGACCTGGCTTGTTGACAGCTCCTTGACATCACTCCTCCACTGGGCATGGCCACAAGGAGATCAGACAATCCATAGTTTAGTGTGGCGTGGACAAACATGCTTACCTCTCCCCTGGGCATGGCCACAAGGAGATCAGAAGAATTTTCTGAATTGGCAATTGCAGTTGGTAATGTTCAAGTCGTGGTCTAGATAAGTGTGACTTCTGGTCAGCTTGGATGGTTCTACTCTTACACTCTACAGTCTGGTTCATCTTTCACACTGGACCAAACCATGGCTTAGTGTTGAGTGTGCAGGGTCTCCAGAAAATTGTGGCTGCTTTGCTCCTCCCTGGTCATTTCGCTGCTGGACATCACTAACCTAAGCAATGGCAGGGCTTGGCACAGGGGTTGCCAAACTTTTGGGGCCTAAGGACACATTTGCAAACAGGAGCAACTGTTGTGGGTACTATACACATACACACAAACACACTGCAACTAGGCACGCATTGCAGGCTACTGGCTACAATATAACATATATTTTAAAAGAACTAATTTGCAACACTCATGGTCCTCCAGATTCCCCCCTCAAATTAATTCAAATGGAATTCTCTCCCACTGTTTCCCTGTTGACCCAGCAAACTTTTCAAATAATAGTCTGATGTCTCACACCAATTATGCTTGTCAATTCCTGCACTTTCGCATTGCAGGGGAAATCAGAGGGAATCATGTAGGCAGACGTTTTCTCATCTATATAGACTTCTTCCTTCAAGAAGAATCGTTAAGGATTACATGCCCTTTCTATTGCCTCTTTAATACATTTTTCACCAGGGGTTAGTCTTACTCATGCTTATGAAGCATTATTTAGCATTAAGAATCTGAGCAGTTAAGAGTCATAATAATGGAATAAAATTTGTGCATGTTGGCTGCATTCCGAGAAGCTACTGCACATGTTTGAGTCACACTAAGTCCCTGTGAGGGAAAAAGGTGGGGTATTAATGATGATGATGTGAATGGTCTATGAACACAGATGTAGCCACACAGAACACCCACCGTAACAATTCCTGCTTCTTTTCCATGCATAGACACACTATAATGCCATTACATTTCTGTAACCTAAGACCATGTGGTACCGTTACAGGCCATGCAACACATTAGACTGTAGCAATGTCCCCAGCTCAGCACAAAGTCAAGTACACCTTTTCATATTGATGGATATGGGCAGAGCAAACAAACACCCATTTACATTGGGCTGGAAAGCAGTATGTGGTAGAGGTTCTATCTGCCCATCTCCCTTAGCTCAGACAGCCTCCCACCAGCCACCACCGATGGAGGCTGTCTGCATCATAAGGGACTCTTCCTTCCACCCATCAAACATGCAAGAGGGCAGGAGGTCCTCTGGTGAGCCCCCGAATGGTGCGTTCCAAGGGTTGAGAGTGTTAGGATATTTCCGTTCCACCTTAAAAGGGAGCAGGCTTTGTGAGTAACAGAGTCTGCGCATGTCCTGTTCACAGGATGTTTATGCTTGCTGTTTCCTTTCGATTTCAGTCGGGTCGAGATGATGACTCAGAACTGTCATGTTTTTCTTTGTTCTGTTCAACGCTAAATAAAGTCTGTAAATATGCTCTTCTGCTCTTCTGCGGTGCAAGCTTTCTGGCTGTGTTTCTGCTGATAAAGGATGTGCACGAGCCTGGAATGTGGCAGTCAATTTCCAAGGCTTCGTGTCGCTAATTGCTGGATCTGCGTGGCTACAGAGATCGATGGACGTCCGGCAGCCGGCATGGGGGCTCAGATGGACGCTATCTCCCTGGCAGTATCCCAACAACAAGGTTTCGGGCCCAGATTCACAGCACCTACAGGAGAGTAAAGCTGCAACAGACTGCGTCTGAGAGGTATGTCAAAAGCGAAAGAGAGGTTTTTCTCTCTTTACCTCGGCAAGGAGCCTTTGGAACTCCGGCAGATTAATGGCTCTGGGAGCCAAGCCAGAGAGTTCGTGATTAATGAGCTGCCAAGATAACGACGTCTTTGAAGGCATAAGAGACTCCCGGCTCAAAGGAAAAGCTGAAATGGAGTTTTTCCAAGCTTCTCAGGCTGAGGAGTGCCCAAAGTTAAATCGGCACAATTATGAAACCTGGGCAAAATGGTGTGAATCTTTGCTGCGTCAGTTTGGAGTGTGGCATACTGTGTCTGAAGCCCCTCCAGTTCCTCTGACAGATAGATGGAGGGCCGCTAATTTGAAGGCGATTGACATAATCGTCTTGTCCGTCTCTCTGGAGGATATAAAGACGCTAGCTGGCAATCTGACTGCACGTGGCATGTGGAATGCTTTGATGAAAGCTCACAAGCCAGTCATCCCAGCCCAGAATTTGACTGCATCGGAGGTCCTAGCTGTTTCCCAGAATGCGAGTGAATGCAGGGATGCTGAGGGCACCGGTTGCAAGCTGCAGGGGGAGCTGACCGTCACGTCATCCCAGGCAGCATTCCAGCCTCCAGGGGGAGCCAAGGAGTCGGCAGCTGAGAGCTCTGTTTCTCGTGGGAACCAAGGTCATCGTCTTTGCAGAAGCCGGAAGGCCAGAGGTAAACAAAGACAGATGCCTGCAGATGGCCAGAAGCAGAGGGAGGGTGAAGAGCCCGCGCCAGGGAAAAACAAAGATGTGTTTGCTGGCACTGCTTCACCAAAGGCTAAAGGCACGTCTGCTGACCAGAAGCAGGGGGGCAAGCTGCAAAAGCCCACGCCAGTGGAAAACAAGGCTATGTTTGCTGGCACTGCTTCACCAAAGGCTAAAGGCACGTCTGGTGGCCAGGAGCAGCAGGGGGGCAAGCTGCAAAAGCCCACGCCGAAGGAAAACAAGGGTTTGCTTGCTGTAAAGACTGCTCCAACAGCCAAAGGCAGATTTATTGTCGATTCAGGTGCGACCCGCCACGTTTCGAAGGACCGCCATCTCTTTATCTCCTTCAAGCCTCAGGAAGGTGAGATCCACCTGGCTGACGGAAGGACGTTGCAAATCGCAGGAGAAGGGACTGTGAAACTTGCAAGTTTGCACACAACCATCAGTGGTGTACTTTATGTTCCAGGCGCTGCAAGCAACTTGCTAAGTGTCCCACAACTTACTGGGCGTGGTTTTCAGATATCCTTCAAGAGGAGTGTCTGTGTCATCAGTAAAGGCAAAGAGGACTATTTGCATGCAAAGTTTATGGATGGTTTGTTCCATGTAACTTATGATGACACTGCTGTTGTATCTAATGCTGATTCTTGTTGTGTTGCACAAACTAACCAAGTTCTTCATGCAGGATGCATTCATGATGCACATCGAAAGTTTGGTCATCTCTCTTGGAAGGCACTGGCCAAGATGCCAGAGGTGGTTGAGGGTTTGAACATCAAACCCTGTAAATTTCACATGAAATGTGTATCTTGTGCAGAGAACAAGGTGAAGGTTGCTCCAAAAGGCAAGGAATCTAGCAGGCAGGCCTCCAAGCCCTACCAGCTAGTGCATGCGGACCTGGTTGGTCCACTTACGCCCTCTTTAGGGGGAGCAAGGTACTTCATGGTTCTAATTGATTCTTTTTCCAGGTACATTCATGTGTTTTTGCTCGAACAGAAATCGCAAGCGTTTCCGAAGTTTAAGGCATTCTGTGCTTGGTTGGAGAATGCCCACGGCAAACGTATCGGTTGTTTGTTTACCAATCGAGGCGGGGAGTTCACTTCTCAGCAGTTTGAAGCTTTCCTGACTGAGAAGGGAATCCAGCATGACATGTCAACGCCCAGATCGCCATGGATGAATGGGCTTGCGGAGCGAGCAAATCAGACATTGCTGCAAGGAATAAAAACCTTGTTGCATGATGCCAATCTCCCTGATAAGTTTTGGGGGGAAGCTTTGGGGAATTTGGTTTACTCCTTTAATCGCAGATTGTCATCACCCATTGGCTGTACCCCCTATGAGAAGATGTTTGGCAAGAAACCCAACACCAAACACATGAGAATCTTTGGTTCTGACATGTGGGTACACTCCCCACAAACCAACAAGCTTGGGAAGCGTGGGGCACATGGTTTGTTCATGGGGTACGAAAAAGGTGCATACAGGGTATGGATGACTAACTCTAAGTCCATTAAGTTCACAAGGAGTGTTGAGTACAATCCTAAGTGGGGGGGAAATGTGGGAATTTTCCAGAGTTACCCAGAGGAGGATGGAGGTGATGTCAAGCAAGCAGCTAAAGCTGAGGAAGCTGCTGAGGATGAGGATGATGATGATGATGAGGATGATGATGATGATCAGAGTTCGGATTCCAGTTCAGTGGGCGGTGCTGCTGCTGGTGTCAGTGACAGTGATGACACAGCAGACTACCAGAGCGCAAAGGCCTCAGTCAGACCATCTGATGCGTCTGACAATGAACTGGAAGAACCACTGTTCACCATTGGTCAATTTTCTCCTAAGAAGGAGGAGATGAGTCTAGAAGACTTGCGTCTAGTACGTAGGTCTGAAAGGGCGACCAAAGGCAGACCTCCAAAGAGGTATGCTGATGAGTTTGCTAAGACAGCAACTGCTGTTCTTAGTAGCTCAGAGAAGGTGTGGGAACCTTCAAGCTTCAAAGAGGTTCAGGAGTTAACCTCTAAAGATGCTGAGCCTTGGCTTAATGCCATGAAGGCTGAAGTTGATTCCTTGAACAGGAACCAAACTTGGGAACTGGTACCGGTAGTCCCAGGAATGAGACTGGTTGGCAGCAAATGGGTCTTCAAGGCCAAGACAGACCAGAATGGCAAGGTTGTCAGACACAAAGCCAGATTGGTTGCCAGAGGTTTTTCACAGGTACCAGGACAGGATTACCACGAGACCTACTCTCCCACAGTCAAATATGAGAGCATTCGGCTGATGCTCAAGGTCGCTGCGGAGGAGAAACTGCATGTTTCCCATCATGACATTAATACAGCTTTTTTGTACGGGATTTTGAACGAGGAGCTGTTTATGCTTCCACCTGATGGGATGGAGATACAGAAGGGAATGGTCTGTAAACTGCGGAAATCCTTATATGGTCTTAAGCAGAGTGCCAGGTGTTGGAACACAAAACTCACTGAGACGTTGCTTTCTCTAGGTTTTCACCAGGGCAAAGCTGATCCATGTGTGTTTGTCAAGGAGGAGGGGCAAAACAAACTGTATTGTTTATGTTTTGTTGATGATCTTCTGATGTTTTGGAAGAATCAGGCTTTTTACCAAAGCACCCTAGCTCAGCTGAAGGAGCACTTTGACATGAAGGATCTTGGTGAGGTATCCAACTATCTTTCTCTGCAGGTGGAGAAGGACCAAACAGGTAATTTTCTGGTACACCAAACACAGAAAATTGCTGATGTGTTAACCAGGTTGAATTTGGCTGATGCAAACCCAGCAGACACACCGATGGTGACAGGTTACCAGGTAGACAGTACTGCTGAAGCGTTTTCTGACACAACGCTGTACAGATGCATTCTAGGCAAGCTGAATTTCATTGCCAGATGTTCAAGACCTGACATAGCTGTAAGCTGTAATCTGCTTAGCAGACATGCCAACAATCCTACGATTCAGGATTGGAAAGCTCTGAAGCGTATAGCCCGCTATTTGAAAGGGACTATGCACTACAGGCTGAGGTTCACCAGTCAAAAGACTGGGGGTCTTGAAATCTTTGCAGATGCAAGTTTTGGAAGTGACACCACGGATGGTACAAGCACTTCTGGAGTATGCTACATGTACAACCACTGCCTGTTTGACTGGTTGTGCAAGAAGCAGACGACAGTGAGCCTAAGTTCCTGTGAAGCAGAACTCAATGCCCTGTCATTTTCACTCATGGATTGTGAATGGTTGATGCAACTGTTTAAGGACATCGGGGTTTCTGTGAAATGTCCTGTACAAGTGTATCAAGACAATAGATCTTGTTTGGCTTTGCTGAACTCGGAGAGTTGCAAGCAAAGGACCAAGTACTTGCAGATTAAGCTACATCGTGCAAGAGAGTGTATTCAGAAAGGACTGATTCGGGTGTCCTACATGGCAGGAAATGAAATTCCTGCTGATCTGTTGTCTAAGGTTGTCAACAAAGAACAACTTAAGGTTTATGTACAAAGGTTGCAATTGGGTTGAACCACAGGTACTACAGGTTACACGGAAAGGGGGAGGATGTTAGGATATTTCCGTCCCACCTTAAAAGGGAGCAGGCTTTGTGAGTAACAGAGTCTGCGCATGTCCTGTTCACAGGATGTTTATGCTTGCTGTTTCCTTTCGATTTCAGTCGGGTCGAGATGATGACTCAGAACGGTCATGTTTTTCTTTGTTCTGTTCAACGCTAAATAAAGTCTGTAAATATGCTCTTCTGCTCTTCTGCGGTGCAAGCTTTCTGGCTGTGTTTCTGCTGATAAAGGATGTGCACGAGCCTGGAATGTGGCAGTCAATTTCCAAGGCTTCGTGTCGCTAATTGCTGGATCTGCGTGGCTACAGAGATCGATGGACGTCCGGCAGCCGGCATGGGGGCTCAGATGGACGCTATCTCCCTGGCAGTATCCCAACAGAGAGAGGGTGGAGCTGAGTTAGCCCAGGACCAGCTGGATCCTCAGCTGGTCTCACTGCCATCTTGCAATGGCATGGGGCCCAGATCAGACTCTATTACCCTGTTCCCCACCTTCCACCAATGCCACTGTGAGCAGCTGGCCTGCAAATGCAGTTATTACCCTTCTACTTTGTGAAGTCCCACCAAAGTGGTGTGTGTGTGTGTGTTGGATTGCACACTTAGTGTATTTTTTATTTTATTTTTGGATGCCCCCTGTGCCCCCTATTAGGTGAGGAACATCTTGTTCTTCCTTTTGACCCTTATGGATTCATTGAAATAGCAGGCTTCTGTTTGGAGTTGCAACCCCTAGTCTTACATTTAACTGCAACTTGAGTTCCCATAGGGTTTGTGGTTGTGTCAGACTGTGCAATGTACCTTCCTTTAAACAGGTCGCTTGAAGGGTGCCCTTGTTTAGCATCAAGGGCTATTGGTTCTCAGAGTGGATGGCAGTATATTTAAAACCAAGCTTTATAGTTTCTCATTGTCTAGAATCCGGACATTTTAGACCAACGTACCATTGTCAGTTCTCACCCTTTCCTATGTGTTACCATCTGCTCTGTTCTATCAACCTTCCAAGTCATCCTACTGGGGATTTGTAATGTCGGCTGGTGCAGTTTTCTTGCTCCGGGCAGCTGCTGCCATTTTGGGATCCCCTGACAGTGCAGGAATTGCCCTGCTGACACAGAGACAAGCTCCATTGTAGAAGTTACCACATAATATATTTTTTTTTGCTGTGTCACAGAGAACAAAAGGCCCATGGGTAAGAGTGTGGGTTCCACAGATCTCTAGAGACTTCTAACAATATCACATCCTGCCAGAAGCTCGCTTTTGTCAGAGGTCTGATTCTAAGCGCTACTGGTGCATTTATTAAATGTTGCAATCATCTGAAGATAAACAGATGGCTCCCATTCAAGCAGGGCAAAGGAGTGATTATACACATCTGCACAATACCAATAAACACTAATATATCCAGAAGCAATTGGCTGCTCTTTCAGAGCAAAACCAAGCCTTGTTCGTCATTACTTTGTTTTGGTTTATTTTGATTAATTTTACATAATGATCATAATGACATACTGAGGAGATATGGTTATCTCCGATGGCTGTATTTTATTTATTTCTTTTTCAAAACTGCTGCTTATGGAAAGTAAAGTATCCAACATTTTTCATCCTTTAACCAACATATTTTCTTCCCCCCAGATTTTGTGTCAACTTGCATCTACAACTTCATAAAATGGCTGTCATATTAGTAGTTCCTATTCCTTGCAAAGACTGACCAACACCTGCCATGAAGGGTAAACTATGATCACACCTCATCTGGCTGACCAGAAGTCCAACTCACAGATTAAAAATGGAATGGCATTCCCTAGAGTCTTACTCTCACCTCCAAGTTTACGTGCACTGGCATTACCTAAACTCCAAAAAGATGAGTTTCACACTTCTTCCATGCACAGAAAACAACTTTACCCTATGGACAGCTGTTGAGATTCAGTAAGCAGCTGGATTCCGTGGCTTATTTCCAAAGCAAAACAGAAAACTCATCCCAAAACTTTGCCTACCCAAACTTTCACGGCAATAAAATACACTGAAGATTTCTGTTCAGTACTGATTGTAGCAAATCTGACATTCTATGTAATAGTTATCTTTTTCTCCCTCTTATAGTGCTAGTCAGATTCTACGGTCATATCTACAGTAAACTAGTGGAACAATTTTCTCTCATCCTAAAACCCTGGGAACTATGAGTCTTCGAAGGGAACTAAGAATTCTAAGCACAATTCACAGGAATTGGGAATAATAATAAAAATAATAACAATAATAATAAATTTTATTTATACCCCGCCCTCCCCGGCTAGAGCCAGGCTCAGGGCGGCTAACACCAATAAAATTTCAGTAAAAACATAATGGGGGGGGGGAATCCAATTTAAAATACAGGTTAAAATGCAATTTAAAATGCAGCCTCATTTTAAAAGTAGCCCATAGATCAAAACCATAAGGGGAGGGAAACATAAGGGTCAGACTGAGTCCAAACCAAAGGCCAGGCAGAACAGCTCTGTCTTGCAGGCCCTGCATAAAGATGGTCAAGTCCCACAGGGCCCTAGTCTTTTGTGGCAGAGCGTTCCACCAAGTCGGGGCCATTACTGAAAAGGCCCTGGCCCTAGTTGAGACCAATCTAACCACTGTGTGACTTGGGACCTCCAAAATGTTGTCATTTGTGGACCTTAAGGTCCTCCGTGGGGCATACCAGGCGAGGCGGTCCCGTAGGTACGAGGGTCCTAGGCCACATAGGGCTTTAAAGGTCAAAACCAGCACCTTAAACCTGACCCTGTACTCCACCGGGAGCCAGTGCAGCTGGTAAAGCACTGGATGAATGTGATCCCTCGGCAAGGACCCCATAAGGAGCCTTGCCACGGCATTCTGCGAGACACAATGGTTAAACTGCTATTTTAGATTTACCTTAGATTTCAGAAGCCTAGACTATACTCTTTTCTTTTCTTTTCCTTCATGTCTGGTACATTTGATACACATATAAACATATACAAATGTAACTTCAGAGATATCAGAATCAGGGGAAGATAGCTCCCACACCAAAAGAAAACAAATCAAAAGGAGAAGTCGAATGCCACAAAAAAATCTGTGAACATTTTAAATCAATACCAATGCATAAAGGAATTCTTGGAGCGTGATGTCTGAAAACCATGGATGAAAAACAAGCGAGGCAAACTGGTCCTAGAAGAATGACTCTAGGCATGAAACTCTGTTGCTCAGAGAAATACCTTCCCTACTCAGCAGCACCATCCAACCGGGGAAGTCTTACCTTATGTAAAGGCTACATAATTCACCAAGCATGAACAGAAAATCGCTACACCACACACAGAGTAATGCCAATGCCCAAACAGCCATGTGATAGAAAACCCTACCAAATGGTAATCTGGCCACCTGTATTTTCTGTGAATAGGGTACAATGCATTCTGTTCATACTGGCTTTGGGGATGCTAATAATTTGGACAGGGTATAAGTTCAAAAAAGAAATACAGTGTTGTCTAGATCAGTACTTCCCAACCTTAGGCCATATTGCCCCCTGGGAAGCCCTGGGATATTCCAAGGGGGCCATAGGTGCAAAATGCAGAAATGGGGGCCCAGAGCATATTTAACCTTGTTTCCTCTGCAGTTTCTCCATACAGCTAGTCTTCAGTTTGAAGACCAGATCCTCTTTTGTGGCCGGGTATTTGGAAAAACTAGCAAACACACACACAGAGAGAATTTCTACTTCAATTAATACTGATGCCAGTGCTTTCATTTCATTTATTTGTTTACAGTGGTACCTCAGGTTAAGTACTTAATTCGTTCC
The DNA here is from genome assembly GCF_964106645.2 of Podarcis pityusensis. NCBI lineage: Eukaryota > Metazoa > Chordata > Lepidosauria > Squamata > Lacertidae > Podarcis > Podarcis pityusensis. Next base: position 88,859,960 of record NC_138027.1, read on the forward strand.
GGAGGTCTGTTCTTAACCTGAAACTGTTCTTAATCTGAGGTACCACTTTAGCTAATGGGGCCTCCCGCTGCCGCCACGCTGCAGCTGCGCGATTTCTGTTCTCATCCTGAAGCAAAGTTCTTAACCTAAAGCACTATTTCTGGGTTAGCGGAGTCTGTAACCTGAAGCGTATGTAACCTGAAGCGTATGTAACCCAAGGTACCACTGTATTTCAAAGATTTATATATGTCCTACTACAAAGTTTCCAGAGCAGTTCCCAGAACCAAATAAAACACACAAATGACTCATTCTTGTTGCAGCATCTACTTGTTTCCCCTGCATAAGGATGTTTCCATCTCAGTTGAGCTTTAAGAAACAGCTTTTTTTGCTCCAAATCATATATAGTAGTATTTGCTATTCACTTCTGAGCTTTCGTGTGGAGATTTAAATAGTTGTCTATGTTTATGGAGGTGTATGCACATCCACGGTAATTACTAAAAATAATTGAAAAACGGATTTCTATTTAGGTTTTGAAATTGGGAACCTTCATGGCAGATTGGCACAGCTGTCTTGCAATTAGGCCACTCTAGCATTTCTCATACCACACATTATTTACTTAAAATGCCTTAAAATCACCTAGCACATTATAAATTACTGTTGGGCCCCTCCAAAAAAAAATCTCCTGTGTCTTTCCCCTGCCAAAGGTACCCTCCTTCTAAAGGTACCCAGGGCAGACGTCAGCTCCAGCCAGCATAAGCAGAAAAATAGAGTAGGTCACAGTCCTTCAACACTGGGCTTCCAGACATTATTGGCCTGCAGCTCTCATCATCGCTGCCAGCTTAGCCAATAGTCATGAATGATGGGATTCGTAGTCCTGACCCAGGAAAAAACAGTGTAGGCCAGAGTGTGGGCAGCAAAAGGAGACATGTCTGGTTTTGTTTTGTTTGCAGCTACCTGGTCCAGGGGAGCGATGCAGACATGCTTGTAGCTTTGGGGAACAAATAAAGCTTTATAATTTAGCACTGTCCCCCAGGGTATCTACATGATCCTCCATGCTGAAAATGGAAACTTACAAACCAAAAGATATTACAAGGAAAACGATACATCTCCAGGGATTGTTTATATTTATATTTCAATATAGGTTCAGGTCTCCACATTTACACATCATTTTGCTAACCTTTTTCCTATATAAAAAAGGCCTAATTAAATTTTAGTGTGCATTTCTTCTAATACATGCATTTTCTCATGAAAATTTCCTAATATACAGCTTTTTGCTAGTTATTCATTTTTGTAGGTTATTTTCACTCATGTATGCATTACAATGCACCCCTTAACCTGAAAATTCAACTTTGTATACATTACTTGGCTGGAGAGCCTCATTGCAAAATTCAGAGAAGTGTGAATTTCAAAGGAAGGTGGTGCTTCAAATTCACATATTGTTTTGAAAAACACAAATCATGTAGGCTTGCCTTTATATGTGAGCCGAACAACATTTCTCCCCTGTGTTTAGTGCAAAACGGGGAACACATAGTAACAGTTGTCCATAGATGACCATGGTTTATGTTGTAACTTTTATGGTTGTTGGGATATTTTTATCCTGGAAAAGATAGTGGTTTTGTCTACACTGGCATGTAAAACAGACAAGTATCGCTTCTCTGACAAGTAAGGTAACAGTTGATGGTAATTGATGCTGGCGCCCATGGAAATGTTGATTTTGATGCAGTCATTCTCTGTCTTCATCAGTAATGATCCTTGCTGCTCTGGACAAATAAAATGTGTGGTGGCCATTATGAGGTCTCTCGTGTAATGATTAGGCTTTCCAGTGAACAGACAGAGAGGGGAGTTAAATTGGGTCTGAAGAGCAGAGGGGAAAATTGTACTCACTTCGATATTGCAGGTATGAACTGCAGAGGTTGGACACAGTCAGCCCTCATGCAAAGGATATACAGTTTCTATAACCTGTAGCTCTAAGTCAGAAGAAATGGATGACAACAAAAACAATTTACTAAATGGTTAAATGAAGCACTAAACAACAATAAACAGGGCCACAACTAACTACATAACAAAATGCTGAAATAAGATTCCTAAACCTTTTCAAAGTCCAGTTTGGCCAAACACACAAGCCACTTACACACCAAGCAACATGAAAGCTCCCTGTCTCTTACCTGTCACTCATAGGTGTTATACAAATAATGAATAATGCAGTCTTGGTTACTGTAGTATGTGTGTGAGGGGAGAAAGGGAGAAAGAGATAACAATATGCATTAATGTTTGCTTGCATAACATGCATAAGTGAATGCATGCTTTATAGTTTCTGCATTGCAATATATATATATATATATGTGCCAGGTCATTTTTATTTCATTCTTCTGATTACGGAGAATATGCATTTTCCAAAGAATAATGGTTTGCAATAGTCTACCCACTAGACTGTACTGGCATATACATTCATAAACAAGTATCAAAATGGCCTCCAGGAGGAAGTGGGTGGGTGGTGATGTTCGCTGAAGATTCTGGCAGTGAAAACATCCTTTCTCCTAGTGCCTTGTCATCATCTTGCCCTGACAAGTCATTCCTACAAGTGTGTGGGCAATCTCATATTCTTACAAACTAAGGCTAAGGCTGTGTAATGTATAAGTGCCAAAAACAGGAGTGGGTGAAAGACGCATCAAAATAACATTTTTGCGGTGATGTAGCAGTTCCTTAATCACAGGCGATATGACATTATTCCAAACCAGGGAGGGCCAGATCTAGAAATGGCCATCCCTCCACTCAGGGATAGCTCAATCGGTAAAGCATGAGACTCTTAATCTAAGGGTGGTGAGTTTGAGCCCAATGCTGGGCAAAAGATTCCTGCATTGCACAGGGGTGGACTCGATGACCCTTGGGGTCCCTTCCAACTCTATGATTTTTTGACAGGTGATGGAAATTCCCAGCTGCAGATTCATTCCTGGCTTAAATTCTTTTATTGAGTTTTCCTGATTTGAACGGTGCCTGCATCATATGATGTTGGATGCAAGAAAGGTGGGTGTTTGGCAGATCAACCTCAGAGGCCTACAGTTTGGAAGTTCCCCACCATTGCTCTCAACATGGCTGAATTTAGGGATGTTCACCAATAAGAAGATCCAGTTCAGATCCCAATTTGGCATTTTGTAAAACAGTCCTATTCTGCTTGGACCAGACTGAGGCTGTCTTTGTCCACACACACCCCACCGCACTCACAGTGCTGTCCAAGGTTGTAAAAACTGCGGAGAGAATAATTGGGGGTACTCTTCCCACCTTGGATCAAATCTATGCTTCCAGGTGCCATATGAAAGCTGCAGACATAGTGCAGGATAGTGCGCACCCTGGAAATGATCTCTTTCAGTTTCTGCCTTCTGGAAGAAGGTACATGGTTATAAAGACTATGACTAGCTGCCTGAGAATAAAGATTATCGTATTGTATCGTATCACTAGTAGGAAATCAGAAATGGCTATAATTCCCCACCTTTGACAACGATATGTATCACTCATTGCATAGTCATCAATGGTCTTTATGTGACCCCTGAAGCACATACTGGAAAATGTAACCTATTCATTCTTATTAAAGTAGACCCCAGTTCTTATGGTTCCCTAAAGGAAATAACTCACTCTCTGACCAGATTTAGACACTCCCCAATGTATGTGCATTCAGTTCATAGAATTGTAGAGTTGGAAGGGGTACCATCTAGTCCAACCCCTTGCAATGCAGGAATCTCAACTAAAGCATCCATGACAGATGGCCATCCAATGTCTGCTTTAAAACCTCCAGTGAAAGAGAGTCCACAACTTACCCACCCTTAAGGGAAGCCATTCCACTAACAGCTCTTACTGTCTCAGAAAGCTCTTCCTGATGTTCGCCCCCCCCCAACCCATTTCACAGAAGTGGATAAAGTTTGTGGGCCCAGTGGATTAAGCCTGCCAATTTTCAAAGAGATCCATGTAGGGGTTTTCATGAAGGGAAACTTTCAAGTTTAATTTCTTTAGAAAAAGAAAGTAAAGAAAAGTCTATAACATTTTTATTTTCTGCCAGAATTGGTTGCAATTTACTGTCAAAACTGTCTCTTCTTGGGGAATGAAGCCTGCCAACTTTCAGAATGATTACCTTTTTGAGGTGGGTGAAATACAAATTGCTAAACCTCCCATTGCATTTTGTGGGCAATCAGTTTGACATGAGGGTGGTGCCCCTCAATAAGTTGGTAATAATAGACCAACAATGAGCAGCACAACTGGAAGCTGACTTGAGGGACAAGAGGGCTTAGTTGAGTGGCAGGGGGGAAATTAGCAAACCTAGAGGTGCTCAAGGGAGAAAAATTACTAATAGTACTGGACAGCAAGAACTCAATGCAATGAAATCACAGGTACCCTAAGACTGAAGAGAGAGGGATGGAACATTAAACAAGCAAACTGAAAATGGCAGGGTGTGTGTGAAAATGAATAGAAAGCAACACAAACAGTGGGGAGGAGGGAAGACTCTAACAGAAGTTTGCATAAATGTAAGGGGGGGAGAGAAAACAAATGCAATGAAAAATGCAATTATCAAAGTCGGTGTTGCTTGCTGTAAAACAGAAAGGAATTAGAATAGAAAGGGACTAATTAATCACATGAAAAAACTTTCAGCAAAACTGAGAGGAACCTGACTGAGCTCTCCTAAAAGTTTGCAGAAATCTCTACCCCAAGTTGCTATAATTGGAATGCCCTGGGGAAATAATTTGCTGTGATTGACCTATCTGTCTACACAAGAGATCCCAACACTTCTCCACTGCCTCCCCACTTGACTTCACAACATTTCCCTATTCAGCATAATTTTGCATTCCCCCCCCCCTGGATAAACATTAAAAACTAAGGCTGTCATCCCACAGCCCTCTTTTGGGGAGTTGTAGCACAGCATCACAATCCTATATTTGCCTGGTAAGGGTGGGAAAAGGGAACAAAAGACAAAGCAGGTTGCTCAACACCAGCAGTGCAGTGGTCCAGGGTCATGGAGGTCAAGGACCCATTACTATTTCTGCAGCTACTTTGCATCAGGTTGCCTGTCTCCAGCATCCTATAATTGTACAGTCACCATGAAAGGGAAGAAGAAGGTGACTGGAGCCAATCAAAGTGAAAGGAGGTGAGTCAGCCACTGAGGATTGGCTCCTAGTGTCACTCTGTGTTGTTTAGTTGTTTAGTCGTGTCCGACTCTTCGTGACCCCCTGGACCAGAGCACGCCAGACACTCCTGTCTTCCACTGCGTCCCGCAGTTTGGTCAAACTCATGCTGGTAGCTTCAAGAACACTGTCCAACCATCTCGTCCTCTGTCATCCCCTTCTTCTTGTGCCCTCCATCTTTCCCAACATCAGGGTCTTTTCCAGGGAGTCTTCTCTTCTCATGAGGTGGCCAAAGTATTGGAGCCTCAACTTCACGATCTGTCCTTCCAGTGAGCACACAGGGCTGATTTCCTTAAGAATGGAGAGCTTTGATCTTCTTGCAGTCCATGAGACTCTCAGGAGTCTCCTCCAGCACCATAATTCAAAAGCATCAATTCTTCGGCGATCAGCCTTCTTTATGGTCCAGCTCTCACTTCCATACATCACTACTGGGAAAACCATAGCTTTTACTATACGGACCTTTGTTGGCAAGGTGATGTCTCTGCTTTTTAAGATGCTGTCTAGGGAAGGTGTATTGGGAGAGCACCAACGAGCTGCTGTTCTGTATCCTCTAAAGCCAATCATTTAGGAGCACTGAAAACACATGGTGCTTCAGTTTCAGGAAAAGGATGCCCAAGCTCTGTTGTGTGCAATGGAACTTCAAGGAAAACGCAACTCGAGTCATTGCAAAGTAAGATATTGTGCACTCCAAATCTTTTGCTGACGTACATGCACAGAAAATAGTAGATCTAGCACAAAGGCTGAAAGGAGGCCTGCATTGATCCTTGCAATGCATCCCTAATTGTCACTATTGGATAGGTTGTATAATTAAGATTATTAATAATTATTAAGATAATTAAGACTGGGTGGGCATGGCTCTGAAGGGGCATGGCTGCGACTTTCATGAAGGGACCCTGCACTTCGGAGCTTGCCACCACATTACTGCACAACCCCAGCGGCCATGAAATGGCATTGGGAGACACTGACAGAGGGAAAGTGGTGGTTTGAAACAATGGAAGAAGTATGAGAAAGGGATGGAGGGACACAGTGGGGGGTGGTTTGGTTTAAAGCCACAGCAGCAGTTTGAATAAAGCAGAGATGGAGAGAACCTGAGAGGTGGAAAGTGGTGATTTTTAAAAAATGGCAGAGATTTGAATACAGTGAACAGCAGATGTCACTGAGACCCAAGATAATATTTTAACTGTTTGTTTTATTGGAATCGTCTCTTGTTTGTGGTGAGCAGTGAAAGGATATGAAAGCCCACCTGGTCCAGCACCCTATTCCTACACTGCATAAGCAGAGACCTATGGAAAGCACGGGACAGAAGAAACCAGAGGCCTTTCTCCTGGGCATAGTCGGCCAATCGGTGTTAAAAAAGGATAGAACTTTCTTTATGTATGCAACAACAGCAGCAAGAATACTCATCACAAAGTATTGGAAGACACAAGAGCCACACACACTGGAGGAATGGCAGATGAAATTGATGGACTATATGGAATTGGCAGAAATGACTGGCAGAATCCGCGACCAGGGAGAAGAGTCGGTGGAAGAAGATTGGAAGAAATTCAAAGATTACTTACAGAAATATTGCAAAATTAAAGAATGTTAGAGTGATGATGGATTGAAATTAAGTGGCTTCTAACTGTACAGGTTTTAAAGTTATATATAGATCAAGATTAAGCATTAGGATTAAAAAGGTTAAAAGAATGGAAAATTGGTTTTTAATAGGTAAAAATTTAATGTTATATTATATTAAGATTAAGGATTGGGATTAAAAAGGAGGGAAAGGAATTGCTGGACAAACAAACTGAATTGGAATACAAAAGAGGGAGGTATGAGGAGGTCCGGGAAATAAGTAAATGTAAAAGTAGTGATGAAAAGATGGAATTGTTTTTAACTGTTTTTTTCTTTTTTCTTTTTGTATTTTGTATTGTGTATTTTTCTTTTTATCTTTAAATTCTTTTTTTTTCATTAATGTGTCTCTTTTCATGTGAAACTTTAATAAATATCATTTAAAAAAAAAAAAAGGAAAGCACGGGACGTGGGTGGTGCTGTGGTTTAAACCACAGATCCTAGGAATAGCCGATCAGAAGGTCGGCGGTTCGAATCCCTGCGATAGGGTGAGCTCCCGTTGCTCGGTCCCTGCTCCTGCCAACCTAGCAGTTCAAAAGCACGTCAAAGTGCAAGTAGGTAAATAGGTACTGCTCTGGCGGGAAGGTAAACGGTGTTTCCGTGCGCTGCTCTGGTTCACCAGTAGCGGCTTAGTCATGCTGGCTTAGTCATGTACACCAGCTCCCTCGGCCAGTAAAACGAGATGAGTGCTGTGACCCCAGAGTCGGCCATGACTGGACCTAATGGTCATGGGTCCTTTTACCTTTTTATGGAAAGCACCCAAGCAGGACATGAGCACAACATTGCTCTTCCCGCTTGTGATTCTCATAATTTCCTCATTTACTTTGAACTACCTATACTTGTATTGACCCTTTTGTATTGACCCTATACTTTATTGACCCTCAGTTAATTAGGAAAGAGAAAAGGCAAAGGAACTACCCTTTGCTCATCAGGGATGTTGAGATATTATTCTGAGCTGATGGAAATCAATGGGAGAGAGTAGTTACAACCATGCAATGGTACCTCTGGTTACGAATGCTTCTGGTTATGCATGGTTTGGGTTGCAAGCTCTGCTAACCCGGAAGTAGCTGCTCCTGGTTGCGATCTTTGCTGTGAGTGAAAATCACGCGCCAGGGGTGTGTGCACAGCAGGAAGCACCATTCATGAAAGCGCACTTCAGGATAAGAACGGTTTCCGGTTACGAACGGACCACCAGAACGGTTTCAGTTCGTAACCAGAGGTACCACTGTATAAGCAAGTATGGATATGATATGTATTTACACACTTACATGCTGACTTACATATACTAGTAGCGGGAGTCAACAAGTCACTTTGGAATTTGGGTGGGGTACAATTCAATGATACTTGTCTTTTTCAAACTTTTTTTCCAGAGTTCCAATGGGTTACACGGCATGGATGCCATTCATATCTAATGAAGACACCATACCGACACCCGCTATTTTTGAAGCCGTTCTGGTCTGCCTCGTGTCACGATCATTTATTTCATCTCATGTCAAGGAAGATCCTTTGGTGTCTGGAGTTCTTTCAGACTTGAAAAAGCTGCAAGGCTGCAGGGAATTCTCACAGTGCTCGTTTCAAGAACTGAATCCAAGCCAGTGGACTTGTCACCTGCACTCGCTCATTCATATTGTACAGGGTGTCTGAATAAGTCATCGATCCACGAGGCTAGAAAGAACATCAAGTCCCACCACACACAAAAAATCAGGATTTCCTGTAATTAAATGCAAATGCTCATTCGTTACTGGACGTGCTGCCTCTAATACCAGAGCAAGACCAACCTATCAATTAGACTAATTAGATGGTTGCCAATATCAGTGACTCTGCAGGGGCAAAAGAACAACCACAAAATGATGTCCCTTCTCTACCCAGCATTAATTCTACATGTCTCACTGTCAGCCCCTTTCCATTTTTATTGCTCGATTCAGGCACATCAGAAACACATGGTGCTCTAATGGGAAGGCCATGTTCTAAAAGCACTGGAGCAACAGAACAATTCATTCTTCCTTAACCTTCTAGGTTTCCCTTTTATTTTTATTTTACTGCGAGCAGCAGGATGGCTCAACAGTTGAATTCCTTTAAGAGTGATAGAAAAAACCCCCAAAGCATCTAAAGATTTTAGAATTTGACTAGTGGTTAAGTAATGGCCACCATGAACCCAGTTACATTGGCAAAGAAAAAAACGCTTTATATCTGAAGAAGTGTTCATGCACACAAAAGCTTATATCCAGAACAAACTTAGTTGGTCTCTAAGGTGCTACCAGACAATTTTTTAATTTTTTAATTCCGACTGTGTCAGACCAACACGGCTACCTACCTGAATCTCACTTTACATGTATTGTTTATGCATTCTAACAATGTGACACCAGATGGCGATGTGGAATTCTGTTTTTGCTTACCCGATTTCTCATACAAAGTTTGCAACGCGTCCAGCCAATAGCTTACTAGAACTCCAAAACACAGTCTCTCTCCCCCTGCCCCAAGAATATATTTCAATAATAAAATTGTAGAGTTGGAAGGGCAAATCCTTCCTGAACGGGTCAAATCCCACCCATCTGGTCTAGACAACCACTCACAAACAGTGCCTCAATCTTATCCGGATCGAGTTCAAATTAATTGGCTCGCATCCTGTCTAGCATCACAGCGAGAGGTCCATCTAGCACATCCACACCTGCAGATGTGAAGGAGAAAATCAGAGCTCTAAATCTATTAGCAAGAGGGGGGGGTATCAGAAATCTTGGGGAGAACCTCTGGCTCTGCATATATATATATATATATATATATATATATATATATATATATTTGAAACCTAAGGATGGGGAACAACTGCAGTAAAAAAGCCAGCTAAATTGTCAGTGATTGCAGAATATAGGCTAGCTGTGAAAGCTGAGCTGGGTGACAGAAAACCATGGAAATTTCCGTATTTGTTTAGTTATTTATTAAATGTATGCAGTGGTACCTCAGGTTACAGACGCTTCAGGTTACATGTTTTCGGGTTGCGCACCACGCCGAACCCGGAAGTACCGGAACAGGTTACTTCCGGGTTTCGGTGCTCACACATGCGCAGAAACACTAAATCACGCTTTGCGCATGCGCAGAAGTGCTGAATCGTGACCCGCGCATGCACAGACGCGACGCTGCGGGTTGCAAACTCTGTGGGTTGCGAACGTGCCTCCCGCACGGATCATGTTCGCAATCCGAGGTTCCACTGTACCCCACACTTCCTCACAAAAGAATGCAGAAAATAACTAAATATCCTGAAACACAGAACAGTTGGCTGGCCAGAACACTAACCATTTTATCACTAGCCTCATTTTTCTTTCATATTTGCTATTCCATACTTACTACAGTTAACAAAGCCAAACAGTCCACTCCAGAATTAACATACATGCCCTTACTTTGCAATCATATTAAGTACAAATGATCCTTGCCAACTAAACTCTTTGCAGAATATGATGTGCTGTCTACCAATCTCTCTCTCTCTCTCTCTCTCTCTCTCTCTCTCTCCATTTTTTAAAAATAGTTCTGTTGCCTCAAATTTAGAATTAATCTATTCATGACAAAATACAAGGCAAAAGATATGAACCGTCAGATGGTATTCCTCACAGAGCCTTGTTATGGGAACAGAAGTGTGGCAATAACTTCTAGAAAAAGATTGGACAAATTAAATTGTTTTGGAATGAGATCCTCTTTTTATGTTCACTTTGCAATACATGAGCAATAAATATTTTGTGCGCAAGCATCCTAGATATTAGCATTATATAGGAATGAAAACAAAACTGGAGCTTAGTCTATTATTCCTCATAATGGGTGAATGACAATTTGTCCTGAATGTACAATACAATCCCAAACGCACCCAATAATTTTGTGCTGTATGATTTCATCTCAGAATGTGAAGCAGCTTTTGGTATGGGATAGAATTCTACTGCTTCTGCTTTGGCACAAATCAAAAATAAGATAGACAGATAGACGATAGATGATAGATAGATAGATAGATAGATAGACATATAAACAGATGTATGCCTTTGATAGCTATTTAGAGATAATATTTATAGAATGGAAGTGTAAACAAGTTGCATATCACATACAGTATTGAAAACCAAAGTCAAAATTGTCCTTAGATTTGAAGTACCGTAATAATAAATAATTTGTTTATATTGTGTCATTGTGCATTTTTGTAGTATGCTAAGATCAGTGAAAATTGGCCACAGTCTTCACTTAACAAAGCTGCTATATGTAACAGCATACATTTTTTATCACTAGGTTATTACAGATGAAATTTAAAGCTTCCATGTCAGAGTCATCACAATTTTACCTTTTCATTATTAATAAAGATCTTTACGAATATTCATAGATCTCTGGAGGCATTATTGCTTCATAGATAGAATACGAAGATGTTAGATGAGCTGTCACACATTCAAATGGTTAGCAAAATTATTTTCTCATTTTCTCATAGAAGGGTCATCTAGTTCAATGCAGGAATCACAACTACACCATACATGACAGATGCCCCCCCATCCTCTGTTTATAAACCTCCAAGGAAATCATAATCACTAATATGAAAAGCAGTCAAGAAAACACGCAACTCATGCTAATTTATTCTTATTTTTGGTTCATTCATGCATTTATGAATGAATATGTGTTAATTTTAATGTCTTAATTTACTACTCATAGTACTGATGATACCAAGAGAATGATATTACAGCTTTGAGTGGTTCAGTGGGCTGTACATTTCATTCTTCAGCTCTGCTGGATGAGCTATAATAATAATAATTTTATTATTTATACCCTGCCCATCTGGCTGGGTTTCCCCAGCCACTCATGGCAGCTTACAGCACATAAAAATCACAAAACATTAGGCTCCCCCCCCCAAAAAAAGGTATGAGAGAATACTGACAAGATTTGCATTTCAGTCATTTCGAAAACCTGAGAGTTGAAAAAGATCAATTGTAAAAAATGCATTTTGTGAACAGAGTTTCCAAAGGATGTCTAGGTTCCCATAGGTATTCTCCTTCCTCAGAAGTATGTATTTTCAACCTTCAGGACACTGGGAATCATAGAATGGATTTCATATTCAAGTATTGGAGAGAAATTCATGTGCTGGGTATTTCAAAAGAGTGTGGAAAGTTTTGAATTTCAAAATATTCACCTTTCAGAGTCTCACTTTAACATATATTTCAGAAGAAGCTATAGTTATAACTCTTTAATTTATTGATTTATTTTTTTAAAAAAATATCCAAGGCCATGACTTATAGACAACGGGGCACAATTCTATGCAATTCCTCAGCTGTGTAATTACGGCACTGAATGCAGTTCTAATCCTTCATAGCATCTGAATCACAAAGGCTGTGTAGTCCTTGGACCAATACCTGGATGCAGTAGAAGGATGGTAGACAGAAAGCAAGCAGAGCTTGAATCCTGGAAGGACAGAGGCACTGTGAATGAGTGATTTCTGTGTCCAAGAAATTGCCTATCCTGTGTGAGGTTCACAGGCTGGTGTGTTTCTGAATTCAGTGTAGTTACTGGAAGCTCAGGTAACCTCAGTGGCTGAAAGCAGCTTTTAGCAGCTGCAACTGATATTACGGCTATGGCCAATCTTGGAGCTGGAAAACTTGGCCACAGTAGTACAGTGGTACCTCGGGTTAAGTACTTAGTTTGTTCCGGAGGTCCGTTCTTAACCTGAAACTGTTCTTAACCTGAAGCACCACTTTAGCTAATGGGTCCTCCTGCTGCTGTCATGCCGCCGGAGCACGATTTCTGTTCTTATCCTGAAGCAAAGTTCTTAACCTGAAGCACCATTTCTGGGTTAGCGGAGTCTGTAACCTGAAGCGTATGTAACCCGAGGTACCGCTGTAATTCACTCCTTCAGTACTGCATTACAGCAATGCACTTTATGTGGGGCTTCCCTTAAACTTGACCAGAAAACAGCAGTTAGTGTAGAATCCTGCAGCAGGATGGCTGACAGGCATGAGACCCTGTCACCACATAACACCTCTGCTCAGAGATCTGCACTGGTTACTGATTTGCTATTGGGCCATGTTCAAGGTGTTACTGTTGGTATATAAAGCCCTTAACAGCTTGGGGTCTGCTTACCTGGGGTAAGATATCCTTACTCCATGCATGTCCACCGGCACAACAGTTACAGGTGTTACATAATACTTGTTCTGATTTGTGAGAAAACAAACCCATACCCTCCAACATTCCTCAGATGGAAGTAGTGACATTTCTCAGTATCCTACAACTGACCCTCCTAGACACCCCGTTTCTGGTGTCATCCCCCCCACAGCATTTCCTATCTGAAGAAGCGTGAGTGCCACCTGTTGGGATACTGCTAGGGAGATAAAGTCCATCATGGCCCCCAAGCCGGCTGCCGGACGATCCATCGACCTCCCGTAGTCACGCAGTATCAACAATTAGTGACATGAGTTTCTAGAAAAAGCTTGCCACATTCCAGAGCTCGTGCACACTCTATCAGCAGATAATGCACAGCCAAAGTCGCACTCAGGAGAGCATTATTTACAAGTTTATTCAACGTTGATCAGAACACAGAAAAACATGACTGCCTGCTTTAGTGTCTACGACACAGAGAGAAAACGAAAGCAATAGAAAACATAAACATCCTGTGAACAGGAAAATACGCAGACTCTGTGACTCACAGCCTGCTCCCTTTTAAGGTGGAACGGAAATATCCTAACACCACCAATACTAGGTAAAAAGGGTAAAGGACCCCTGGATGGTTAAGTCCAGTCAGAGGCAACTATGGGGTTGCAGCACTCATCTTGCTTTCAGGTCAAGGGAGCTGGCATTTGTCCACAGACAGCTTTCCGGGTCCTGTGGCCAGCATGACTAAACAGCTTCTGGTGCAATGGAACACCGTAACGGAAATCAGAGCACACAGAAACATTGTTTACCTTCCCGGCACAGCGGTACCTATTTATCTACTTGCACTGGTGTGCTTTCGAACTGCTAGGTTGGCAGGAGCTGGGACAGAACAACGGGAGCTCACCCCATCGTGCAGATTTGAACCGCCAACCTTCTGATCGGAAAGCCCAAGAGGCTCAGTGGTTTAGACACAGCGCCACTAAACCAACAGGACACAGCCATACTGAGAAAAACCCTTAATCCTGATTTGATGGTAGATTTACAAAAAGAAAAAACACAGAGCAATAAATAAATTTCAGAGAGGCAAGGTTAGATGCAAATGCACAAATAATTTTAAAATAAAATAAAATAAGACTTCTCACGTTCCACTCCACTCCATTCCCCCTTTCTTCCCACCCAGGGCAGCCTTGCCCTCTTCCTGTACCTCACAGTTGGCGCATCATACAAGGCTGAGCCTCAGTGGCTGCAACCTTTCCTCTTCCTCATCTGCACTCCAGCAGCTGCTACAAACTTCCCAAGGGAGGAGGCCGGCAGCAGTGGTCATGCAGAGGCAATGGGATGCTCCCTCACTGCCACTGCCTCAATCCTTCTTGTTGGGAGAAGTGTCGCTTCCTCCTCCCCACGCTTGGTGGCAGTGGTGGCAGCTAGGAAAATAGGGATATTCTGGGATCAAATCAGAAACCAGGATGGCTTGTGTAATTCTGGGACTGTCCTTAGAAAATCAAGACACTTCGAAGGTATGCAATCTTTTAGTGCAGCAGCATCCAAACTTTGAAACTCCATTGCCACTGACATGAGGTACGTGCCTTCACTATACTCTTTTTGACACTGGCTAAAATCATTATTTGTTTAGAGAAGCCTACCCAGCCATGCAGAATGTTGTCGTGTGTCTTAATCTGGTTTTAAGCTCATCACTGATTTCCAATTAGTTTTTAATGTTTTCCATAGTTGTTTCAAACTTTTATTTTTGCTGATCATTTTACTCTTCTTGTAAAACAGTTTGAGGGTTGTTTCTCTCCCCCCATCAAGCCGGATAAAAACCTTGTGAAATATTTTTTTTAAAAAAATGCTGAAACAAGAGGTGTTGTCGAATTCTGAATGTTCAGTATCTTACCACCACAGCCGCCTTAGGAATAATAAAAATGGTAAGCTAAAGGAGAAACTTGTATTTGTGTGGAGGAGGGATGTCTCAAGTAGGAAGCTTTCAGATACATGTTCAGGAAAATTAGGCACTCATGCCCATGAGGAGGGTTCTTTAATCAGCAACAATGCCAGCTGCAGTGCTAAATACCCACTTAGAACCAACTTACTAATGTGGGAAAGTCAGGTTCAGAATGCAAAAGTAGGCCAACAACAGCTGCCTTTTCCCTATTCCTTGCCCTCTTAAACTTCTCTACTTTTGCTTCTGTTAACTTTCACAATATGTTTCCCCCAATCCAACCCCAAGGCTCTCTTTGAAGAGGCATTTCACATTCTTCTCGCCTTGGTGAAGGGGGCTGAGAGTGATATTGCTCATAGTATATCGAGCTCATATACTGATAGGTTTATAAAAAGAAGGATAATATTGTGAAAACCCCAATAAAGCATGGATGAGAAAAAGAAAGGAGTAAGAGGCTGTTTTACTACTGCAGTGAGAAATAAGACAGCAGCCCTTGCCTGAATTGGCAAGGAATTCCAATGTTTTCTCAGCTTCACACAAACTTGCAAGCTACCAAGGGCATCCTAGCCTCTACATGGTTTTCCTTCATCTATGTTGGTGGTTCTTCAACTCAGACATGCAAAGTGGCCAGGTCAGGTTTATATGACCATGCCATACAGTATGTGTGAACCAGAGGCATTACAGGGGTGCAATATACATTGCCATCATTATTTCTTCATAGGAGACAACTCAGTAAGTACTCTTGCCATCAAGGAAAGTGTGGCAGTCACATATATGCCAATCACTTGGGAAGACAGGCAAACTAATGTCAGTGTGCTGGAAGAAGCAAAGATCACCAGTGGCAAAGCAATGATTCTTCAACATCAACGTTGTCGGGCTGGTCATGTTTGGATGCCTGATTATTGCCTTCCAAAGCAGCTACTCTATTCCAAATTTTAAAATGGTAAGCGGAATGCCGGTGGACAACAAATGAGGTTTATAGACACTCTCAAGGCAAATCTTAAAAAAATGTAGTTTAAACACCGGCAACCAGGAATCACTGGCCTGCGAGCACTCCAATTGGAGAACAGCCTTCACCCAAGACATCATGAACTTTGAAGAAGCACAAACTCAAGATGAAAGGGAGAAAAGAGCTAAGAGGAAGGCACATTTGGCAAATCCTCACTGCGATCAACTCCCACCTGGAAATGTATGTCTCCACTGTGGAAGGACTTATGGATCCAGAATTGGCCTCCACAGCCACATACGGACACACTGTTAAGACTGTATTAATGGAAGACGATCTTACTGGGCTACATGTGATTGCCAAAGAGAAGAGCACAACTCTTCCTGCAAACAGAATCTCCTCATGAGCAGAACCCAGTGGGCAGAGCTTCCCATTAACAGAGACAACTGTTAACGTTTTAATATTCAACCAACCCATGGTGCATTCCTCCAGATCCCTTCACACAGCAGCTATTTCGATTCAGCAATTTTTGCACAGTGGCTTACTGTAATGATTGTGTCATTTTTTCCATGTGCCATTACAAATATGCCCCCAAAGGGATGTGAATTGTCAATTTCATGCGATACCTTGGGGTTCCTGATCTGACCCACACA
Source organism: Podarcis pityusensis (assembly GCF_964106645.2). Classification (NCBI taxonomy): domain Eukaryota; kingdom Metazoa; phylum Chordata; class Lepidosauria; order Squamata; family Lacertidae; genus Podarcis; species Podarcis pityusensis. The sequence goes on from NC_138027.1 coordinate 88,876,355, forward strand.
GTAACCCAGGTGGATAAGATTAGATAATTCCACTTGGAAACCAGAACTCACCAGATTCCACCATCATCTCTACACAGTGTAACACTGCATGAGAAGAGGGAATAAAAGATACTATACTCTGCAGACAAAGAAGTTGAGTAGAGCATTCTGGATGAGTTCGTGCTGCAAGGTGCTCCAACACTGCAAATGTCAGACGACACCCTAAGGCTACAATGCTACACATCATTACTATGGAATAAGCCTTGCTAAATAAAACTTAAACTTATTTCAAAGTAAATGTGCATAGGATTGCATGGCTACTATTTGAAATAAAGAACATTTTAACTGTTTAGGCGTTTCTAATGTGATGGCGGCAGGTTAGAAGCAAATCATATCAATGTGTTATGAGAGATGACACAGCGTGATCCTCACACAGTCAATATACAGAAAGTATCTGGACAAATGAGAGGAAACAGGAATACTGGCACATTTACTTAAATTGTTGCAGCTGATATAAATCAAGGCTCAGTAGCTTTTTTATTCTTTGCATTTCATTATGTGAAGAAATCTCAGTAGTTATCTGTGCTGGTAATTTTCAACTGCGTGCTTGAAGGGACTGAAACATTGCCTTCTTTATTCATACACTGCAGCAAATAGGAAAGTCTGTGCTGTGTGCAAGTACTGGAGGAGGGGAGGGATTTGAGTATTTACATCAGCAGCATCTCAGCAGCATCCTTTCGCTAGTACTTACAAAACGAAAGCCTAGCCAGCTACATCCTATGAGAGTCATTGCTTAGATCTGATGGAAAATGCATACACAAATACAATGAAACATCGTCTTTAGCAATCAGGATAACAATGTGCAGTCTTCCAGAATCCAAGGTTTCTGTCTGCAGTGCATTTATACATTCTCTGCATGTACTATTTTTTATTTTTATTTCATTCCTTTCCCTATCATTTAGTTAGGCAAAAAGTGACAGCAGTGTTGGCAGTTCTGTTCAGTCTCCTTCGTTTACCGAACAACTGAGAGGAATGGTGTGAAATTCCTTCCTGGCATTTCACACTGACCTGTCATTTTGGACCAAGAACTGACAGTACTCCCTCTATCTAACCAGATAGTCGAGGCCAGATGGATGGCAAGTGGCAACCCATACTTTTACTACAATGATTTTTTTATTTACTGCAATGATTTGCAGGGGGTATGCGAGAGAAGGGAAAGCTATCTCCATCTTCCAGCTCAATCTTAACATTCATTAATCACTTTGATGGGTAAATACTGATAAATAAGTCTTGTGATGTACAGCCAAATTCCTCTTACATTTAGGAATGCCTGAGGAAATAGATCTTTGTGAAGTTTGATACAATTAGATTTGCACCTCCTGAACTATTGTGTTTAAGAGAATTTAGTAATCTATTGGCTTTCACACTTTCTGAATATTCTGATACAATCCTCAGCTCAGAAAAAAATAATAAAATATACATTCACATAGAAAATGCATTTAAATTGTAATGTAGCTTTTACTGTAGAGTTTTGGTTTTGTGTGTGTGTTTAAAAAAACAGTAACAACGCAGACTTATCTTTTGAGTGAACACATGTCAAGTGATATGAACCAGATTTGTCCATCCCTAATAGACTGATTCACCCATCACCTGTATAATAAGAACAACGCAATGGAAAGTAAGTAGCTCATCATTTTCACAAGTATATTGCTCCTTGATCTCACGAAGGTAATAATAATGATAAAATTACAACAACAATGATCAAAGAATTGTTGAGTTTGAAGGGTCCGCAAGGGCCATCTACTCTAACTCCCTGCAAAGCAGGAATGAGAATAATAATAATAATAATAATAATAATATAGCAGCACAATCCTTGGCCTATTTACTCAGAAGTAAACCATTCTGTATTACATGAGGTTTACAGCCTAGTAGGAATGCAATAAGGCATCCATTTCTGTTCTGACCCATGCTCAATGCATGCAGCCGTGTTTCTGTTCCACTGCAGTTCAACTTCCAACAAAACCTACATTATCTGTCTTGTTGTCCACTGTGGCTGAATGCTATGTAATTAATTATGGTATTATTACATTATTGCACACCATTCACTTCAACCCAAAGGAAATGCAATGCAAAAGGGGAGGGTGTCGTTTGTAGATAGTATAAAACAACAACAAACACGAATTACGTATGCTCGATTGATTTCCATTTTGAACATGAGATTAATAAGCAAACACCTTTAATTTCTGTTCCTGTTTCCTCTGGAATTATCTCACATACCTAGTCCCTAGGTATTCAGTGGGACTTAATACCTAGGGACTAGATTCCATTGTCAGCATCTCCCAGATAAGCCTAGAGAGATACTGTCATCTTCATCCCAGAAAGAGGCTACCAATCAGAGTTGACAATACTGGGCTAGACAGAGCAATAGAGTAGCTCTATATATAACATTTTTCTAATACTATTACATGTGCCACACTCCCCCCAGGTGGCTGGAACTTCAGAGATAGTGGTAGCCAGGAGAAGCAGAGAATACTGGAAATAAATAAACTTCTACATCAGGTAGCATAACCACCAATTCTGTATCGAATTTTGGAGAGCCACTGCTATTGCCTCCCAAAACTGCATTTCAGTTTTTAGCTAAACTTCTGTCTCTTTTCCAAATTAAATTGACTGTTGTTTTTTTTTAATCCCACCTACTAGCTGAAAGTTAACATCTTCCAAAGGAAGGGGAGAAATTTTTTTTAAGGAACCTTCAGTCCTTTAATAAAGCCACTGATCACCCATAGTTGCTAGGTCTGTTATAATAATAAGAATAAGAATAAGAATAAATAATAATAATAATAATAATAATAATAATAATTAATAAATAATAATAATAATTAATAATAATAATAATAATAATAATAATAATAATAATTTATTTATACCCCGCCCATCTGGCTGAGCCTCCCCAGCCACTCTGGGTGGTTCCCAATCAAGTGTTAAAAATAATACAGCATTAAATATTAAAAACTTCCCTAAACAGGGCTGCCTTCAGATGTCTTTTATGATGTTCATACAGTGGTACCTCAGGTTAAGAACTTAATTCATTCTGGAGGTCCGTTCTTAACCTGAAACTGTTCTTAACCTGAAGCACCACTTTAGCTAATGGGGCCTCCTGCTGCCACCGCTGCGTGATTTCTGTTCTCATCTGGAAGCAAAGTTCTTAACCCGAGGTACTAGTTCTGGGTTAGCGGAGTCTGTAAACTGAAGCGTCTGTAACCTGAAGCGTCTGTAACCCGAGGTACCACTGTAGTACTCAAGACAGCCCAACTCATTTTGGGACTTAGGATTTTTTAAAGCTAGACTCTTCAAAGTGCCTTGCATATATTATTTCACAAACCCCTTACAGTAGATAGGGAACCACAGTTGGAAATAGCTCATTTAAGCATTTTGCCCATTACTATTGAAGTACAATGGTGCTCATATGGAAAGTACTGTACCCTGAGGGTGCAAATCACTTGAAAACTTTTAACATTAATGCAGGCAGAATGCTTTTCACTAATGAGTCCTTCTCAAAATGCTTTGAATGCCACTAGAAAACTTTTTTGTCCAATGAATAGTCCACTGCTCCCCAGCCAGTGCACTTTGTTTCCAGTAGGGGGTTAGGAGATGGAAGGAGGGAAGGAGAGAGGAGAGAGAGAAAGAGGTATAAGAAGCCCCCAAACCTATATTCCTCTGGACTGAGAGCTACATACAGAAGTGGCCCATCCCTGTGGTGTGACCATGAATCAACACTGCCATATATGCCTATACCTGAACTTTGTGAATGCTTCTCTGATTCCATCAAACGAGCTCTACTGAACTGCCCCAGAGATAGTGTCGAAGCAAGGTGGAACTGCATCAAAGAGGCAACTTAGAAGCACTAAGGTAAAGGTAAAGGGACCCCTGGCCATTAGGTCCAGTCATGACCAACTCTGGGGTTCCGGCGCTCATCTCGCTTTATTGGCCAAGGGAGCTGACGTACAGCTTCCGGGTCATGTGGCCAGCATGAATAAGCCGCTTCTGGTGAACCAGCGCAGCGCACGGAAACTCCGTTTACCTTCCTGCCGGAGCGGTCCCTATTTATCTACTTGCACTTTGACGTGCTTTCGAACTGCTAGGTTGGCAGGAGCAGGGACCGAGCAATGGGAGCTCACCCCGTCACGGGGATTCGAACCACCGACCTTCTGATCGGCAAGCCCTAGGCTCTGTGGTTTAGACCACAGCGCCACCCATATCCCTCTAGAAGCACTGCTATGTCCTCATTTGGGAAAAGAGAGCAACAGAGCCCTGACTGGTTTGAGGCCAGCATTAAGGATACGGTGTCTGTTATCACTGCAAAGTGCAAGGCTCTTGTGAACTAGAAGTGAGCACCCCACAAGAAGATGCTTGCTGCACTGAGAAAGGCAAGGAGCAATGCTTAGCGGATTGCCAGACAATGAGACAATGACTTTGAACGCTGTGTCAGAACATTCGCTGAAGCTGTGTCAGAACATTCGAATCGCTGGTGACACTGCCAACACTCCTTGTCAATAGGAGAAGCTGGACTATAGCCAGGATCTGTGTGCTAAGGTGGCAGGGTAGCGTTTCAGAACACCCCCCAAAAGGAATGACGTCTGCTTCTATGTGCTGCCTGAAAGCTTTTCCTTATAACTCCTTAAAAGCAAAAGGGCTGGGGGACTTACTCTTCAACTGAAAGCTGAAAATTCAGAGAAGGGGCAAGGGATATCCTGGAGGGTGTGCAGGCTTCTACAAGTGTCTTGTGGCTACAGCATGCTGGGGAGAAGAAGAATGAAAAAAGAAATTTAAAAGAAGACGGGGGAGAAAGCTCACAGAAACACAGTCTAAATCAGACAGTAGATCTAACACGGTTATCCTTCAGGGCAGAGAGGCATTGACAGCATACTGTCAGGAAGCTATTCAGAGCCAAAAGCTCTGCACTACCTATTCTTTAGTTCAACGGGGAACTGCAGCCTACAGGGCTTCCAGATCTGACTCTTTCTATTATCTCTAATTTGACATAATATAATTAAAGGAGCAATCAGGGGAAAGCACTATTTACACAGCCTGCAACATACTTACCGAGAGAGCATAAAAAAACTCACATTGAGCTGCTCTCTTAGTGCTCTGATATCACCATAAAGGGAATATGGCTAACAAGGAGTGCCTTTTGTTCAGAAGAGTACAGCAAGCACCTTATGTGCCACATCCATTTCACTTTGAAGGCTTAATTGGTCTAGGAAAACTTTCAGCTTGCCTTTTGCTCAGAAGAGCTTGCACCGAGGAAGGTTCGTCCCTTGCTACATATGCATGTGTGTGTGTGTGTGAGAGAGAGAGAGATGTAGAGATTGGTCCATCCTGTGGAATAACTGCAAGCCATTTAGGGTGCATGGAGAGAAACCCCCACCAGGATGCTTTATGCCACATGTGCTCATTCCCTAAGAGCACAGACATTTTTAAAGCTATTTAACAGCATAAAAGTAAACCAAACAGATGTTCTCAAACACACACTGGGCTGGGGACCTTTGGAGCTTGCTGAGAACCGAACCCCCGCCACACTTTTTGCTCTGCTATTGAACTCTGAAATTCTGCCGTTGTTTGGGAGAGCATTTGGAATCCTAATTGTTCTTAGACGTGTGTGTGTGTGTGTGTTCATGCAGTCATTAAAGAGTTTAAATTGGGAAGAAGTTGTGCATGAAAGCCTTATCCCTAATATGTACATACTGGCTCCACCACATCAGATTCATGGGAGTTTGAAGTCCATTTAGGACCCTCCTAAATTCTTGAAGGTCTGAAGTGGCCTAAGCATGCATGGGAAAATTGGGAGTACAGTGGTACCTCAGGTTAAGAACTTAATTCGTTCTGGAGGTCCGTACTTAACCTGAAACTGTTTTTAACCTGAAACACCACTTTAGCCAATGGGGCCTCCTGCTGCCACTGTGCCGCCACTGCACGATTTCTGTTCTCATCCTGAAGCAAAGTTCTTAACCCGAGGTACTATTTCTGGGTGAGCAGAGTCTGTAACCTGAGGTACCACTGTACTTTCTGTGCACGTTCCCTCCCCCTGATTAAACCCTTATGTTCACTTGAGTACACAGGAGCAGAGACATGTAAATGAGAGGCATAGCTGTCAACGTATCCCTTTTCTTTAAGGGAAATTCCCTTATTCCGAATAGGATTCCTCGCAAGAAAAGAGAAAAGTTGACAGCTATGATGAGAGTTAGTGATGGACAAATATAAATAAAAGCACAGCAAGGGGCAAGGCTGTTGTTATGCCTGGAAAGCTTCTCAGTTCCTTAGCTGCCAGGAGGTGGTAGCATTCTGGAGCGCTTAGGAGTATCTTATCCTCATTAAAACAACAACAACAACTTTCTTCCAGCTGTGGGGTCAACAGAAACTGATGGTATGGGAAGATAGCTAATAGCTCTGGAGATGGGGTCCAATCTCCACTGGACTGGTGTTGAAGTTCACTGGGTTGCTGCTGTCATTCTAAAGACTGACATTGCTTTCCTTGCTATCGTGGTCATACAGGAAAAACAATGGTTTCATTCATTTGTATCCCTAACAGTGCCTTTCTATACACATTTACTCCGAAGTAATCCCCACAAAGTGGGTATAGGATTTCAGCCTACGTCAGATAAAACAAAGAAGGCAAAATGGCCTTTCTTTCCAGCAGGAAAAGGAATACTTCATCAGTTCATTTCACTTCTTGATTCTGTAGGGAATTCTCCAATTGCAGTGAATGCTTATTGACACTGATTTATTGGAATACATAAATGCATAAATTGATGAATTTATACATTAGGGGAATTATCATATGAGCAAAACAAAGCACAACACAAATCTGAAAGGTGCAGTTCCTTCAGCATTTTGATCATTTTCCAGCCTCTTCCGGAAAATTCCAATATAGCACTGGTGGGGTACTAGATTTGGGCAGCAGGCTGGATCTAGCCCTTTCCTGCTGTTGTTTTCCAGCAGCTGGTATTCAGGACGATGTTTTCCCCATGATGCAGGCAGTTTGAAGATATAGTTCTAGCCACTGGCAGCCTTATCCTCCATGAATTTGTCTTTAAAACCGTTTCAATAGGTGACCATCAAGACGTACTTCACAGTTTAACTTTGCATTATGTGAAGCTTTATTACCTTCTCCCCACATTTATCTTCATTGAATAACCCTGTTTTTATGCGGCAATGATAAACCACACACCTCTATAAAACACAACTGAATTGTCAAATGCTTTCAGGATAAGTGACTTAGGCTGAAATCCTGTGCACTTTGCTGGCAGTAAATACCACTGATTTCAGTGAGACTTATTTCAGAGTAAACAGTCGTACAATTAGGCTGAATTTCTCTGTACCCTGGATGTAAGCTATACAATAACAAAGCTCTTATTTTATTTCCTTAGATGTACATAAACAAGAACGGTACCCTGAACAAAATGATATACCGGGGAAAAGAAAAACAGAGCCTTAGATATTCCACCAGCGACAATGGGAAGGTGTTGAATATGCTGGAAATGATCACATTGTCAATTTATTGTATTCCCAACGGCTCAATTGCTTTTCTTCCCTTCGGTGTGCTGCATTATTCCTCTCAATTCAACATCCCGTGGCATTAACAAGACAGGAAAGTGGTGGATATTTTTCGTATTGCTTATTAGGGTAGTGCTGGTGCCAGCATATGCATGTTGTATACACAGAACCATCTGCTCAAGAGAAAACAAATGCCTTGGACAGCAGGTGTTTTGTCCCCAGAAACGGTGCCATGTTATTACGGCAAGAACAACCCCCAAAGCAGAAAATCCACTCAGCTCAGAATGTCTCAAACCCTAATTGTTTGGCAAGAGTTTCAACATGTCCTCTTTCACCTGGATACATCATAATACGTCTGGCTTTGCCAATCTCACAAACTCCCTCACAAATGCTGAAACTTTGCCTCTGGCCATCCCATTAATTGCCCCACCACAGATCTTGTGTAAGAATGCAAATCTCTCCTGGGGTTTGAGTTTTCAAGAGAACTTAACTTTATTTTGTTTGGTAGCTCTTGGCAGCAGGCACAATGCCATCGTCTCTTGACCACAGGCATGAGCAGCAAACTTATCTCTGTGTTATCCCCCATGTTCAGCAAGATGCAGTTCTTTATCAGAAATGTTAAGATTGTCTCAAGAACTGGAAGCCTGCATTTTTTAAAAAAGAAAAGCAAAGTGGCGAGCTTTTGGGACTCTTAAAAGTACCAGAAGTTTACATAAATTCCTGCTACCTATCAAAACTAGTGGAACAACACTTCCAAAATTCAGACGTAATGAAACTGAGTGTTCTGCATTCAGATGCGGATTTTATTGAGCTAGTTTTACTGGTTTTAATGCTAAAACTTTTGCCCCAATGTCTAGCATACCTTTTGCCCTGCAGGTGGTGAGTGGCGCTGTGGTCTAAACCACTGAGCCCCTTGGGGTTACCCATCAGAAGGTAGGCAGTTTGAATTTGTGCAACGGGGTGAGCTCCCGTTGCTCTGTCCCAGCTCCTACCAGCCAAGCAGTTTGAAAGCATACCAGCGAAGGTAGATAAATAGGTACCGCTGTAGTGGGAAGGTAAACAGAGTCTCCATGCACTCTGGCACTCATCACGGTCCTCCATGCACCAGTAGCAGTTTAATCATGCTGGTCACATGACCCAGAATGCTGTCTGTGGATAAACACCGGCTCCCTCAGCCTGAAAAGCAAGATGAGTGCCACACCCCATAGTCTCCTTTGACTGGACTTAACCGTCCAGGAGTCCTTTACCCTTCACCTTTTTATACCACTATGATACACTCAATTTTAACTGGAAGGAAAAACTGTATTCTGGAATACCACCCCATATTTCGTCCTGTGAGCAGCAGTGGCATGATGAAGAAAACAGCTGTAAATTGACAGTGCTAAACTGTGATTCTTTGAATTAATGGGGTTAATAGTCCTGAAAACTATTAACACAGAAATGAACTCTCGACTTCTGCAAGATTCCACTAGATTTCCCACAGTGGCTTTTACATTGTGTGGAAATCACGTAACATGTGAAAATTAACAGGTAAGAAAACACTGGGGGAATGGAGTACAGTATTGTGAGAACGCAGTTTGTGTGTCACAACTCTTCAGCCCTATTTGCATGTTAGTTCCAAAGGCATTTCCCCATCAAATCCATGTATTGGCCATAGTTGCTCTGTGATTTGATAAAAACATCACCTTTCAATCAACATCTACTGGATCACATTCACCCAGGTCCTGCCCAGCCTCCCAAACTGTAGGGTGGGCTGCCATTGTGGGTGTCCTGTTAAGGTCCAAGAGCAGCCATCCAAACATGCTGCCCTTACTTCAGGAGAGTTCTGACCAGATAAAGTACATAGATCAGTGATAGCCAATTTGGTGCCCCCATAAATTGTTGGATTTCAGTTCCATTGTAAGGAGGGGTGTGTGAATCAGTCATCATGGTAAAAGCCCAGGAATGATGGGAGATAGAGGCCAAGACATCTCGGAGGGACCACATTGGCTTTACATATACATTTTGTAGCTCAGGAAAAGACAGTCATGAGTGAGACACTACTGCAGCAGGCCTGCCTTCAGAAAGAAGGGGAGCAAATGGAGAGAGGTTGAAGGAGAAGAAAGAACAGTGAGTCCCCACACAGCTTTCCAGGTGGGTTAGCCCTTCAGGAAACACAGTTAAAATATGTTCTGTTAGATAACCTCAGAGGTGCTCTGTATAACTATTGCTGAAAACAAAACTGGAAATCTTAAGAGACATCAATAATGAGTGGGTGGAACTTCAGTTGTTCTCTAGATTGGAATGAGTAAAGCAGCTTTGTTCCTAGATCTAAGAAGCTGGATTAAAGATTCACCTGTTTGAAGAACTTCTCTATACAATGCATAATTTGCATTTTACTATGTGCTCTACATCTGAAACCTATGAATCTACCTATAGCTGCATTCGCCATCATGGGGAATTCGTAAACATCCTCCAGATGATTCAGACTAAAACTCTCATCGGTCCTGGAATAGATAATAGATAGAAAAAATAGATAGATGATGATGATAGAGATAGATAGATGATAGATGATAGATAGATAGATACATAGATGATAGATAAAGATATAAAATCTTTTTATATATTTTTACACACACACATACACACACACACATTTATAACCAAAAGAAAATGACAGAGATAGAGAGAGAGAACAATTACTACTCTGTCAGAGAGACAAAAAGACGATTGTATCATAAATTTGAACATTTTCATCTTCCTCTTTAGATTTTATGTAGGGGGTCCAGGATCCAAAGTTTCACCATCAGTCATCAGTGTTAGTTGACAGGCATAAATAATTCCAAATGTTGGCATAGCTTGGTGGAACAGTCTAGATGTTTTTAGCATCATTTATATATAAAAAATAAAAACTTTGCCAAACCTTAACAAAATGGTTTTCCTGATTTGTCCCAGATGCAAACCATATTTTACACATTAACTACTCCATAATCATTAAAAGCAATACTTGGTTATAACAAATCTCTTTGTTGATTCTCTATTATAGGAAAACTCAGGGGGGAATTCAGCTAAACAGTTCTGCTTGTACAAGAAGTTCTAGCTGTGCAATGTAAATTTGTAAAGCTAAAAATAAACTGCTAACCTGTTTGTTTTGAAACTCTAAGCTGTTGAACTCTGTGTAGTAGGATCTTCCATATATACAGATGGCAATGGTGCTTGCAAATAAATGGATAATAAGGGTAGGTTGATTATTTGCAGCACACTTTCAATCCAAACAACGTAAAATAAAATATTTTGAATGAATTGAGTAGACTTTTAAATTCGTGAATTCAATGTTGGAAGTAGGTGAGGAGATTTTCACTTCAGTGTTCTGAAGCAGCCAAGTCATAATCAGAGGAACAAATCCATTGTTTCAGGAAGTTGCCGGTACATAAAATATAGAAAGCAAGTTTTGAAGGTACAGATGGTTTTAGTACCCAGATTCTATTGAGAATCCCAAAAGGTTAGTTGCGTTCATGCCATACCAGGTTTTCAAAATCTATAGCAGAATTTGTAGTTCCATGGAGCATTACAATTTTATTGGCTCAATAGAGAACGAAATAAAAGAAATACGAAAAACCAAGATATAACGCTCTTGGTTTTCAAGAGTGTATTTTTTATTTTTAAGCTGTTCAAATATTACTTTTGTCCCTTTATATCTCTTGTTGAATGAGTGGTGAAGTGATGTAATTTTAGACTCTGGACCTTATGGTCTTACGAACAAACCATCTTTAAATGAAAACATGCATTAGTTCAATTGCTTAAAATTGTAGCAAGCTTCGGGTCCTGTACCCTCAAGTCCTACCCTGATGACAGCACTGTGCTAAACATGTGAAAGGGGAAGCTTTTCCTCCCACAAAAGAGAACTAAAAGAACACCATAAATAGTTTATATTCTGGATCTCTGACCATTCCACGACAGTGGCATTGTGCTAAGATAAACAGAAAACAACTGAATCCTTGTACAAGATACCGTTTTATAACCCCCTGAGAACCATTTCCATTTGATGCACCGATCTAAAATGTTTATAGCAAGTTATTATCATCAGAATAGTGCAGCATAAAGTCTAGCTCTATCCAACTGGCCTTTTACCAAAGGGCTATAAGAGAGAATAGTTGGACAGGCTGAGTAATAAGAGGGAGAAAGCATTTTCATTCTTGAAGAATGGGTAAAAAATGTAAAGATAGGGCCAGGATATATAATCAGCTGGGTTGGCCCCTGTTCCATTGCAGCAGAGGAGCAGCTGAGTAAGACCGCCATCCTTATAGCAAGGATGGGAAAACTGTACCCCAAAACTCCAATTCCTATTAGCCCCAGTGTTGTTGTTGTTGTTTAGTCGTTTAGCTGTGTCTGACTCTTAGTGACCCCATGGACCAGAGCATGCCAGGCACTCCTGTCTTCCACTGCCTCCCACTGTTTAGTCAAACTCATGCTGGTAGCTTCAAGAACACTGTCCAATCATCTCGTCCTCTGTCGTCCCCTTCTCCTTGTGCCCTCCATCTTTCCCAACATCAGGGTCTTTTCCAGGGAGTCTTCTCTTCTCATGAGGTGGCCAAAGTATTGGAGCCTCAGCTTCAGGATCTGTCCTTCCAGTGAGCACTCAGGGCTAATTTCCTTAAGAATGGATAGGTTTGATCTTCTTGCAGTCCTTGGGACTCTCAAGAGTCTCCTCCAGCACCATAATTCAAAAGCATCAATTCTTCGGCGATCAGCCTTCTTTATGGTCCAGCTCTCACTTCCATACATCACTACTGGGAAAACAATAGCTTTAACTATACGGACCTTATTAGCCCCAGTAAATATGGCCAATGTTCAGGGATGATGGGAGTTGCAGTTCAGCAACACCTGGAGGGAAATGGGTCCTCCTTTCCTGACCTATGACAAAGTGCAGTGTGATGGCTTTGCTTGCATATTTGTGTGTACGAAGCTCACACAACACAGCACAACACAACATGTATTTATTTAAAGCATTTTAGACCACCTTTCTGGACAAAGTCATTTCAAGGCAGAGTACAATAATGCAAGCCACAGAACAGAATTAACATAAAATTATGAAAACTCTTAAAATTATAAAATTCAAATATAGCCACACAATTTTAAAAGATAAAACAGCCAGCATAAAATAGCTATTGTAAACCACAGCAATCAAATTTTGTGCAGGACTTTGTCCCCCTTCTTTTTTTAGCTGAGAACTATGTTGCAATGTTCAGAAAAGTGCAAAGCTGTGTTCTGATCAATACATTAGTCTGATAGGTGCAGATAAGATCATAATTCTCATAGATCAAGTTCCTTGAGCTTCCCATGTGGCCCTGTCATGCAGCTCAGGTTCTTACTGCAAACTATAGACCATCCAGATGGCAACATCGCTCATTCTTATGTTTGCCATTGTTGCAGCAAGTTTTCCAATTTATCTTGATTTGCCTTTGGACTTTTCCTTAGGGTCATGCCAATTATGTGGGTCACCTGAGCATTCCAAAATACTGACTGATCTTTTCCAGGGCTACATTTAATTGCTTTCTTTCTGCAGTACTGGATGATTACTTTTTGAGTAGTGCGTGTAACAAATGGCTCTGGCCCTGCGAGGATGGAGCAATAGAAACATTAATATGTGTTTTGTTAGGGGTATTTTTTTGTATGCAGCTTTTACAGAAATAAATAAAATAGATACACACCCATCTTACTAAATACCTGGGAGGGCTTTTGAATGATATTTGGCTAGCATGAACAAAATCGTAACAGAAACAGCTACTAGATTTCTCTCTTCTGTTGCAAAGACTACAAGAAGGTCTTTGTTGACTTAGTTGTACAGTCGTACCTTGGTTCTCAAATGCCTCAGTACTCAAACAACTTGGAACCCAAACACTGCAAACCCAGAAGTAAATGTTCTGGTTTGCGAACTTTTTTCAGAAGCTGAAAGTGCTCCGTTATGAGTGTTACGCTTCCACTTTGAGTGCCACACTTCCTTTCTATTTTGAGTGTTACGCTGAGGTCTGTCTGTTTTTGATATTTACTTTGCATTTTTGTTTTTGCGGCTTTTTCGTTCTGTTTTTGTGACTGTGTGGAACCCATTCCAGCTACTGATTGATTGATTGTGTGACTGCAGCACATTGTTTATTGCTTTCATTTTATGGATCAATGGTCCCATTAGATTGTGAAATCCATGTTAAATTGCTGTTTTAGGGGTTGTTTTTAAAAGTCTGGAACGGATTAATCCAATTTTCATAACTTTCTATGTGAAAGCGCGCCTTGGTTTTGGAGCACTTTGTTTTGAAATGGACTTCCAGAAGTGATTAAGTTTGAGAACCAGTCCAAGGTACCACTGTATCTTGGTTTCTTCCTTTCCTCACTTTTCGTAATCACTGTTGTATCAAAGAGAGCCCATTGCTACATTGCCTGAGCAAAATAGTTGCAGCTGTTCTGCCCATTGCTCTGGCAATATATGTAATGGAGAGACCACGTGGAAGGGATTGGTGATGTGATTCCATTCCACAACATACAGGTTTCCCAAGTTCGCAAGTGGTCGCTCAATTCTCTATGTTACTTGGAAAAAAACTGCTACTTGGAAAAAAACTGCCAAGTAGATTTTATATGGGATTGCACCTAAAGCAAAGAAAAATTTAATCAGTTGGAAACAAGAACCAACATTAATAAGGCTAGTGGAATTTTTCATAGGGGTACTGCACATGCTTTTAAACTGCACTTAAGGGGAAACCAGGAGGCTGATGGGCTGAGAATATTTGAGGGATTCTGAGAAGTAAAACATTTAAATAAGACATGTAAAATTCTAGGTAGGGTGTGTGTGTGTGTGTGTGTGTGTGTGTGCATGCGTGCGCGCACATGCGCGATGCGAATGTTATGCATATCACTACAGTTAGGGAATCTATGAAACCTCCACCATCTATTTGACCTGACTCTCTCTCTCTCCCTCCCTCCCCCCCCCCCCACGTTCTTATCACCACTACACAAGAAATAGCGGAGGAACTGCCCGCAGAAATAAATTATTGAATGGAATTTGAATCATTTCTGTATCTGGCAAACCAATCTGCAAGGGACTGATCAATCTGGGACTTCATTTATTTCAGGTGTTGCCACCACAGAGGATTTTCCTGGTACCTACAGGGTCCTCTTCCTCCCCTGAAATTAGGCTTGAAAGAAGCATCCTCATGTAGCCAGTAGAATAGGTTGAGTGTGCACTTGATTGCCTTGTGTGCATGATAGTAATAATAATAATAATAATAATAATAATAATAATAATAATAATAATTTATTTATACCCCGCCCATCTGGCTGAGTTTCCCCAGCCACTCTGGGCGGCTCCCAATCAAGTATTAAAAACAATACAGCGTTAAATATTAAAAACTTCCCTGAACAGGGCTGCCTTCAGATGTCTTTTAAAGATAGGATAGCTATTTATTTCCTTCACATCTGAAGGGAGGGTGTTCCACAGGGTGGGCGCCACTACCGAGAAGGCCCTCTGCCTGGTTCCCTGTAACCTTACTTCTCGCAATGATGGAACCGCCAGAAGGCCCTAGGCGCTGGATCTCAGTGATGCTTGCCACAGTTTCTCCAGATTAAAAATGTGCCTCCAAAGGTTGGACTGCTATGAGGTTTTAATAACTCTGAGCTGTGGTTTATATACAGTAATGTAACTCATCTGATGGAAAGTCTTCATGGAATGAAAAGAGAAGCATTTTTCAGCGAACCTCCTCCCCCCTGTGTTCTTCTAAATCTGCTCCGGAAAGTCCCCTCAAATTCTAAAGATGGTTTAGAGGGACTGTAGTGAGATGACCCACTATTAGATGAGCAACGCCATTTAATACTAATATGGTTTCCCCCCCTTCTGCATAACCACCCTTCTTTCATTAGGAAATTCCTGCCTCCCAAGTGATTTTAGAAACAATGCACACCAATGTACAACTTGTGCGCTATGACACATCAAGCTGGAAAATAAGAAAATAAAAGCAGTTGGTGTGCACTATGACAACTGTCTTGATACTTTTGTACAGTGGTACCTTGGGTTACAGACACTTCAGGTTAAAGACTCCGCTAACCCAGAAATAGTACCTGGGGTTAAGAAATTTGCTTCAGGATGAGAACAGAAATTGTGCAGTAGTGGCGCGGTGGCAGTGGGAGGCCCCATTAGCTAAAGTGGTACCTCAGGTTAAGAACAGTTTCAGGTTAAGAATGGACCTCCAGCACAAATTAAGTTCTTAACCCGAGGTACCACTGTACTTGCAAGCAGGGCCAAGATTCCAAGGGTGGAAATTGCAATGTGAAGAACACTTGGGCAGCCTCTAATAGTTACTTTAACCACAGGCCAGCCAACTTCAAAACACCTACTACCTGCCCACAGACAACAGGAGATGCACGTATAAATGGTATTTAGGAGCTGAAAAGTCACTCATTTGTTCATTGTTTTGGAGGGAGGACTTTCTAAAAGGTTTTAAAACAGCACATAAGATGTAGGGTGAAATCTAGCCTGCTTAGATTCCCAGCTGGGAAGCAAGAATTCAAGGTACATTTTCATCGTCATCTTAGGGCTAAAGTAGAGGTATAGCCTTTTCGTATTGCACTACATCTTACCTCCCTGTGACAAAGCTTTCCTTAATCTGGTGCCCTCTAAATGTTGTTGGGCTATGACTTCCATAATCTCTGAACCACTGGGAATCTACCAGAGAAACACAGTTGTTAATAAACTATTAATGCCGCCATCTGATGCACTGCAGAGAACTATATTGAAAAATGATTTTATTTGGGTTGGGTTGTGAGAAAAAGACTACAGAACAACAGCACTCTGCAGAATTCTTGTATTATTATCTCACTTACCTATTATTATCTCACTTACCTAGTCTGTGATCTGTAACATGGTGCATTTGTGTTTATCTCCCCAGTTCACATCAATGTTGTTGTGGCAGGGTGCATTGAATAAACTGGGAAAGAGTGATGTTTTGTGACAGGTGATTCAAATTACACATCACTGATACAGAAGAATCAACATAGTCCTCTTCACCTGTTACTTGCATGCAGCGGACAAGTGTGGTGAAACAGACTGTGGGACCACATATTTAGCCTTGCTCCAAAAATCTTGTCCCTGCTGACGATGTCTTCAGCATAACATCTGACTTCACTTGCAGATTTATAGTAGAGCAACACTCTACATGTAGAAGTTTCCTAGGGAAATTCTGCATGGTGGTCCTGGAGTAGGGTTGCCAACATGGTGCCCATGGGTAATAGTGTGCCTACCAGTACTTTCTATGGCACCTGCAGAAGGTCTCTCAAAATATTTCCTCAAAAACCCACAATGCTCGAGAGACTATTGCCACTTCCTGCTTATTTCCTGTTTGCACTGGCTTGGCTTCTCCTAAATTATACCCAGTCCCCTTAAACACATCCACATTCCAGTATTGAACACTCAGGCAACCTTCTGTTCTGAACAGAGGAGAACTGCAGAAATCTTACATCTGTGAGTGAGTGTATATGTAGGTTCCCCTTTCCCAGTTATGGGGATCTGATAAGAGTCCACTCCAAGTTACTGAGCTTTTTCCTGCTCTTTTAAATTTAGCAGCCACTTGGTTTCAAGCCAAACCCCAACAAAAGAGTTTGAGTGAGTTTTTGGATTTGATATCCCGCTTTATCACTACCCAAAGGAGTCTCAAAGTGGCTAACATTCCCTTCCTCCCCGACAACAAACACTCTGTGAGGTGAGTGGGGCTGAGAGACTTCAAAGAAGTGTGACTGGCCCAAGGTCACCCAGCAGCTGCATGTGGAGGAACGGGGAATCGAACCCGGTTCACCAGATTACGAGTACACCGCTCTTAACCACTACACCACACTGGCTCTCCAAAAGGCATTTTGTGTGTAGCACCCATAGCACCTTCCCAAAATTCCCATGGAAACTGGTTATCCCTGATTTAGCTTTAATACATGTAAAGACAGACCATACCACTTAGCTTTTTGCAGATATCAGAAGCAGTATTTGCTTAAAATGCTTACCACAGCAAACAGATAATCTACCAGAGAAACATAGGTGTTAATAGACCATTAATGCCACCATCTGATGCACTGCAGAGATCTATATTGAAAAATCATTTTATTTGGGTTGGGTTGTGAGAAAAAGAATACAGAACAAGAGCCAGAAAACAGAAGTACAACAGCACTCTGCAGAATTCTTGTATTCGTAACTGACAGGACAAAGGGGGCTCTTAAAATTTTAAGTAATTAGAACTGTTTACTGTGAGTGCAGACCCACAAGAGGGTTGATTTAAAACACAGTTTGACATCTGGAAGGCACAAGATGCACTGAAAAAAGAAGGTCTCAATACCAGTTGCGGAAAATATATATCAAAAGGAAGCAATGCCTGTGCTCGTTAATATAATTTTTTAGTTCATCAACTGACAACCAGAAATTGGCACAAACTGATTTGTTAGGCAGCCAAGACCTAAGGACACATAGAAAGAACTGCTGCATAAATGTTGCCAAGTGTCATAAAGAGATGATTTTAAAAGATTAAAAAGAAAAAAAATTGAAAACACTACCCCACAGAGATAATTAATGTCTCTCTCTCTCTCTCTCTCTCTCTCTCTCTCTCTCTCTCTCTGTGTGTGTGTGTGTGTGTCAAAAATAAGCATAAACGCTTGGCATTTAGTATGGCTCCAAATGTTACTATTGAATGGGTTGCTTAGAGACCCAGCATGTTGGTTGCACACATGATGGGATATTTATTCCATTATTATTGTTACTGTTATTATTAGTTCTTGAATAGGACATCCATATTTTCATCAGATAAATGTTGGAGAGAAAGATGCTATCCTGGCATCTTCCTTTCAGCTTAGAGACAACAAGCTTCACTTTTGGAAAGCCATTTGCTCCCCAAAGAACTAAGATTAGAGAGCACTGGTAATACCATTCCCTCTGACCAATGGTCAGGAGTGATGGAAGGTATGGCCTAACAACATTTGTAGGGCAACCGTTTCCTCAGCCCTCCTTTAAATGCACACATCACACACAGACACATTTGCATCGTTTACACACATTTTCTCTTTGGCGTTAATATAGAGAATGTTCACAGATACAAAGCTTCCTTTGAACACAGTGTCCAGTGTCTTTTATCCAAGAAGATGTGAGAAGCTGAGTGATCTCTTTTACAGTTGCACGTATCTTTGCCCCTTTGTTTTGAAAGGTGCTTGCAAGAATCCTTTTCTTTGTCCTGAAAAAAAGTTTTTGAAATTTGAACAGACTAAAAGAAAAAGAAAAACTGCCCAGAATTGGAATGTAAAAATTAGTGTATGCCAAAACTTAAATGTACATATTAGAGTTTTGTATGCATGCAGTTAACCTAGGACAATAGCTCGTACTGTGGATTTCTTATTTGTATAGCGCATTTGCATACCGTTTTTTATATAATTTTTATTATTATTTTTCTAATTTACATTTCAAAATATTCATTTAAACAACTTAAATCAATGACTTCCCTTCTTCTCTTTCTGTGGTTCATTTTGCATACCATACATCCTTGCACATTTGATATGAACTAAACCATTCAGTATTCCATTGTTACATCCATCAAAACTTATTTACACTGGTGAATTTCTCTCAATGCTACCAGCATTTTTAAATGTACACAATTTTCACCCATATATTCAGTCAACATTTTCCAGTCTTCTTTAAACATATGTTCTTCTTCTTCTCTTATTCTATGTGTTAAATCTTCAAGCTGCGTGTATTCCATCAGTTTAAGTTGCCATTGTTCTTTGGGACCTCGCTCGATTTCCATTTGGGGGTAGCAAAACATGGGCCGCAGTACAGTGGTACCTTGGGTTACAGATGCTGCAGGTTACAGACACTTCAGGTTACAGACTCCACTAACCCAGAAATAATACCTTGGGTTAAGAACTTTGCTTCAGGATGAGAACAGAAATCGTGTGGTGGCGGTGTGGCGGCAGTGGGAAGCCCCATTAGCTAAAGTGGTTCTTCAGGTTAAGAACAGTTTCAGGTTAAGAACGGTCCTCCAGAACGAATTAAGTTCTTAACCCGAGGTACCACTGTAGTGGCATACATAAGTAATCTTTTTTGACACCTAGAAATTTCCCTCTGGATTATCTGCAACAAAAAGGACTCTGGTTGTTGTTGCTGTTGTTGTTGTTGTTTTTGGAAAGGTACTTTTAAACATTTTTCAAAAATTCATTATATATCATTTCCCAGTGCTCTTTTGCCCTTTTACAAGTCCACCAAATAAAAGGGCATTTGCATACAGACTGTACTTGAGTATGTATTACTTCTGTGCACAGGATTTGGCTGTGGCCCAAATCCTGAGCCAAATCAGACTTATTTGGAGCGATCCAGGCCTTGTTAATGTTGGGTTGAGAGCCCCAGATTTCTGCAGGTTGGGTTGAGCAGACCAGAGCCATCTGGGATTGTCAGGGGGCAGGGTGTAGGGCAGGAATGAGAGGAACACGTGAGAAAAAAGAGAAACAAACTGTGAAAAAGAGGGACTTACTGGGCAGCTCCATCTACATGGAGGCCTTTTCCACCAGGCCTCATCTCTTTCCTGCGTCTATGCTGGCTGGGATTGGTGGCATTTGGAATCCAACAATATTTTGACTGGCTACAGGTTTCCCACCCTTGATTTAAAGGCTGCGAGAAGTGATTCTCTTTTCTGCAGCAGTACTTGCACATTTCCAAAGTCCATTGATGGTCTAAATTCATTCTTCTGTCAGTATAACATCCTAAAAATAGCAACTGCCCATGACATTAATTACTGAATTAATAACTTTGGTTCTGAAATGCATCTGTGTATATCTGTTAGTTACATCCAAGGTTTGTATGTACACATAGGCGTGAAATGTGGGGCAAGCTTGATAGAAGAAGAAGAAGAAGAAGAAGAAGAAGAAGAAGAAGAAGAAGAAGAGGAGGAGGAGGAGTTTGGATTTGATATCCCGCTTTATCACTACCAGAAGGAGTCTCAAAGCGGCTAACATTCTCCTTTCCCTTCCTCCCCCACAACAAACACTCTGTGAGGTGAGTGAGGCTGAGAGACTTCAGAGAAGTGTGACTAGCCCAAGGTCACCCAGCAGCTGCATGTGGAGGAGCGGAGACACGAACCCAGTTCCCCAGATTACGAGTCTACCGCTCTTAACCACTACACCACAGAATGTGATTTGTGTCTCCTTCTTCAAAATCATTAAATAAACCAGAGTGTCAGAACCACCGCCCAAATCCTCACAAAACACATGGTATTTGCACACTGTCTTCAACTTTCTGGCAATGTTCCTAGACAAAAGATAGACACCATCCAAAGTCTGTGGCCTGTATATCTGACAGAACTTGAGCAAAGGGGTCAGAGCCAGTCAGGTCATGGCAGGTGCGCCAGGTTCTGCCCCAAGTTGGGGGTGCCCATTATGCGTGATGAGGCCCGACACCTCGTGCTCATGCCATTATGTGGTGCAATGAGGCCCAATGGGAGTCCGTTGCACCCTCCCAACAGGCCTTTCAGAGGGCGCAACGGGCCCCGTTGGGCCTTGTCGGACCATGTGACGCATGTGACATGTTGGGTTGCCTGCCTGGGCCACCCCAGTGAAAATTGTGTGAGTGCATTGGCACCCAAGGCCCTGCATAGATGGTACCTATGGGTCATGGGAACAAAGGCACCACTCCATTCACACAAGGTGCACTGCTTCAAGTAAATTGACTGCAGCAAAGTATGGGAGACCTCCCCCCCCCCTTTTCATACTTGCTATTGGAAGTTTCCACTAATTAGTGGATATACTGCTGCTCTTTGAAATCCATTCGCCGCAATGGAAAGTACAATTAATAATGAGAGAGATGGGTAGAGTAATTTATTAAGGGGTCCCACCTAAAGAAAAAAGAGAGAAAGAGAAAACATATCCATCTAGACAATGGATGAAACTCTTTTAGAATTCACCCTTTAAGGATGGCTTGGGCTTCTGGCATGATAATGAGCACAGCCAGCCCTGGTTGACTTCAACGGGAAATACAGATATTGCATTTATCATTTCATAAGAACTGTCCCTTTGTGTGTGATAATGTTTTTTTCAGATTACAAAGACCATTTTTAAGCCTTTCACACGGAGAACTGAAATTGTAAGCAGCAGGAGATCTTGGTGGAGAAAGTAAAGAGACTCAAAGCCGCTAGAGCAACAGTGAGTTATTAAAATGATCAGCTACTCTATTTGGTGAATTTCACCTTCTCTAACCTATGGGGTACGGCGGGGGAGATTGTTGTGGTTCTACAAATGTAAATAGTTATTGGTGCTCTAAGCTCTTGTGAATGGGCAATTATTTCTTAGCATTTTCTCTAAAAGCTCATAATTTCCAAAAGCACCCAGTATTAGCTGTTTTATTACCTTTCCTGACAGGTTAGAGATAAGCCCCCATAGAGTGATATCAGTACATAATGTGGTCTCCGAACAAATATGGAAGACACATCACATTATGATAAAATGAGCCCACAGTATTATGGGTAATCAATTCAGAAAGGGTACACAATGTTCGGGTATCATTGGCAGGAAGAGGGAGGCATTACATTTTGTGAGTTAACAAATTATGCTCCAGTATTATTCCCAGCTGTCTTTCCAGTCCAGAATTATACAATGCAGTCTGCGTTGCTTTGTTTTTTAAGCTCAAAAATGTGAGCCTAAATCCTTTCCCACTTTCATCTTAGAGTACTCAAAATAATTTCGCAGGCAATAGTATTTCTCTGCCAAGACATAAGTGGCTGGATACATAAAGATTGTCCCAGCTTTTAAATCTTAAAAGAGAAGTTTTATCTTGGCAAAGGGTAAGTTGACAAACAGAGGATTACTAATAGAGGTAAACAAGGTCCTTCAGACTTGAACATTACAAAAAGAACATACAAAGAGAATTATGTTATTAGCTTCTTATTTTTTTTTTAAAAAGCCAATAACTTTTGGATGATAATTTGGAATTTGACCCTTGGGAACAGCAGGTCTGAAGTGTGAACTGCAATTGATAAGGGGTTAGATAAGTGGCAGATGGTTCCACTGATATACTTGTGGAAGGAAGGAAGATATCATAAAACTGTAGAGAACACATCACTACTCCTTGACCAGGAAAAGCTTTTTGAATTACGAACTTGCTCATCTTCACATTTCTTGCTAACCATAAGAACTGAAGACCTACATAGCCATCCCTGCTTGAAATCTCTCTCTTTTGCTAGTTCTTGCTCTCTCTTAAATTTCAAGTGGGTTTTTTCCAGAATGTCACATTCTGTACCAAAACCCTGTGAGAACTAAAACATGACAGCACAGGAGATGAAAAGGTGAAGAAAATGTTTATTTAAAGATCAACAAGTCCCAATGCTTCTAAATAAGCAGTAGTCCTTCACCAGGTTATGTTACTGCTGTTCAAAATTAGTTCTCTCCTCCTTTTCTCATGTCCCAGAGGTACTTATTTCTACCAGTCAATGTGGCTCAATTAACTGGCTAGATGGGTCTCTAGAATGTGCTCAGCTACTGCAAAACTGGTGCTTTTAGAGGTCACTAGTGGCCAGCCACAGGCACAGTATTATTTCCTTATATAATAAGGTGCGGTGTTAAGAAGGAGCTATCTCGTGTTAAATAAAAACAACTACAACAGAGCAGAAGTCGGAAGACTGTTGTTGTGTTCATGTCCTGCTTTTAGGCTTCCCATAGCCATCTGTTGTTGTTGTTGTTTAGTCGTTTAGTCGTGTCCAACTCTTCGTGGCCCCATGGACCAGAGCACGCCAGGCACTCCTGTCTTCCACTGCCTCCCACAGTTTGGTCAAACTCATGTTGGTAGCTTTGAGAACACTGTCCAACCATCTCGTCCTCTGTCGTCCCCTTCTCCTTGTGCCCTCCATCTTTCCCAATATCAGGGTCTTTTCCAGGGAGTCATTTCTTCTCATGAGGTGGCCAAAGTATTGGAGTCTCAGCTTCAGGATCTGTCCTTCCAGTGAGCACTCAGGGCTGATTTCCTTAAGAATGTAGAGGTTTGATCTTCTTTCAGTCCATGGGACTCTCAAGAGTCTCCTCCAGCACCATAATTCAAAAGCATCAATTCTTTGGCCATCAACCTTCTTTATGGTCCAGCTCTCACTTCCATACATCACTACAGGGAAAACCATGGCTATATGGACCATAGCCATCTAGTCGGCCCCTATCATAACAAGATGAACTAGATCTGTTTTAATCTGACATGGCTCTTGCGTTCTTGTGCCCTTTTTGTTACTGAAATATAGCCTACTGTACAACAATAGGAGCTCTGCCCAGTTGCCCCACCCACTTTCATCTCTAGCCACACCCACCACTACCATGTGATGTCTCTAGCCACATGAGGGGACACAGCCTTCAGACTGCAAAGGTTTTCCCACCTCTTTTTCAAGAAATGCATGCACAAGTTTCAGAGGGCACCAGCAGGATCGGCTACAACCAAAATGTCAGTTAAATATTCATTATTCCAACAAACTTCAAGCAGATGGGAGGGTTTAAGGATGTTCATGAGTCACATAAATAAATACTAGGTGAAAATCCTGAAATCCCTCTGTTTCAAGAACACTCGCTCCATTCTAATGGCACTTTTGAACAGAAACTGAATATGGATCTGCTCCAGGTTTCCTTAATATATGTAAGATTAACCCAATGGGCCTCTAATGTCAACAAGGCTCTGCAGCGATGCTTCTGAGAACAGATTTGGATCTGACTAATAAGATTGTTAAAGGAAGAAATCAGAGAGTTGCCATCTGGAGTACTTGGAACATTTCTTACATTACCTCAACAAGTGCCACATATTTTGTATTCCTTGTGGAAAGCTTACCTTAAAAATGCAGACGCCGAATGGCATTTGCCATCATTCTTCCTCTCTTAAAAGTTTCAGAAAAGAAGTTTAGATGCAAATAAAACCAACACACTATGGAGGCAAAATAGACAAATATAAAAATAGCCGCTTAGGGTCTCAAACCGGGTCTCATACTGTGGTAAGTTTTAGCCAGCTCCATTGTGTTGCCCATCAACAACCTAGTTTGGCCCCTTTGCTCAGCTACCAGTTTCAATATCCAATTATACCAAACTATTAGAATTGCATCCATTCCTATTTAGAAAGCCATTTGGGATGGACAACTTTAATGTCTTTTTGGGGCTGTGCAAATATCTTCTTTGATCTACCAAGCCATTTGATATTTACATTTTATTGTAACATACCTAATTTTAGTCTCTTTTTAATCGGGTGGTCATTAGTTTTACCTTGCATTTAGGGTTTCAGCTTTAATATGATTGTCCCAGTGTTGATACTTGTTTTCTTTTTTTTAATTGATAATTGACTGCATTATTTTAAATGACTTGCATTTTAATTTCAGGTACCTTGATACATTTTAATGCTGGTTTTATATTTCATTGTGTGATGTCTAGAAGCTCATTTCATGAGGCACATGATGAACATAACAAATAAATAATGAAGAGGCCCTTTGCTGAATGATCTTCGGTTTTACAATCCTAAGGGCACTGAGACCACAGGTGCATCAAACACTTTGCATGCACTGTTTTAGTCCAGACTTCAGTTCTATACTGTTTACAATTGAACCATTCTGGTTTTTATTCTCCCAATACCTTGATAGTCCTGAATGAGATAGAAACCATTTGGAACCTATGTTTGATGATAAAAAACGGATAGAGTATATTTGTGCTTGGATTGATCTCCACAGAGATCCTTGAACACACTGATAGATGTCTATTTTTATTCATGTCTTGTTTTGGAAAGCAGGATAATTGTAAAATGATTCACAGAGCTGTAAGAGATTTTTAGTGCACTCTTATCACTGAAACCTTTACAATTAAGCGCAGCACACTGAGATCTCTTTAGGATGCGGATAGGCAACCCTAAAGGGTGGTGCAGACTTACAAAAAACTCTCTGTAGCAGACCTGGAGAATTCTACGTACAACTGAAAATCCTCACATTATGAAAAACACAAGTTCTGTTATATGGGTTGGGCTCAGACAAAGACATCCTTTAATCCTTTTGAAATCAGACAAACTCAATTAAATCACAACTAAGGGCTTGTACAAACTTTTGCTTGTCCCAAAGCATGGGTCCAAGCGGTTTCCCTTTTGCCCTGCTCCTTTCCCAGGGAAAACCTGCTCTCTGGGGCCAAATCGGACCAAATGTCAACCCAGAGAAAATGCAAATCGCCATTTGCTCTGACTGAGCACTAAAGAACAGTTTTCCCTGGGAGAAAGCCCTAGGACTAGAGGAAATGTGGGTGAGCCCTAACTTGCCCCATTGATTTAAATGTAACTAAGGCATTGAGGAACTTACCACTCTCCTTCCATACTATAGTATATGACACAGTGGAGGTGAGTTATGAAAGACATTGGCTGTATTCAGGCACTCAATGTTTGCATGTGGGAATGAAGTGTGGAAGGGTGCATTCTAGGGTTGCCATATGTCCAGGAATTCCTGGACATGTCCTCTTTTGGGGGGTCCTACATGTCCATTGGGGGGAATTTTAAATTTAAAACAAATGTCCTGGATTTGGAGTTTTTATATATATATATTTAAACTTTTTTGATGTGCAGGCGGTTCTGGTTCAGGCTCTGGCATGGGCAACGCAGGCTCTAGCTCTGGCACAGATGACCCAGGCTCTCGTTCAGACTCTGGCTCTGGCGTGGGCTTGGCAGCGGGGCTATCAGGCAGTTTTTATTTCCAAATGTTTACCTCTTAAAATATGGCAACCTTAGCACTGCATGTACTAGCATCACCTCAAATGCCTTTGCCCCACTGCAACCTTTCTGAAGGAGTATTTTTTTGAATGCTCAAGTGGATGAGCAAATAACCTCCTTTTAAACAAGCATAGAATGCAAAGATGAGGGCACATCTGACCATGCACACCGTCCACACATTATTCTCTCCTCCCCACATTTTTTATATAAACTATAGTTTATTTAGCCTGGGTTTTCGCAAACAAATAAACAACTTTTTTGTTTTGTTTTGTTTTGGGGAGACAGGAGCAGGAGTATGGGGAGGGAGGAAAAGTTATTATTTTCTGTCTTATTTTCCCCACTATCAGGTCAGTTTTAAAAGCACGGTTGAGTGTTCTTTTGTTCTCTAATTCTTTCATTTTCTAATTTGGATTCCATTTTCCACTGGCTGCTTGCATAGTTTAGCTCTGCTATAAATAACATGCACTATTAAGCCCATTAAAATA
The DNA here is from genome assembly GCF_964106645.2 of Podarcis pityusensis. Lineage (NCBI taxonomy): Eukaryota > Metazoa > Chordata > Lepidosauria > Squamata > Lacertidae > Podarcis > Podarcis pityusensis. The sequence goes on from NC_138027.1 coordinate 88,903,103, forward strand.
CATTAAATTGTTTGCCCCCTAAAAATAACTACTGCTAAGATGTTTTCACAGAAAACATATATTTGGGCTGGTTCGCATAGCACCTATTTTTTTATCCACAGCAGCAGAGCCATCTAGATATACACTCACGTGGTCTGATGTAACATTATTATTATTATTACTATTATTATTATTATTATTATTATTATTATTATTAGTGTACCACCCTTCATCCATAGTTCTCAGGGCAGTTCACAGCATAAAAATACAATATAAAAACACAAAATGCATAATAGAACAAAGACGAGAACAAACCATTGACACTCCCCGCCCACCCCTCACAAATACACTTAAAAGGACATAAGGAGGGGTTTCAGCTGGAACTCACTGGAACTAAGTTCTGGCACCTCTCAGGTGGGCGCCATTGCCATTATAACAAGGGAGGTGTTCATGGTGAGTTCCAGCACCTCTTTTTCTACAAAAATAGCACTACATAAAATGCTTACCAACCCAAGATCTGGATGGGCTAAACCAGCCTAAAGTTGCAGCCTAAAGATGTACAATGAGGGCACCAGGTGAACCTCCCTGGGAAGAACATTCCACAAATGGGGAGCCACTGCAGAAAAGGCCTGCTCTTGTGTTGTCACCCTCCAGACCTCTTGTGAAGGAGGCACACAAAGAAGGGCTTCAGAGGATGATCTGAGGGTCTGGGTAAGTTCATATGTAGAGAGGCAGTTCTTGGGGTATTGCAGTCCTGAGCCTGGTAACTCAGAAGCCACAGAAGCCACGTCGGACGTATGGCTGGCAAAAAATGTTCACAAACCGGAACACTCACTTCCGGGTTTGCGACGTTCGGGAGCCGATTTGCTTGACAACTAAGCTGTTTGACAACCAAGGTACTGCTATACTTGTGTTGCCACCCTCCAGACTTTTCTTGGGGGGGGCACCCAAAGAAGGGCCTCACATGATAATCACAGGGTCCTGGTAGGTTTACAGTGGTACCTTGGGCTACAAATGCTTCAGGTTACAGACGCTTCAGGTTACAGACTCTGCTAAGGCAGAAATAGTACCTCAAAGTTAAGAACTTTGCTTCAAGAAGAGAACAGAAATCGTGCAGTGACGGCGCAGTGGCAGTGGGAAGCTAAAGTGGTACCTCAGGTTAAGAACAGTTTCAGGTTAAGAATGGACCTCCAGAACAAATTAAGTTCTTAACCCAAGGTACCACTGTATATGGAAAGGGACTGGGTCACTATAATCAGTAATTTAAGGAGAAAGGAAGAGTGGCTAGGAAGAGTTACACCCTAGAAATATGGTTGTCCAGGTTACGACAGTTGGGTACATTCTCAGGATGAGGAGGCTGGTGCTAAAAACCAGGGAAGAACAAAATAAATCACAGCTGAACCACCAATGCTGTGAATTGTCAATGATTGTCCTGTGCTTGGCCCCAAAAGTGGCAAGGCTGGGCATGTAGCAACCATCTAAGAGGGGGAAATAGTCCACATTCAAAACAGCATTGTTACTTCCAACTTTGCACTTGGCAACAGAGAAAGTTGAAAACAGCACAAACGAATTCTCAATATGAGTACCCAGCCATTTGCAAGTGAAGTGAGTCGACTGATAGTGTCTCGCTAAGGTAAAGGTTCCAAAAATTCTAGATCTGGCATTGCTGCCATATGTAGATGTCACACACAGATGGCAAATACTTAAAATATTTCTCCAATGGAAAAAGGCAACTGAATTCAGGTTTAATATTTTATCACAACGCACCTCACTGCACTTGCTTAAAAAAGCTATAGAAGATTTGCCATGACACAAAGACATTCCACTTAACAAATTTTTTAACAACAACAAAAAGGGATTTTAAAAGAGATTACAGTTTCAATTATTCTAAGTTACATCTTTCACAGTGCAATTCTCAAAATAAAAAAATCCTTCCAGTAGCACCTTTAAGACCAACTAAGTTAGTTCTTGGTATGAGCTTTCGTGTGCAAGCACACTTCTTCAGATACACACGAAAGCTCATACCAAGAACTAACTTAGTTGGTCTTAAAGGTGCTACTGGAAGGATTTTTTTATTTTGACTATGGCAGACCAACACGGCTACCTATCTGTAACAGTGCAATTCTGTTCATGTCTACTCAGCAGTAAATCCCGTTGAGTTCAGTGGGGCATATTTCCAGGTAAGTAGGTATAGGATTGCAGTCTTCATGGATTAAGCAGACTCCTGGTGGCTTTCCTCCCAATACAGTATTGCTTTTCAAGTCCAAGGTACAGAACTGCTACAAATGAAAACTCAAAGGTATAATTAGGAAGAAATAAAACTAATACCATAATTGTGTTCTTTTTGTTGGAAAGCTAAATTGTTCACAAAGAACACTTTGTGTGTGTGCAAAATATGATGCTCCATTTCACAACGCAGAATTTTCACTACAGGTGCCTCAGGAAAGAAAGGAAAAACCAAAAACAATCTATGCAGAAAGGTTTATAAAGCATTTAGTCATTTTCATGAAGCAGCTTAATTAATGGAAATGTATTCATTTGACTACCTTTGTGATGAAAAAGCAATAATGGTTTTGATCAATCCTGGGAACATGCAAAGCAGATATTAAAAAGAAAAAGACAATAAAAAGGAAAACTAAAATACAAGCTCTACAGCAGCAGTTTTGTTGACATAATTATTTTGCCCTTTTAATGGTCTTTCGGAGATTAGGATCAGCATTAGTAATATTGTTAAAATGTGCACTTTTGAGAATGTTTCCATGGCATATATTGGTGTCTCAAAATGTCATGCAAGTACCATGTGTCAAAATGAAAATCGTTAAAGAACAAACATTATAGGGTTGTTAATAACCAACGGAGGGGGGTGAACTCCTGAAGTTCCATTGCATTTACATATATAATAATCAATGTTAGTCACCTTCAAAGAAGACCCATTGAAATTGGCCCTTAATAATGTGCGAATGGGGCAGGAATGTGTGGAGAGGCAGACAGGTTTGTATTTTGGAAGTTTGATCTCTCTCTCTCTTTATTTAATGCCTTTAATAAAAACCTATCTAAAACCCCACACCATTTTGAATGCATTTTGGTACAAGTATCTGGAAAAGCTCCTGATCAATGTAATAGAGATAAAAATCCTAAGGGTTGTTAGTAACCTGAGATTATTGGGGCTTCTTCCCATTGGGAAGCAAACAGATTTTAGACCAGAAGCATAATCTGACAGCAGGAGTTCGGAGCCAGCAGTAGTATCCTTCCAATAGGCCTTGGAGCCCTCTGCTGCTGTGATGCCAAAAACACAGAACAGTGGACACTACTTCTGGTTGCATTCCCACAAGTGGTAGCTAGTGTAAAGTCCAAAAATGGATGAGGCTGATCAGCAGCAATGATGTTTCTGCTAGATCCAATTAGATTCAACCACAGTTTATTGTGGCCCTTTTTACAGATATTAATATTGTACAGCAATAAGTAATTGGATGCATAAAAGTTTACCTCTTTTGGAATAAAAATTCTCCAGACCCATAATGATGTTTCAAAGCTTTACTAACCAGAACGTCATCACAACAGGTACAAAAAACTACAATGCTACATCCAGAAAGTTCTACAAAGCAGGTCACATCCAAGCGTAATCTCTTCTTCTTAAATATATAACCTAATTACGATCAGAGCATAAGTCACTGTTCTGTCCTTCACATCCAGCCTAAGGTTATGCAGCTCCTGGACAGGCTTCACTATCACATCCTTTGTTGCCTCTGTGAAGTCAAGAGAAAGACTAACAGGCTACTCCCTTCAAGACGGAGATTTGCAACTGAATACCCTTATGTGATCTAAGGTTAAACACTCAAATGAGTGCTAGCAGAGAACACCAACAGAAGAAGAAGAAGAGTTTGGATTTGATATCCCGCCTTTCACTCCCTTTAAGGAATCTCAAAGCGGCTAACATTCTCCTTTCCCTTCCTCCCCCACAACAAACACTCTGTGAGGTGAGTGGGGCTGAGAGACTTCAGAGAAGTGTGACTAGCCCAAGGTCACCCAGCAGCTGCATGTGGAGGAGCAGAGATGCAAACCCGGTTCCCCAGATTACGAGACTACCGCTCTTAACCACTACACCACACTGGCTCTCAGTTAATTATCAACCCAGATATAAACTCAAAGAGCTCTCTTCTTTCTTAGTATACTCCAATGGAATTTTCCAATGTTAAACCCTTCAGCAATACACGAACAGACATTTATCAATTTCAGTGTGCAGTTAAACAATTATACTTAACAACCCTTTGTCTTCTATACCATACGAGACAGCAAATATAATATCAGGTCAGCTATAAGTATTAAAAATAATCTAGCCTGCTATATGTTCAAGCAATGGGGTATACAGTAGGTCCATGTGGATTGCCAACTCATCACACATTTTCTGTGTTAACCCACCATATACATGGGGTCTATGTAAGAAAAAGAAGTTAAAATCCATGGCTCAAGGGAGCACCAAATAAGCTTTATAGAGCTGAACAGGCAGTCTCCCCTTTCACAGGAGTGAAAATATCTTCAGCAGCAATAATGGGTGGTAATATTGCCAATAAGGATTTTTTATGACATGTTTTGAAAATCACTGTATAATGTTGGACTTACAGTAAATCCCTCAGGATCTAACTGCTCTCATTAAAACTAGTGATTATTTACTAGTGACACTAATCTAGATTGGAGCAAGATCATGCCCCAGGCGCTACCATTCTTCTTTAGGGAAGAACCTTGTAGAAGAGAATAGAGGATGTAAAATGAGGTGCTTATTCTACACAATTTAATTCAATATGTTTTTTTTTAAGAAGATGCCCTCGAAGCTATGGAATAACTCGCCTTACACAAACACAAAAAGTGAAAAATGAAAGCAGGCACAGAGAGCATACATTTTCCCATTGCTAGGATGTATGCACAGTTTGGATTGGTATATTGTTTTCTGGAAATACTGGGCCAGGTGTGATTTGTGATATGGGCTATGATTACTGCTGAAGGTTTTGTTTTTACACTAGTATATGGATTTGGACTAGGTTTCTACCATTAGACATAAATGTTAGCAGAAGTGTTTGCTACCAGTCAGAAGTTAGGGAAGAGTTGCATAAGACAGTCATTTAAAAAATCATTCAACAAACTTTGTAAATCTTCTCTATGTCCTTTTTTGTTCTGTCTGCTGAGTCATTTCCTGGTTGCTGTTCTTTCAACCTATGCCTCCTCTCTGTGCCACTGATATATTCCCCCTGTCTGATTTCCTTTATCTCTCCCTTAGTTCCACCACATAGGATTGCTAACCTATGGGGAAGAAATGGCCTGCCTGAATTAATGGCCTCTGGACCAGATTCCAGAATTGTGAACAGCTATTATTTTTGGCCTGGTTGCTTCCTCCAATAGTATAAGCCATTCTTCTCCATCCCAGTTGTCCATATGTTTGAGAATACAACTCCCATGAGCCTCAGCCAGCATGAACATCTGGAGGGCATCAGATTGGCAAAGGCTGCTGTAAGCAAAAAAGTGGATGAAACAAAGCATGGGTTGCCAGTGTTGGCCAAAGCAGACCCATCAGCCCCAGCCATCGTGCCCATTGGTCAGGGATAATGGGAATTTGAAGTTCAGCAGCATTCTTGCTCTACCAGCCATTCAGAAATGACTAGAGTGTGAACGGCATTGTGATTGTATACAAAGAGGGAGCTGAGGTGGTAGCTGAAAAATAATCTAGTACTATACTATGCTATGCTATGCTATGCTATGCTATGCTATGCTATGCTATGCTATGCTATACTATACTATACTATGGGACACGGATGGCACTGTGGTCTAAACCACAGAGCCTAGGGCTTGCCGATCAGAAGGTTGGTGGTTCGAATCCCCGCGACGGGGTGAGCTCCTGTTGCTCAGTTCCTGCTCCTGCCAACCTAGCAGTTCGAAAGCACATCAAAGTGCAAGTATATAAATAGGTACCGTTCCAGCGGGAAGGTAAATGCCATTTCCGTGCGCTGCTCTGGTTTGCCAGAAGTGGCTTAGTCATGCTGGCCACATGACCTGGAAGCTGTACATCGGCTCCCTCGGCAGTAAAGTGAGATGAGCACCGCAACCCCAGAGTCGTCCGCGACTGGACCTAACGGTCAGGGGTCCCTTTACCTAAAGGTCAATTTACTGAACACCTATTTCTTTCAGGTGCACTTTTTTGGTACCAATAATATAGGCAAAGTGCAGAAATATAAGGCACCTGGGATTCTGAGCCAGGATTTTAGCAGCTACCATTTTACTTCCTGCATCACCCATACCATGAAATGGAGCCTCTGGCTTGCTATCTGTTGTCCTTGGGCATCATCCATGCATTTGGCTGGAAGCAGGTCCTTCTGCTTCCTGACTCAGCAATTGCCAGCTGATGCAAGGAGCTGATTGTGTTTCACCTTCCTCTGCAGAGCCTTGGACAGTTTGGGCAGTGTCAAATGTATTCAAAGGAAAGAAAGTGGAATTTTTAAACATCTGTCTTTATTTATAAGAAGAGGAACAATGAGCCATCAAGCCAATAGATAACTAAGTGTGATCCAGATGCACAAAGTATGCATACATACACAAAAGTTGTTGAGCTTTCTTCTTTTAGCTATTTTAAAGGGAAATTGGCAAAAATGGCACTGCTTCCAACTGCAGTATTCCAGGTATGTCTGGGAAATTCTGGATGTATGGCAACCCTAGGTATGCATGAATAACAGGTAGTTGGTCGGTGTTGTGCATGCCACCAATATATAGCTTTCCCACTTCAAGCATAGGTGCTTAAGCAAAAACAACGTCTCACATGTGGGTGTTCAATGCAATTGGAGCACTGCGTTTGGGAGGCCTTACTGTGTGATATGCCACAAGCAGCTTCAGTCCAAGCACCAGCTATGAATGATGACACATTCAGGGTTATGTGATCCATAGGCCACAAAGTAAAGCTAATTGCTTACAGTCAGAAGGTAGTAGAAATAGTAGTAGTAGTAGTAGTAGTAGTAGTAATTTTATTTATATCCTGCCTTCCCCAACCGAAGCTGATCTCAGAGTGGCTAACAACAGTAAAAATAACACAGTTAATAAAGCGCGTTCTCCAATTAAATGAGAGCGCGTGTTGCGGTGGGGGCCGCTGGGCCAGCCCTATGGTTGCCAGGCAAGTTAATGGTTGTTGCCTGGTCCTTTGATTGGATAACCGGGTTGCTGGGGCAAATTGTATGTTGCAAATTGGGTGGGTGGGAGCATAGTCTTTAAATATTGGGGCACTCTGGTTTCTCTTTCTCTTTGCAGAGTGCATCGGATCACCCGCCCACCTGCCCTCTTTTTCCGGTTGACCTTGCTTTGCCTGTCATGGGGTCGTCTGCCTTGGTGCAGGGGCCTAGTAGGAATTTTGCCATTTGGCTGATTGGCCGTGCCATTTGGTTTTTGTCTACTACTTAGCAATTCGTCACAACTTGTAAGGTTGCGGTTAGGCATTGGTTATAAAATGCTGGCGGTGGAGGGGTCAGGATAGGCTGTGCCTGCCCCTCCTGTTGCGCTGAAGGGAATTCCTTTAAAGGAATCCTGGGGCTTGCCACGATTTCGCCCTATCCCTGTCATGGGACCAGGGCCGGCAAGCCTTGGGGAGCTGCTGGGGTGAGTGGCGTGGGTCCGACATTTAGCTCAAATGATCCCCAAGTTTGTCTTTCCCTTCTACTGGCTACCGATTGGACCTCGGGATGTCAATTCTGTCCCAGGCGGGGGGACAGATAGTCATAACCAATGTCTAAACAACCACTCACTGATTTTGTATTTTAATAAAGTTGTGGCCAAAATAGTGCCCAAATACCAAAACTAAAATTACGTGTTATGTGTGAAATTATTTGAGGGGTGGCCTGGGGACCTACACACGCAACACAGTATTGCTTTGTAATGATTTGTTGGGTCTCTGGACCATAATAAAGGTTGATGATGATGACACAGTTAACATAAAATCACAATCAATTAATTGAAATACATTCTAAAGTCAATTCATTCTAAAATCAATTCAGAGTCAAATTAATGGCAACCATTGGGCTAGAGTTCTATGAGGATTACAGAAGGAGAGAGGGGGTCAGACTGTGCCTTGGCCAAAGGCCTGATGTAACAGCTCTGTCTTGCAGGCCCTGCGGAAAGATGTCAAGTCCCTCAGGGCCCTAGTCTCTTGTGACAGAGCATTCCACCAGACCAGGGCCATGCCCGAAAAAGCCCTGGCTCTAGTTCAGGCCAGCCTAACTTCCCTGTGGCCCGGGATCCCCAAGATGTTTTTATTTGAAGACTGTAAGGTCCTCCGTGGGACATACCAGGAGAGGCGGTCCTGTAGGTACGAGGGTCCTAGGCCGTATAGGGCTTTAAAGGTTTAAACCAGCACCTTAAACCTGATCCTGTATTCCACCGGGAGCCAGTGCAGCTGGTATAGCACTGGGTGAATGTGATCCCGTGGCAAAGACCCTGTAAGGAGTTTCTGCGTCAGTCTCAAGGGCAGCCCCATGTAGAGTGAGTTACAATAATCAAGTCTGGAGGTGACCGTCGTGTGGATCACAGTGGCTAGGTCATTTTTCAGATGGAAAAGAGGATGCACTGCTTGTGCAACTTGCTCTGCTATTGTTCTTCCTTCTTAGCTAGTTGGGCACATCTAGCATAGCAGTGGCTGAAAGGTATTTGATAATCAAGCATCATCCCCTTATGCCATGTGATGGGGTGGAGGGCTATGCACCTGTTCAGTCAGTTGGGATTCAGTAATACAACTCACAAATGAGCTAGAGTTCAACAGGCACAACTATTCATCAATGTCCAGATTTGAATTGCCACACTAAAACAGCAAGATTGTTATAATGTTTGCTCACACAGCAACAATGGATTTAAGCTGTTTCACCCCAGCTAAACTGGAGTGAGATGCCAAACTATTTGCCTCATTTTAGAATCAGAAGAGGGGAGGAGGAGAAAGAGATTCTGATCTGCTGTAAGGAACAAGAGAGGAGTAACATACATCCTTTGCTCTCAGAAGGAAGCCACATGTTTTGTTCTACTAATTTCTAAATAACTGAGTGCCTCTGCTTGTCTTACATAAATTGATAGGCCTATTATATTTTTTTGTGGAGAGGGAGCTGGGGTAGCTAGCACATTATCAGGAAAGGTCTTGGCATATATCAAAATCTTCTGTTTCTCTGCCACTTACAAATTTGCTGCAGAGACACTAGAATGGCAAAAGAGCAAGAATATTGGCCTCCAGGGTTGCTTTGGAGGTGTCAGACTAAGGAATTATGTGCCATGAGTTAGGAATATGGAGAACAGGCTGGGGCTGCATGATTTGTATGCACACTAAGTTATATATTCAGTGATAATACCAGCCTTACATTGGAAAGACGTATGAATGAAAGTGGAGAGCAGTGTGCACTCCTGTTATTTAAAAAAAGGGTCTCGAAAGCAACAGATTAAAAGCTATTATTATTATTTATTGAATTTATAAACCGCCTTTCATCGAAAGATCTCTGGGCAGTTCACAAGATAAAAATACAAGGGAAAGGTTATGAATAGTTAAACAAAACAAAAACAAAACCAACGGAAACCTTCCCACAAGCACATTTTAAAGTCCATAGAATCTTAAGCAGCCAAAGGCCTGGTTGAAGAGAAGCATTTCTGTCTGGCACCTAAAGATGTATAAAATGAAGATGCCAGACAAATCTCCCTTGGAAGAGCATTCCACCAATGGGAAGCCATTGCAGAAAAGGCCCATTCTCATGTTGTCACCCTCCGAACCTCTGGTGATCACAGAGCCCGGGTTGGTTTATATAAGGAGAGGCAGTCCTGAGTCGTTTGAGGCTTTATAGGTCAAAACCAGCACTTTGAATTGGGCCCAGAAGCTAATTGGCAGCCAGTGCAGTTAGACCAGGATTCGTGTAATATGCTCAAACCGTCTTGCCCCAGTCAGTATCCTGACAACCAAATTCTGGGTCAGCTGAAGTTTCCATACCATCTTCAGAGGTAGGTCTACATATAATGTGCTGCAGTAAACTAACCTGGAGGTTACCTGAGCATAGACAACAGATGTTAGGCTTGTCAGGCTTGTCCTACACTCAAGTAGGACCCTGGCAGAAACACATGCCCGACTGGCATGTTCTCTCCCTCCTGGTCAATCATTTGGGAGCTTCAGAAGCATAGCTGTCAACTTTTCCCTTTTCTTGTGAGGAATCCTATTCGGAATAAGGGAAATTCCCTTTAAAAAAGGGAAACGTTGACAGCTATGTTCAGAAGCTTTCTTCATCCCGAACATCACAGCGACCGATGCCAACCGAAATCGGCACACTTAGGGATCCGCAGAGTTTCCGCAGTTGCATAACAGACCTCAGCAACTCATCATTTTGGCTAATCTACTTTATTTACATATAAACACACACGGAGCACTGCTCCCTCTCTCTCTAGCATCAGACAGCAAAGAGAAAAAGAACAAAGGACAATAGTCCCACTTCATGGAACACAGTAACACAAACATCCTGTCTCCGTCACATCCCATTCTGTGGAGTCAAAACATACACTGTCATGTGAAAGACAAAAATCCCATTACTGTAATCATGAAGCAGGAATTCTAACAAGACTATCCCTGTCCAGATAGAGGTGCAGCTGGGCCACCAGCTGAAGCTGATGGAGGGCACTCTGTGCCACTGAGGCCACCAGAGCCTCACTCAACAACAAAGGGTATAATAATACCCCCAAGCTACGTACCCACTCCTTTGGAGGAAGGGCAGAAAAGCTCCCAGCCATCCAGTCTAGGGAACCACCCACTAACAGTGCCTCAATCTTATCTGGATTGGGTTTCAGTTTGTTGGCTCTCATCCAGTCCGTTATCTAGGCAAGACACCAGTCCAGCATTAATCACCTCACTGGCCCTTCCTGCTAGTTTTTATCAGCCATGACACAAGTCATGACACAAGACCGATCTAAGCACCTTGTCCGCATCCTCAAGCCATACCAACTGAAACTCATCCAACACAATGGGACTAGATTGTGCTCCAGACACACCTTGAGATTCATCTGCTATAACAGTGGCGTCAAGATCCCAGTGGAGACAAGCGATTTTATCCTCAAAATGCTTTGCAAAAAAAGTCACAGAGAGCTGCTGTCAGTTCTGCCACCTCCTTCTGTTCTTTGCACTACTTGGAAAAGCTCTGCTGGATGCCACAATGAGAATGCAACAGAGGCAGCAAAGTAAGCCTTCTTTGCATCCTTCACTGCCACTAGGTAGGCTTGATGATATCTCACCAGTGTCCCATTGCATTCAACCAGATTTTTCCTCCACCCGCATTCAAGCCATCTCCCAGTTGTTCCCTCGCCCTATGCTCTGGAGTATACCAGGGAGCCAAACGGACTCAGCAAAACAGGAAAGGGTGCTCAGGGGCAATCATGTCAACAGCCTGAACCTTTCACTTGTTCCACTCTGGTGAGGAATAGTACTAAGTGCTTGTGAAAAACTTTGTGACTTCAAAAATGTATCAGTGATCACAAAGATGGCTTGTTCTTTGTGAAAACTCAGAATGTGTGAAAATCCTGAGTGACAGTGTGTTATCACTACCTCTATAGTTGCAAAAGGCATGTCTCTATCAAGCTTGTGAATTAGCTTTCCTTCAGATTGAGAAGGGAATAATCAAGATGTTTTATGGCAATGTAGAATTTCTTCAATGTGGAATTTTTTATGGCAATGTGGAAGCTCTGTGTAGGAAAGGATGCCAAGCCATTATGATGTTTAGTTGCACAATTTGACCATAAAAAATGATTACAATCTATATTCAGATTTGTGCCATTTATATTCATAGAGGTGCATCAGAACAGCACCTGAAGACAATTATTTAATCTACCCAAACAAACAGACAGACAAATGAATTGCAAAAGACTGACCCTTGTCGAAGGTGTGGATTGCTAACTCTCCTTTTACATACTGATGAACATGACAATGTTTGCTTATCATTTTTGTAGGTTCGTCTAAATCAGCACCGCGGAGCCAGACTTTTAAATTTTAAACTGCATGCTGTGGAACACTAGAAAAATAACAATGGAAGCACATTTACTCAGAAATACAGCCCCTTCCATGCATTCAAACAATGCATGTGGGCATGAATTGCGAAAAAAACAAGCAAGTCAGCGATCCTGTAGATGCAGTGCCCCCAAATCTGCCACCTCCACAACCTCCAAGCTTCCCTGAAGCAGGATTCTTCACACACAGAGATGAAACAAACTAATAAAAGGCCTGGAGCAAGTCCACTACAGGGAAAGTTTAGAAAGGTGGTGTGTTTTTTTAGGGGGGCGTGCACGTTACTTTAGGGAAAAGTAAGGGAATACATGATATGGAGAAAACGGGCATTAGAACCCAAGGTCACCCACTGAAATTGAATGGCAGGAGATTCAAGACAAAAGGAAGTCATTCTTCAGACAGCACACAGTTTTTATTAGTATTATCAGTAATTATTGATTGGATTTCTTACCCATCCTTCACCATAAGGTCTCAGGGCACATTTCAGTAGGTACTGTAAAAGTAAAAGATAAAGGACCCCTGGATGGTTAAGTCCTGTCGAATTTGACTATAGGATGTGATGCCCACCTTCGCTTTCAGGCTCAGGGAGCCGGCATTTGTTCAGAGACAGCTTTTCTGGATCTTGTGGCCGTCATGACTAAACCTCTTCTGTCACAACAGGACACCATGAAGAGTGCTAGAGTGCATGGAAACACTTTTTACCTTCCCACCGCAGCGGTACCTATTTATCTGCTCGCACTGGTATGCTTTCGAACTGCTAGGCTGTCATTTCAATAATATAACAGTGTCAAATTAAAATCAGTTGAACCAGATTTCAAGACTTCACAATCAGAAGTCTTAAAAATATATCTCTTGCATGGAAAAAGCCAAGGTAAACAAGGTAAATGGTGAGTAGCACAGGGCTGGAAATAGTCCTTTCTCGAAAAGAAAAATTACCTTTGCCTAGGCCACATCCGTTTAAAGCACTTTGGACTTCTGTTCACCTCGTGGAGCTACAATTCTCAGAGTAGCTTAGCAAACAATCCCTCTTCCCAGGGAGTTCTGGGAGCGGTAGCCATGTAAGGGGAATAGGGGGTCTCCTAACAATTCTCAGCAGCCTCAGCAAACTGCAGTTCTCAGGATCCTTTTGGGGATGTTGTGATGGTTTAAAGTGTTAGCATAGTGCTTAAAACATATACTGTAGATGGCACCTAATAAGCTTCCATACTTCTGCCTCTTTCTTAAGATGCTTAGTCTTTATATTTTAGGTGGGTGTGAGCTTACTGTACCATTGTGAAGCGACTGTGAGTGATCTGTGTGTTTTCTTCCCATTAAGCATCTGTAACCCCCTTGGCAACCAGTGCTCTGTGATGTCAAAAGGACCTGTGGGAGAAGGTACCTCATGATGTCTTGTTCTGATCTTTAATTTAAGTATGGGGATACAGGGAAGTTGGCTATTGAGTACTGGAGATTGGTGTGCTGACTTTTAGTTTTAAAAGAAGTCCTTTCTTTAAAAAAAAAACCACAAAAACTTTGCACAGTGAATTCTTTGAAAACTTTTATTTTAAAACAAAACAACAACAACAACAAAGAGCTATCAGCTAGGTGCCCAGTAAGCACAGCCTGCTCTGCCATGTGCTTACAAAAGGACTCAGATAATGGACATCTTGGGGGTTTCAAGAAATGTGGGAACCCAGGAAAGCTGACCCCTGGATATCAAAGGAAGGCCACTCACAAGCACCCCTTGGCCACCTTGACACTAAAGCAAAGCACCTCTCTCTTGAGAATTTCACCAAAAAGTCCCTTCCCTTTTGATAATTGTTCAACTGAATTTCTTTCCCCATAATTTGATGGAGAACTGTAGTGTGGAAACCACAGGACAAATTTTCAGCACAGCACTAGTTATGTTCACAAACTTGGATAACTTTAAAAGGGAATTCGAAAAATCCAGTGGCTACTACTCATGCTGGATATGAATATGATGCCTTTGAATACTGGTGTCTGTCAGGAGCCATGCTGTGTCACTAGAGCTGCAAAACTGATTCCATGTGGTCACCTTGGACACTGATTCTGGGCCAGAGGAGCAAGGATAGAAATTGCAGATATCAGAACACACTAGGGGGGCTGTGGAACATATAGCATACAGAACTATTCCTGCTACTCCCCAAAAGAGGTAGAGATATGTGGTGATGGTAGGTGACTCCCTACCGAGGGGGACAGAGACAGTAGTGTGTGGAGGAAACTGGATGTCCTGGGAGGTTTAATGTGTTCCAGGTGAAAAGATTTGCAACATGATAGAGAAGTTGCCAAGTCTTATAAAGCCTACTAACCACAACCCCTTCTTTCTTATTTGAGCAGGTAGAAATGATACTGCGAGACACAGCCTTCAACATACAGCACAGGACTATGAGACTCTGGGTAGGAAGCTGAAAGGCCTTGGGACACAGGTGCCCCCCCCCCCAACACTTCTGTTGAAGGTCATGGTCCAGGAAGAGAGAGAAAAATACTGGAAGTAAACCACAGGCTGCACGGATGCTGTCATCAGGAAAGGTTTGGGCTCATGGACCATGGTCTCTTGTGTATTTGAGGAAGGACTTTTGGCAAGAGGTGGTTTGTACCTTACAGCAGTTGGTAATACAGTGGTACCTCAGGTTACATACGCTTCAGGTTACATACGCTTCAGGTTACAGACTCCGCTAACCCAGAAATAGTGCTTCAGGTTAAGAACTTTGCTTCAGGATGAGAACAGAAATTGTGCTCTGGAGGCGCTGCAGCAGCAGGAGGCCCCATTAGCTAAAGTGGTGCTTCAGGTTAAGCACAGTTTCAGGTTAAGTACGGACCTCTGGAACGAATTAAGTACTTAACCCGAGGTACCACTGTAATGTACTTGCTCTTGTACTCTTGTCTTGCAAAACTGTTCAGGAAAGCTTTAAATTCTGAGGGGGAGGGACACAATATTGCAGATGACATGGGAACACCTGGAGTTATAGCTTCAGTGATGCACAGGAAACTGAGATGGTGCTATAGAAACCTGGTAAAAGGCAGGAAGAAAGCAGCTCGAGGGCATGACTTGTGGTTTCAGTAGCATCTATACTAATGCACAGAGTATGGGAAACAAGCAAGAAAAATTTGAGCTCTTAATACAGGATAGCAAATATTACCTAACAGGCATTATTTAAACCTGGTCGGATAAGACTCATGACTGGAATGTAGAAATTGAGGGGTAGCTGTTCAACAGGGGAAGATGTGTGGATTCTACTTCACTGGAGGTTTTGAAACAGAGGTTGGATTGCCATCTGTCATGGATGCTTTAGTTGAGATTCCTGCATTGCAGAGGGTTGAACTAGATGTCCAACTCTACAATTTTATGCTTGTATGATTCTCAAACTTTCCAGTAGGATTTGTTGTGCATTCAGCTGAATATGCAAAGAATTTCACTTCAGATTCTCCCCCTTAATGTGGGAAGGCTGGGGGAAAGAGCCAACAAGGTTGAAGGGAAAGATACACACACACAGCATGTCAAATGTCAGGAAATGTCTAAACTCTGTCAGTTTCTTTCAGTTTATGGTTTGAACTTGAAAAGTCTCACTTCCTCATACAGTTACAAACTGTTGTTTGGTCACATGTAGCCTTCCACCATTGGACCCATTGAAGAAACTAAGCCCTTAGGTCCCCCTGCATCAGAGACTGGGGAACCTGATGCTTCTAGATTTTGTTGAACCACAACTATCATCAGCTCCACCAATTATGGCCAATGTTCAGGGATGTTCAGAGTGGTACTCCAGCAACATGTGGAGGTCTCCTGGTGTCTGCCCCCCACCTTACAGGCTTAAAAAATGTATCATACAAAACAGAAAATCTCTGAGAAAAATAAGTTGTGCGAGGTGACTTAATATGCTCTTTCCATCTGCAATGGCTCTATTGTGAGCCTGTCTGTTGCTTTCACAGTGCACTGTAAGAAAAGTAACACTTGAACATTGCAGGGGATGCATTTTAATTGCTTTTATTATGTACTACACTCTAGCATCAGAAGTGAACATTTAACTACTATCCTATTTTTATTAGATGCTCATGTAATTTATCCCAGGATATGAATTCAGAGAGGTGTCAAGTTTTTGAGATATTAAAATATAGGTGATATGAATTCCACCCACACAGTGTTGACTTCACATAGAGTGGACAGGAAGCATAGCAGAGGCTTCTAATATTCTGTATCTGAGTGATTCCTTAATATGGCATACTTTCAATTCACAATGTGGCATAACACAGATCACTTGGTGCCACAGCCCCATTCATTCTATGTACAGCCAAATGCAAGAGCTCAAAAGAAAGAATGTCCAGTGGTACCATCATGGATAACATTCATTAGGACATTTGCTGAGGATGCTTTCCAAAGTGGTGTGTTTTAGGGATGTGAACTGCAATTGGATCCTGAATCCCACGCTAAGACAAGGATTTTGTCTGACATGAAGTGGGATTTGTACAAAGCAGCATGAATTAGACCAGGGTATCTTGACAATCCAAAGATACAGAAGTGTAGATTTTTTGGGCGAATTTCCTAAAAAAATCCTCAAAAACTTAACTTTTTATGTTTTTGCAAAAAAGAAAAATGCTGAACAACTGTGGCCAAAAAAAGAGAGAGCTCAACAACTTTTGTGTCCAGATTTTCACTATGGCAACCCTACCACAGAAGGAGCATGACGTGACCCCTCCCTACCACTCCATACACCCCAATCTGATGGTATTAACCTAAAAAAATAGCTATTTCTCAGCATCTAGTATGCAAATGGACTTGTTCATTATGACAAAGGTTCTCTCTCCCCTGTCATTCTCTCTGATCATGATGTCAGAATTGCTTTTGAGCTTGTGAATGAATTCCATGGATGACATTAATTGAATGCACGACACGCTTGAACTCACCTAAATTGTCTCATCTGTACAGGCGTAAGTGTGTGAGCACGTGTAATAGTATTTCTGGCTTTCGTTGCAGCAAGCAAAGTCAGCTCTGCCATGCTTATTTCTATCTCGCTTATCTTTGTCCTACTTGCTCTAAATTGTTTGGTATTCAAGTTGGACCACTCTGTGTCTCTGTCACTATAATAGCTCTTAGGAGATAAGCATGGCATGATGAGGATTGAAGATGACTCCAATGACTGTGGATGTGCCCCCCTAAGTAGCCTCAAACCATCAATATTATTGACCTTGGTGGGTGAATCATTTTCTTCTTGCAGTACAGCTGAATGTGCCACAGATTTAGAGTACAGAGTGACTCATCTGATGGCAGATTTACCAGGGAAAGAAGTAGAAGAGGAATCATTTTTGTTCAGAGAGAATCAGAAATGGGGATTAGCTGCTATTCCTTCTCTGCTCACAGCAAATATGGAGTGTTTAAGAGAACAGGAGGTGGGATTTAATGACTAATATTTCCTTGAATGAGAATAGGAAGCAATCTTGAATAACAGTCTTGAAGACATCTGTAGCAGTTTAGCCCAATGAATTTGCCCAATTGGAACAAAGTTAAAGAGTCAGGACAGAAAGAGAGAGAAAGCCCAGTAAACAAAGTCATGAGGATCATGGCTGTGGAGCAAAGAGTTAATCCTCTCCTCCCAAGATGCAGCAGTCCTGATGAAAATTGCACATCCACAATCTGTATTAATTTTTAGAAAGCTCCTGTGTAGATAGGCTTTCAGTGTACATATTTAAGATGGTTTTAATTGTGAACTATTCTTATTTTGTTTACTTAGCATTTATTTGCCCTCTTGTACATTTAGAAATCCAAAGACCAGTGATGACTCTGCTCTATTCTTTCCCTCTCACAAAAAGTGTGAGTTTGTGTAAGCATTTCTTTCTTTCTTTCTTTCTTTCTTTCTTTCTTTCTTTCTTTCTTTCTTTCTGTAACATTGCATCTTCTTTCTCAATAGATAATTGGATTAGGAAACATCTGGCACCATCCCTAATGTTCTTATTCCTGAAAGAAATTAAGTGGATTAAGCAGACTGTCCTAGTTGTGTGTGTCCTCCCCGCCCCTTTTCACAACTGGAATATTATATTCCCCATTTTAAGTAAGCAAAAAAATTAAAATAATGAATTGAGGAAATCAGTTGAATGTCTGCACTTTTTTCCAGGTAATGCTGTATAGCAGGCAGGCCATGGGCCTCTCTATGTTTGCAAATAGAAGCTACCTTATACTGAAGCAGACCATCTATTTTAGTATTGCCCACACTGATAGAAACTCTCCAGGGTTTCAGGCAGGTGCTTCCCCCAGTCCTACCTGGAAGCACCAGGGTTTGAACATAGGATTTTCTGCATGTAGGACAGATGATCTAGCTACAGTCCTTACCCAGTAGTAGAATGAACCTAGTGGATCTCATGTGGAAGGAATTTATGAAGCTGCCTTACACCAGTCAGACTAATTCACTATTGTCCACAACAAGCTTCCTCAACCTTGGTCCTCCAGATGTTTTGAGACTACAATTCCCATCATCCCTGACCACTGGTCCTGCTAGCTAGGGATCATGGGAGTTGTAGGCCACAAACATCTGGAGGGCTGAGGTTGAGGAAGCCTGGTCTACAATGTCAATTGTATGCCTCTGTCAACTCTGGCAAGCTGGTGTCAAATGTATCTGCTTTCCTTTGGACCACATCTGTGAGGCTGAGAAGGGGGGTCTTGTTGTCAGGGCAGCCCAGGACCTCCATATACACTGCCCAGACTTGCGTCCAAGGGAGGTCGCTTTGGTGCTGCTAACACAGCAGTTTGACTTCACCCCTGGAGGTTTCTCAAGGCAGACAGTGGCTTTCTAGGGTTCTGACGCAAGAACAGACTTTACAGCTTTGGGTAGGTAAAACAGGAATCACTTAACTCCCGCTAGTGTTTTGCTTCAATCATTCTGAACATTGCTGATGCATGAGAGATAGCACTGGGAAGCAAAGCTGGCAAATTTCAGACAAACAGGTCCATTCAGAAGGCCTTGTTTATGGAGTCTTTAAAGCTGATTGCAGGTGGGGTGGAGGGATAAGCAAGAAATACCGTATTTTTTGCACCATAACACTCACTTTTTTCCTCCTAGAAATTAAGGGGAAATGTCTGGGCGTGTTATGGAGCGAATGCCTACAGGTGGCGGGGGGGGGATCTGCTGCAGTCGTGAGCAGAGGATCCATGGATCCCCTTCCTTCCCTCCTCTGTGGCTCGCTTTGAAACAGCAAAGCGGGAGAGGAGCCGCTTACACAGGTGTAAGCGGCTCCTGTCTGGTTGGCTGCTTTAAAGCAACCTTGCTCTCTGTCCCTCTCTCCTCCCCACTCAGCTCGCTAAATAGCAGCAAAGCTTTTCAGCTCTCTAAGCTGGGGAGGAGGGAGAGAAGCAGAGCCTGCTTGTTTTAAAGGAGCAAAGCGGGAGAGGAGAGGAGCCTTCTCCCCTTATGCCCCTCTTCTGCATTATTAGCAGCATCCTTCTCCACCCACCCCACACATGCTCCTTGTCCCTTGAGTGCTTTTCCTTCCCTCCCCACTTAAAACGTGGTTACAAAGCACGGATCCACATGGATCCTCAGGATTTTTGCACTGGGTTACCCCAAATTCACCATCAGATCACATAGCATGTCCATGTCTATAGCCTGCACCAAAAATATCACGCATCCACTGTTGCCTGGGACCGCAGTGGTGCAAAAACGTGGTTACAAAGCATGGATCCACATGGATCCTCAGGATTTTTGCATTGGGCTCCCCAAACTCACCATCAGATCCCATGTCTGTGGCCACAGCATGAACCACAAAAATCATACATCCACTGTTTCGTTTAGAATATTTTTTTCTTGTTTTCCTCCTCTAAAAACTACGTGCGTGTTATGGTCAGGTGCGTGTTATAGAGCGAAATTTAAAGACTCCGAACCACAACTAAGAAAGGAGTATAACACCATACTCAAAACTTAGCACAAACGCAAGCAACATGGAAAACAACAACAATGGAAATCAAATCACAAAATTGGGCATATTGTTTGTTGGTCAACTGAAAACGATTGCAGAGGATGGAAGGAACACCCTGATCTGAAGGCAAAGGTACCGAATACACAGAGAGAAAACCAGGTGTAACGTCATAGACCTCTAACCAGGAATTAGGCCTGGGTGATGTATCGATACATGCCACAGTGGTAGGCCACGAGTGAAACCACTGCTGCTCCTGAGTCCCTCTGCTGCCAGCGCCTGGCATGCAGAGGGAGGAACAATCTGCTTTTGCCCTTGCCCCGTGAGGTACCGGGCAGAAATCACCGTCTCTCCCGTGACTACATCATGATGTTGAAAAGCTGATATCACCCAGACCTACCAGGAATCAGCCCCACTGAACACACTTACTTCAGAGTTAATATGTCTATCACCGGACTGCAGACTCTCTTAGTTTTCTTTATTTTTTAATATGGCTGCCTCTACGAACTGCATACATACATTTTAAAAAAGCCCTTCATTTCTTATGTGTGCAATATGTTGGGAGCAGTGTGAGCATTTTCCCTGGTGGCTTTTGCTTCTCATGTATAAATTATATAGCTTGCTTTTCTGGCCCCCCTCCTTTTTCTCCAACTACATAAGCATCTATCCTTTTTTTTTTTTTTTTTTAGGAAAGCACAGTGATGAAGTGCAGCAATTTCCAGCACTTACTGGCCCTACAAATTACATGTGGTTGTTGTTTTTTTTGGTGTGGGTTTTTTTTTTTTTTTTTTTTTTTTTTTTTTTGCACCAGCTCCTATATCCCTTGCTGTTCCATTACTTTAGATGAAGGGAGGAAGGAATTAAAAGCAAATTAATGGTGAGACCTTTTGAAGCCATATAATCATACTGCTGAAAAATGTACATGCAGATTAAAATTCTTGACACTTCAGAAATTCTGCTTTGTCCATCTTGTTGATATAGGTCATAGTTATCAAAGCGGTTGGAAAAGTTGCAGTGTGAAAACGTTACCCAGCCTGCAAAATGGAGTGTGAGGCTTGGAGGCAGTGCCAGGTCATCAGAAGAGGCCTAATGTAGCCTAATCAATGGGAGGTGGGCGTGGGTGGTTTTCCTTTTTTTTAATTATAGTCATCACTCCTCCTTGGTCACACCAGGGCTGCCACTGCTGTGAGAGGTTCATATCCAAGTGATCTCAGGACTGGTGAGCCTCAACACAGGACTAGTCTTTCAGGTGGTAGCACTGGAGTTGTTTGGGGGTCAAAAAGGAGAAATGGCAAATGCAGAGAGTTGGCTATGGCTGTTTCATACTTCTCCAAATTTTGTGATGCAGTTCTTGGCCCGGGGTGGGGTGGGGTGGATGTTAGAATGCCAATGCCAATGTTAATTTGTCAATGAATTCCATTCATAAATGCTTACTTTGAGGGCAATATCCAACACTCCTTTTCCACTGGTGCAAGAGGCTTCCACTTATGGAATCTTCCCCTCCTCTCCTCTCCCTTGCAGCCCTGCAAATGCCCTCAAACTCAGCTGTGGAAGACTGCCAGCATGGACCCTCCAGAGAAGATTTGAGGGGTGGGGGAAGTGAATTGGTCACAAGTGGAGTTCTGGTCATGGAGCACTGGATACAACCCTGAGTTTACACACACACACACACACACACACACACACTTTGTGAGAAAGCAGATTTTTTTAAAAAAACAACAACAACAACACATATTTATATACAAGTATTTTTTGTATCCTCCAAAGTGATGTGCTTTGTATAGAGGGGCAGCCAGCCCTGTCTTGCCACCTGAGGTGAAACAGGAACTGCTGCCTCCTGGCACACCACACTATGCTGCACTTCTGCCACTGCACCACTGCTCTCACTGAACTCCACGGCAGCCAGGACACTGTTCAGAGTGTTGCCAATTGTCTCCCCCCCCAAAAAAAAGAGGGGACGTCGAGTGGCAGCCAGCATACAGGAACACTCCAGCTCTCACCAAACTTCACTGCCCAGGGTTGGGGAAGATGAGAGGTAACACTGCACCCTCTCTAGGTTGTGGAAGTGGTGGGGCAGGCCTCTTAGAGGAAATGGTGGGGCACAGCCTCTTGCCCTTCTGCTGCCTGAGTTGGGTGTCATGAGCAGGCCGGCTTGGCTTTGTATATCTATCTGAAGAACAGCAATTATTTCTAAATTAGTGTCTACACACCCAAAACAGCACCTACAAATATCATGTAGATCTGTCTCCTCTTTTGCCCTCTGTTTTAGTGAGGAATTTCCTCTGTTGTTCTGGTGTTGGGTCTCTAAGGAGCTAACCATTTCCAAGAGCATGCACTGAAAACTCTTCCCTTTACAGCACATCATGGGGAACTTGTTTGTCAGGCTGCGGTGACTCAGAGTGACAAAGCTGAATGGCAGTTTCTGGTGTTGATAAAGCTGGCACTGAGGTGTCTTAAATTAAGGGGGGGGGGGAGAGAGTGAATCCTTCCAGCCTCGTTTCCATATGTCAGCTTACCATTACTTTGAAGGTGACAATGTCTTGAAACAATAGGAGAAAAATTACAGATGTGCCCCCTGGCCTGTATTAAGAAGCTTGGTGGTTGTAAACTTTCAAACTTTTCATCCTTGCAACTAGCAATGTGTTTAAATACCCGTCTCCGAGGACACCAGACTCGGAAAGGTTAGGGGGAAAACAAAGCAAAATTCAGTGAGTAACTTGGCATCATGTTGGTTTAAGGTGTGATCTTAGAAACAAGGGGAGAGAATAAAACTCTTGAATACTGAATGCTTCATTCCTCCATCTGTTGCTTCAGTGGGCCTTCTACACCAGGAAACAATGACGAAGGATTAAAACTGTTAAAGAGAGGACAGGACATGCTTCAAAGCTTATTATCCTTCCAAGACTTACCATAGGCTACATATCAATATCAAAACTTAGCTCTGCGGTCCTAAATGAATCCTGCCAGCATGGTTGCACGTTAGGGGTGAAAAGCCTTCCTTTGTGTTTCTGTCTGCATGCAAACAGGTACAGATTTCTGGCTTTTTTGTTCACTCGGTCTGCCCTGAAGCACAACTTAGCTGGGAATATTGAGGACTGCATAGATAAATGCAGTTCCTACATGAATGTTGTTTGAGATAAGCTGGGTGCACACTTGGAGTGTGATCCTATTGTTTGTAACCACCCCACCCCACAAAGCACTGAATCTAAGTATCCTTTGACACCTGCAGGTACCCTCAAAATATCAACTCAACTTGAAAAGATACAGAAGCACTACAGTTACAGATGGGTAGCCGTGTTGGTCTGCCATAGTCGAAATAAAAAAATTCCTTCCTGTAGCACGCTGTGTATCTGAAGAAGTGTGCATGCACACGAAAGCTTATACCAAGAACTAACTTAGTTGGTCTTTAAGGTGCTACAGGAAGAAGCACTACAGTTAGCATTTCCTAAGTGGACTGGGTTTGGGATGGACATGCCAGCAGTTCTGCTTTGATAACAGGCAACTGCTATTTTGTTTGCTGGAAGGAGCAATTGTTGGCTGCAGGAAACAGTAGAGGAAACCAAGGCTGCATCCATACACCACCATATTCAACTTCACAGTGGTCCACAGAGCATGTGTTTGCTCCCAGCCCATCTAACACATCTAAAAACAGCTGCTCATCAGTAAATAAGGTAAAGGGACCCCTGACCATTAGGTCCAGTCGCGGACAACTCTGGGGTTGCGGCGCTCATCTCGCTTTATTGGCTGAGGGAGCCAGCATACAGCTTCCGGGTCATGTGGCCAGCATGACTAAGCCGGTTCTGGCGAACCAGAGCAGCGCACGGAAACACCGTTGACCTTCCCTCTAGAGCGCTACCTATTTATCTACTTGCGCTTTGACGTGCTTTCGAACTGTGAGGCTGACAGGAGCAGGGACTGAGCAACGGGAGCTCACCCCATCGCGGGGATTCGAACTGCCAACCTTCTGATCAGCAAGCCCTAGGCTCTGTGGTTTAACCCACAGCATCACCCGTGTCCCATCAGTAAATAGATCCAGGCAATCTTTGACCTCCCCCTTCCAACCTGGTGGTAGTTGCTGCCAACTCATCATTCAGATCTGTAGATATGTTTTGGACTTGAGTATTTAAGAACTTTAGAATTGGAACTGGCTGAAGGTTTGGCATTTTCATACCTAGTTGCTTGTTTGCTAGGTGCCACTTATGAGAAATACCTTGTACATCAATCTTTGGTATACTCCAGTGCAGCGATTTGTTACATTCTGAATTCTGAAGAATATTTGCCAATGATGAACTTTTTGTGAACAATGAGCTGCTCACAGCAGATACTTTATATATCTAATCTGAAAGGACAGCAAAGGCTAATTGGCTTATTCCAGTTGTGAAAAGGGGAGCAAAATCCTACACATCAAAAGTGAATAAAGCTGGTCCAAAGGTTGAAATACAACATATGTTGAAATAAAACAGTTGGATAAATGAAACATACCGAAGGGTGTAATCAATGAATAGAAGAAACAGTACAATTACATCACGATTCAATTTATTTAATTTGTTAATGTAAGACAGCAATGTGAATTTTAAATAATGATCCTTTTTAGGTTAAAATGGCATTTACTAAATACCGAGGAGGATAATTCCATGTTTCTTTAGCTGCACCATGTCAGCTGTAGGTAGAATGCAATTAATACATCATTTCATTCTTGATGCATATAATTTTGTTTGCTTTCACCATTGAAATCCAGGCTTTATTCCAGGAAGCTATTCCCTCCAACACTCAAGATACAGAAGTGACAGACTGAATAGGAAAACCATCAAATGCCTGTGTATTTAAAAAATTTGAGGCAAAGAGGTCATTGTTTTTGAGCAACCATCTTGGGGAGCAAAAGCTATATAAACATTGTATTGTGCATGTGCAATGCTACAGAATCCTACTCTATTTCAGGTTTAGTTCTATGGAGAACCCAGACATTGCTGCATTTCCCATGCCTGCTTCTGTTAGTCGCCATTTCCTAGACCTTCGGCATATCTAGATGCCCATTTGATTTTTTATAAATATCTGAGGAATTATTGAGCATGTTGAACTACATGTGCACTAGATAAATTTCTTTTTTTAAAAAAACCCAAAACATTTTTATTGGTTTTTATCATATAAGATTATAAAACATACCACACAGTTTATCATAAATACAATCTTATTGGACTTCCAGCAGCACCTCTGATAATCCTCTGTCTTAATCACTTCTTATGCATCTCCTAACTTAATATTGTCTTTACATCTTTTAACATATAATCTCTCCTTCTACATTTTTACAATATTTCTTATCTTATTCCTCACAGAACTTCTTGTAAACCTACAAAGGTCGTCTGGTCATCACAAATACTTTTCAAATAATCCGTAAATTTACTCCAGTCTTCGGTGAATTTCTGGTCCCGCCGGTTTCGAATCCTTCCTGTTAGTTTGTCAAGTTCCGCATAGTCCATTAGTTTCATCCTCCATTCTTCCATCATTGGTAATTCTTCTTGCTTCCATTTTTGGGCCAATAATATTCTTGCTGCTGTTACTGCATATAGAAAAAGCTTACATTCCTTTCTATTTATATCATTTCCAACAATACCCAAGAGAAATGCTTCTGGTTTCTTTATAAATGTATATTTCAACATTTGTTTCAACTCGTTATATATCATCTCCCAGAAGCATTTCACCTTTTTACATTCCCACCACATGTGATAAAATGTTCCCTCTTTTTCCTTGCATTTCCAACATTTATTACTAACTTTATACATTTTTGCTAACTTCACAGGTGTAATATACCATCTATACATCATTTTCATCACATTTTCTTTTAATGCATTACATGCAATAAATTTTAAACCTTCATTCCATAGTTTTATCCAGTCACTCAGCTGTATATTATACCCAGATAAATTTCTCCAGGAATTGTGAGTGATCCTATACTGCTCTGATGGGTCTATGACTGGAAATCCACAAACCAGAGCTCTTTTCCCCAGTCTGCTGACAGTAGCTTCTCAACATTCAGATCACCCCCAGCTCAGTGGGGAGGGGGGGGGAACGGCAAAACTGGAGTGAAGGCAGCAATATTCTTCCTTCTGGAGGCAGGTGTAGTGTTACCTATGTGTTACCTGCTGAAGGTGTAGTTAGTCTGCCCCAACTGTAGGTGGGGCTGAAGCATATTTATTTTGTTAAAGCTTACTTATTTTTGGATGCATCCAGAATAGCACTATTACTGTGGTGGGGATTCAAGCGCATACCAGAAATGTTGGCTAGTACAGTTGTTGTTCTTGTTAATTAAATTTGTGTACCACCCTCCATCTATAGAATCATAGAATTGTAGAGCTGGATGAAACCACAAGGATAATCTAGTCCAACTCCCTGCAGTGCAGGAATATTTTGCCCAATATGGGGCTAGAATCCATGACGCTGAGATTAAGAGTCCCATGCTCTACGGACTGAGCTATCCTCCAGAGAACTCAGGGTAGTTCACAAAATAAAAATACAAGATAAAAAACACAAAATACACAGCAGCAGCAACAGCAGCAGCAACAAACCAATAACCCCCTTCCCCCACCCAACTTAATTAAAATGAATTAATGTGCTCTGTCACCCTAGCACAACAAATCCATTAAAAATAAAATAAAATTGATTTTTGGTGGTTAGGAAGGTGATAGGGAATGCCCAAGTCTATTTCATGTATACTAAGTGTAGCATGTCTAATGCCTGAAATGTAACTCTATAATAATAATTATAATAATTTATTATTTGCACCCTGCCCTTCTGACTGGGTTGCCCCAGCCACTCTGGGCAGCTTCCAGCACATATAAAAACACAGAAAGAACCTTGAACTTAGGCCAAAATTTATTAAATCACCTTTCATAGTCTAGCAGAAAAAGGTTATCAACTGGAAGTATGGATTTGCCTTTTCTTCCTTTCTAGAGAGAATCGGATTCTTCTTTGTCTCCGAACGCCTTGGCAGTCAGTAAGTTTTGCGTGTGGAGCACATACCTGGTTTGTTTCCATAATTCCATTATGCCAAATAAAATGCTAAAGCAATATGAGGAGTGGTTTTACTAGCATAGCTTGAATTTCAAGGTTCCATCTCAGCAGCCCTTGCACACATAAATTGGGCCATGGAATATGAGTTTCAGAACTGTTTATATTTTTATTATTTGATTGTACCAGTAATGAGCAAAACTGCCTAAGGCAGTAGTCCTCTTTGTTTCTTCATTCTGCACTTATAAACTATGATTCGGTATAGCTGGAACCATCTAATCATATTCCTGGTGGATAAAAATAGATAATTCAATTAAACCTATTGTTTTGGTTTTAAAAACTTGACCATTTTTATCCACCCTGTCACAACTGGAAAATAGATGACGTGTGATTTATTCACCTACAAGCACCTAACAACTCTATGGCAAGCCTAGGATTTAATTTCCTCAATCCAAGCTCAATGCACCATCCACTGGGATCAGCTATGAACTTACATTCCATTGCAAGAGAAAAGCAACATTTCTCAGTGGGAAGCAATTGCCTTTAGTGACTACAAACTGCAAAAGAAGGAAGACAGGAGGAAAGAGGGGAAACAACTAGCTCAGCCTTCAAAATCTGGTTTGGACTCGCAGACATGACAAAGAGGCTTCTAACATTTACAAGTCTCCTTTGTGGTAATTTTTGCAAATGCACACCTCCAACTCTGTCACTCAAACAAAGAGTTCAAACAAAACAGTCTTCTGCTTTCCCAAAGGCATGGTAGTTTCTCTGCAGAGACACAATTGTTTCTTTGAGTGCTTCAGTCTTACCTCTCTTGTTTTCCCTTTATTTTGACTTACCTACTTCCTGGTTTGGGTGGCATGCTGTGCATTTGTTTCAATCCAAGATTCATCTCTGCCATGCGGAGAATCACATAAAACAGCACTTTTAAAAGATATCATTTGGGGGAAAAAGAAAAGAGGTGAGTGGTATTTCTACCATTTCAGTTTTCAAAAGGCACTGCTGAAAAACTGTGACTGACTTCAGGATTTCCCACAAAGACTTTTCCCAACCATTACTAACAAGCTTAAAGTGAATTGCAGAGGGCCAACCATGTCAGGATATTGCAGAAAAAGCAACAAAAAGTTAGAAGGCACTGTAAACATTGCCATGGCGCTGGGGATGTAAGAAGGCAGCAATTTCTGTTCCGGACTGCTTTTGCTACAATGAGCACTGTTTCCATTCCACTGCAATTCAGTTGCCATCAGATACAACATTATTTGTTTTGCTGTCCATTAATTTACTTAAGTTATGTGAGTTGCATGACTGTTTACATAACTTACATTGGAGGGAAAGCTCAGGAATATTTCTGCATCCCATTAGAAGTCAGAAAGTCACAACTAGAATGCAATCTTTCTAGCTATCCTGTGTTAATTTCTCTGTAGCAGGAAATAAACCCATGTTCCTGTTTAAGACCCGAATGAGGAAGAAATCTAAGCTTATATGAAAGCAGCATCATGCTGGAAGAATGTCTATCCAGAAAAAGCAACAAACAGTGAAAGGGGAATTATAAACATCATGTCTATTTCTGCATCCAGCTATTTCATATGCTGATAATTCTCAAGTTAGCACTTTGATGATGTAGAGCAGTTTTCAGATTTTAGCATCACAGAACCCCCTTTCAATTATTTACAATATGTAAATGCTTGAATTTAACCATCAGTCTTTATCCTTGCCTTCAGGTCAGAGCACCAGGAAGAAGAAGAAAAGAAGATGATGGTGGGATGTTACCTTGAAGCAAGGCAAGACATCTCGAATTATGAGTCACTGCTAGAAGGGCTATCATTTGGTACTTCCACCCATACATTAACATTGAGATTAGTAGCAGTGGAAGGAGATGCTAGTGGCTTTATTTTTCATAATAAGAAAACCCTGTAGGCAGCAATATATTTTGGTAATAAGGGCAAATAAGAACCATTGTGCACACAGCTGCAGTTCTGTTGACAAGTGATCGATGCTGTGCCACCCAGGAGGGTCACAGGAGTTATTTGAAGGTGATAATACAAGCACTTAATAAATCATGTGCAGAAGCGATAGAAAGGCATTGAGGTTAAAAGTATATGCAGAAAGCTGAGCCGAATGAGATCTACCTTGATTTGAATACCACCATAGCATTTGAGTCATGTAACATTTTCTTCAATGTATAATGAATATTTTAAAGCAGACAAGAGAGGAGAGTGCATTTGACAGGCGCTTTACACAGAATAAGTGCCATAAAACTATTGGAGTGTGTTTGTGGAAATTGATGCTGCAGGACCAGTTCCATTCATTCCCATCAATCCCTCTCTCAAGGAACTCTGGGAATTGTAGTTCTGTGAGGGGAATAAGGGGGAGTCTTCTAACAGCTCTCAGCACCCATTAGAAGCCTAGTGCAGATAGACAGTGCTGAGATCTGCATATAAGTCTGGGAACTGAGGATTAAGCTGGTTCATTTTAAAATGTGAACCATACAAAGTTCTCCATCCCTGGCTGTTGCCCTCCAGTCCTGTACTTCCAAAGACCAAAATGTATGTCACAGGAGAATACTGTCAAGATACTTCCGTTGTTTGTGTGTTTTCTCCCATTTAGCTCTCTTGAAAATTATATTAATTCCTCAATTAATTATATTAATTCCTCAAATTCTGAATACAGAATGTGACAGTGGCCTGCAGTCAGCAGACTAGGGCAACTAGACTAATCCCCTAAATGTTCCCTTAGTGCCTCCTTGCGAAAGACCAAGAAGCTTCTGCTCGGCTTAGGGTGGGAGGAACAATGATCTGATGGGTCCAAGGGCCCTTCTGCCACTATCCCAAAGCCTGCCTGGCTTTGGTAAGGAGGCAGGAGAGCTCCAGCCTCCTGTCAGAGGCCTGGCGCCTCCTTCCTAAAGCCCGGGAAGCTTCTGCCCAGCTATGGAGGGAGGTGTGATGCTCACACACCCAACATCAGTACCCTTCCCAGCCCAACATCACTCTCAAAAGCTGATGCCTCTGGTCCTAACTGTTCCCCTACCAAAAAAAATCACGCCACTGGAACATGTACTGTATGTTTCCAACATTGCTATAAATTTGCCCTGGTTCCCCAGGTTTGAGCATGTTATGCCATAAGAACAGACTAAAGAAATCGAACGATTGGCGCAGCTAGAGATTTGTCACAAGATTTGGAAAGAACAGCAAGTACCAACAGCAGAAGAATGGTGACAGAAGGTAATGGAATGTGCAGAAATAGCTAGATTAATGGGGGTAATTCAACAACAGGGCGATGAAACATTTCAAAAAGAATGGGAAAAATTTGTGTCATACATAGGAAGGATAAGGTGAAATAGTGAAACCAGTAGAACTGAAATAAACCTCATAATGTGAAATACAAAGAAAATTTCTGGATAAAGAAAATAACAAAAAGTAAACTGTACAATGTGATTGATGTAACTGATGGTAGTTGTAAATGAATATAGACAGACAATAAGAATTGTATATACAGGAGGATTTATTTGACTGTAGGCACTCTATGGACAAATACGAAAGATGAACAATAATATACAAAATGTATGAAGACAATGTTAGATGTGATATAAAAGGCCAGAAGAGGGAAGGAGGGAAGTCGGCTCTGGGGAGCAGGTGTGCTCGGTCCCTGCTCCTGCCAACCTAGCAGTTCGAAAGCACATCAAAGTGCAAGTAGATAAATAGGTACCACTCTGGCGGGAAGGTAAACGGCATTTCCGTGCGCTGCTCTGGTTCGCCAGAAGCGGCTTAGTCATGCTGGCCACATGACCTGGAAGCTGTACGCTGGCTCCCTCAGCCAATAAAGTGAAATGAGCGCCGCAACCCCAGAGTTGGTTACGACTGGATCTAATGGTCAGGGGTCCCTTTACCTTTACCTTAGTCCAGTATCCTGTTCTCTCTGTGGCCAACCAGATGCCTGCAAGTTGGCAGGAGCACCTAAACTCTTTCTTATGTTTAATGTATCTATAAGCTTATGCAGAGAAGGAGTTTCTATTCATTGGCACATCTCTTCCATTCTAAATTAATTGTGTTTCCTCCTCTTCTGCTTCTTTCAGTTGGATCACTTCCCTTCTAACAAGAGGAATATTAGCAGCATAGAAGTTCTGGTTGTGCCTGCACGATTAGGGTTTCAATGGGGAAATGAGAGGAAATCAAAACACTTTTTTAAAAAATTGTCTCAAGTAAACATTTAATTTGGAGACGACAGAATGGAGCTGTATACTCGCTGTCAGGGGAAATAGATGAAAAGAGCTTTTCATCTTGAAACCTGAGCCGTTCATTTGTGATCCGACAAAAACACCAGCATGAGATAAGAAGAACTCTGGCAAAAAATATTTTAAAAATAATTTGCGGACAAATACAAAGTGACATGCAATTATAGCCCTGCTAAGATGGTCACCGTGACACTGCTGCTCGCATTCACACAAGCTAGTCAGTATCTCGTTCCTGCTCAGCAGCAATCCAGTGACATACTTAACAATGTTCAAAGTAGAATAAATGTAGCAACTGGGACATTAACCCCAGTAACATAATTAGCATCTTTGCAGCTTTGTTATGAATTGCTATGTTGCTTGTGGATAACAGCTACCAACTGCACATAGAACAGGCCAACCATAACGATGCAATCTGACAAATGGCAGATCCACAGTAAATGTAGAATCGTAGAAATGTAGACTTGGAAGGGACTCCAAGGGTCGTCTAGTTCAATCTCTCGCAATGCAGGAATCTCAACTGAAGCATCCACGATGAATGGCTATCCTACCTCTGCTTACAAGAGCTCATTGTGACAGCCACCACTGTCACCCTCCCAAGACAAATCCATAGCCATGTTCCAAAAAAAACAGCTCCTCCAAATTATATTGCTATGTTGATCCATTACTACACATACCCCAAAGAGCAGTAGTGTATCTCTTGATACCCAGTTTATCAAGCTCAGCATGGTTGTAATCCTGTGGTTAATTTCCTGGGAGTAAGCTCCTTTGAATTTAACAGAGCTTGGTTCTGACTAAAGCAGGGTGGCCAGTTATGCCTTTCCAAAAAAGGACACATGGTCACTGTACTTCAAAGCCATGAATGATCCAGGTAGCTGAAGAACTGTTTTCTTCTATATGAACTTGACTGCTTGAGAAGAGCTTCTTTGGAATGTCTTCTCCAGGTGTCCCCTATACAGTGGTTAGCTACCTGTCGAACTGATGCCCATCTTGTGGAACTTCCACCGAAGTCAATGCTCACCAGGTACCTTCTTTTAACCTTTTAGGCATCATGCAAAGTTCATCTTGTTCTCTGGAGCTATGAATGGCACCTGAGACTCAGCTATACAGCTGTGTTTTAAGTGCATTATACAAATGTGACACTAGATGGTGCTGATGAGCTAATGGCAAATTCTATATATACATTCCATTTTTTTATTTTTTTAAAAAACCCATCTTCACATCGTTTTTTTTACTTCCGTGTGGATTCAGCCCTGGTTGCTCTTATGGTTTTGTTCTCCTCCAAAATTACTGTCTCAGCTGCTTTTACATAATACTGGTAATACTTCTCCTGTTTTAGCTGTTTTTAAACCTGTAGTTTGTTTTTTATGCATTTTATATTCTTCTTATTATTATTGATATAATAATTCGGGACTGGAGTCAACTAATGGCTTCCGCTAGTCAAAAAAGTATTTTTAAACATGACAAAAAATAAAAGAAATAGAATTATACAAAATGGACATCTATAGCAGAGCTATATTGTCAGGCAGCCGAGGAACCAACCCCACGGCAGGTCACCAGGAAAGGATAAGACAAGGAAAAGTTCTTACCAACTGCTTTTTATTCAATATTCACAGAGAGAGGCTTGGAAATGCAGCCTCTTGGAATAATGGTGTTGCCCCGGGTAAGTCTCCACCCCCTCCCTCTCTCTTCATGCATCATCACTACAGGTGCTGAGAAGTGTCCTCTGCCTCTGAGCTCTCTGCTCTCCTACTTTCAAGGCTCGCTGGGTTCTGGAAGGGGGGGTCTGGAATACTTTCTAAAGACACTGAGTCTGTCAGCTGTCTCTCCCCTGGTGCTTCTTCTTCCTCCTCTCCCATTATTTCCCAACTTTTACTCTCATCTGCCTCTGAACTGTGTTCTCCCTCAAACCCCTGTTGTAATTCTGAGCTGTCTTCTTCTCTGGAAGGGTCAGGCTGGGGAGGCGGTCTCCACCATTCCACCTTTGCCCAGTCCATGACATATATACAGTTGTACCTCTGCTTACATATCCCTCTGGATACGTAAACTTTGGGTTGCGAACACGGCAAACCTGGAAGTGTATACTTCTGGGTTTCGCCGTGCGCGCATGTGTAGAAGCACTCTGCGCGCATGCGCAGAAGCGCTCAGTCATGCCACGTGCATGCGCAGAAGGGTGCCTCCAGTTACGAGGTTTTCGGGATGAAGCCAGGCCTCCAGAACAGATCCCATTCATAACCAGAAGTACCACTGCATATGGTTGTTAGTGGCCACAAGGCTTTGGTAATGAAGCATGGTATAAAATATATACCATGCACAATACAAAATAAATGTTCATCTGGATTTTTATCAAACTTTTTAAACAAAATCTTTGCCCTGAAGTTTCAGTTCTGGGTTCACAGAAGAAAGGCCTTTACTGAACAGGTACAAATCAGCATGGTTCGCTGCTGTTGTTTTTCCGCTTGGCAAAAATGCAGCAATACTCAGGGAGAAAAAACCTTGATGCTTTGGGCTGCAGTGATGGCAGTCAGTGCAAATCGACAGCTGTGTACTGAGCACTTAAAGGCGACCAAGCTTAGTGACAATGACAACAACACCAAAAAACAGATTTTTTGATTTTTTTAAAAAAATCCCTTCTTCTCCAGCTGAGCAAAGCAGTTTGGCTTTACTTGTTCCATCTCTTGATTTCCACCCCCTCCAGGCTCTTTTGTAAGATTTCCATAAAGCACTAACCCAGCAGGTATAAAACAGCATTGTTATACAAAGGAAGATAGGTAACAAAACATTTGGCAGCCACTAACATTTATCCATTATATCTTCTCTACCTAATGCTTCCTCACTCTATTAGCCAGACCCCTGCCAGCTGCAAGCTTTTAGTTGATCACCTTTGCATAGACCTTTTTTCACTCATCTTTTAAAATTCTGCGAGAAACAAGATTTCCTGTTGCCATTCGAGGCAGAATGAATGCAAGGAGATTTTTTTTTTTTTTTGCTTGCATTCATTCTGCCTCGAATGGCAACATTACAGCTCGTTTCTCGCAGAATTTCAGAAGATGAGTTCATATGATTATTCAAAGCAGTGTTTTTTTCCCCCAGCCCGAGTGTGCCAGACTGCAGCTCCAGCACCTCACAGGTAGATGCCATTGCAGGCCGTCGGTCCTCCTGCCCGCTTACTGCCTTTACGCACTTCTGAGAAGCCCCAAACTAACATTTCAAGTCAAAACAGAAGCTGGCCAGCATGAGTGAGTCTACCCTTTTTTAGATCTATGACTCCACCTATTTCCTAGCCACTCCTAGCTGCAATGGGCCAAGCTATTGTGCAGGGCCAATTTGTTTTTTTCCTTTCTTCATTCTGTCTTCTGTGTAGCAGCAGTGGACTTTAAGCATTCCAGCTAGGCCTCTACCCTTGAACATGTGGATGTTTGCATGAGGACCCTTTTGAGCTGCCCTAGCCATCCTCCTGAAACTAAGAGAATGAAGGAGGTGGGGACACATTTATTTGACCTTCACCAGAACCAGGGGTGACCCCCAAACTATCTAGGGAGACAGTTTGCTGTAGTAGTAGTAGTAGTAATAATAATAATAATAATAATAATAATAATAATAATAATAATTTATTATTTATACCCTGCCCATCAGGCTGGGCTTCCCCAGCCACTCTGGACGGCTTCCAACAAAATATTAAAATACAGTAATGCATCAAACATTAAAAGCTTCCCTAAACAGGGCTGCCTTCAGATGTCTTCTAAAAGTCTGGTAGTTGCTCTTCTCTTTGACATCTGGTGGGAGGGCGTTCCACAGGGCGGATGCCACTACTGAGAAGGCCCTCTGCCTGGTTCCCTTTAGCTTGGCTTCTCGCAGTGAGGGAACTGCCAGAAGGCCCTCGGTGCTGGACCTCAGTGTCCGTAGTCTTTAGCACCTCCACAAGTGGTGAACATGGCTGATGTCAAACTGGCATGTGTTCAGGGCTGCCCCAAGTCACCCGATGACTTACTGTAACAACTTCACGGTGACACAAAATAAAAAAATTCCTTCTAGTAGCACCTCAGAGACCAACTAAGTTTGTTATTGGTATGAGCTTTTGTGTGCATGCTACTGGAAGAAAGTTTTTTATTTTGTTTTGACTACGGCAGACCAACACGGCTACCTACCTGTAACTAGAACTTCACGGTGAGTTCCGGCACCTATTTTTCTTGGGGGAAAGCACTGATTCACAGTATGATCTGAATGTTAGGATTAGCCCACAAAGCCTACTTTGAAAGGAGTAGCCAGCTTTCTCTAGTGCCTTTTCTAGCACAATGTGTGCAGTGTATAACGACTAGGTAGAGCACTCCCTATTCTATTAATGCAGCAAACCAACAAAGCCACAAACAGCGAGTAACAGAGCAGCTCCATGTTTAACAACTTAGTTGTCAAAACATGGAATTGCTCTGGTGTTGCCTTTGCAATGTCTGGAAGTGCTTCCTTGTTGACATACACACAAAAGGCTACTTAATTTGCCCAGGGATTTCCCTTCATGTTTTGTTCGGAGCTATTGCTCAGAAACTACTGACTCTTCCCTTATAAAAGGAACAAGTGTTTTTAGACATCAGTTACAAAATTGGCCTTGAGCATAGATGTACATGTCAAGAGATCCTTCCAGCTGCAGGAACAAGTTAGATATACATAGGACTGCCAACCAACCATTTTTTTCCTCAAAAAACAAACTTGGTTCGGTTATTTTGCTGTCAAGACTACATGATATTTTTCTTCCTTTAGCTGCACAACTTTGGTGAAAATCAGTTTCTGCACTGAGTTCTTCCACCAAATACTAGATTTTATTTTATTTCAAGATCTGGAAAGTTTGAATACACAGATTTGGGGCCTTATAGTTTTGGTATGGGTGGAAGAATCAAATCATTGGGTTGTATCCAACACCAGTCCTACTCGGAGCAGAGTCAATGAAAGAAATGGGCACGATTAACTTAGGTTGCAATCCTAAACTATGGTCAGTGAATCCAGTGCCTGTTCTGACCCACACTTTGTCATCCCTCAAACATGCTATTTTGGAGGGTTCTTGTTGACTATGGTGGAAGAGATGCATTCAGTGATAGCTTTCACCTAATCACTGGGGTTCGTGTTAGGGTGCTCCTCACCAATGAAGCCTGGGAAGGCTGACAAGAGATTACTGTGGCTGGTAAATTTATTTCTGACTTTGCTGGAGACACCCCATGGCTTCTAACCCTGTGTTGTCAGAGCTAGCATAGCTTTTCAGCCAGTCCGCTGCTTCCCTCACTCCCGTGTATAATTCTTGATGACATTTGAGAGTAGGGAATGCCGGAACAGCTAACATCCCAAATACTTGACTATTTACTACAAGTAGATTCCAGAGACCTCAGTCTCAAGTAAAAATGCATGGGATTATGTGCAATGTACTGGCTCTGTCCCCCAGCACAATAATATCTGAGCCTTTCTGGCGCTGGCAGAGGCATAGACTACTAGGGCATACAGATGTCACAGAAAGACATCAAGGCTGATGCTGTTGCCTATCCATTCACCATTGACCTGGTGTACTGCATTATCAGGAGAAAAGGATGCTATTTCAGTCATTCAGTGGGTTTATTGTGCTAGCAAAAGGTAATAATAATAATAATTTATTATTTATACCCCACCCATCTGGCTGTGTTTCCCCAGCCACTCTGGGCGGCTTCCAACAAAATATTAAAATACAATAGTCTATTAAACATTAAAAACTTCCCTAAACAGGGCTGCCTTCAGATGTCTTCTAGAAGTCTGGTAGTTGTTTTTCTCTTTGACATCTGGTGGGAAGGTGTTCCAGAGGGCAGGTACCACTACATGACAATTATAACAATTATAATGCAGAATATACAAACATAGTACAGTGGACGCTCGGGTTGCGAACGTGATCCGTGTGGGATGCACATTCGCAACTTGCAGCATTCGCAACCCACGCGGGTTGCAATTCAGTGCTTCTGCGCATGCGCAAAGCGCGATTTAGCACTTATGTGCATGCGCGACCCCCGAAACCCGTAAGTAACCCATTCCTGTACTTCCGGGTTTCGGCGGGTCCGTAACCTGAAAAAACGCAACCTGAAGCATCTGTAACCCGAGGTATGACTGTAATAATATAACATCAATAATATAAAAAGAAGAAAAGAAGAAAAATATAAAAGAAGAAAAATCAGACGTGTAGTGAGCTAACTCTGATTTAACCTGAGACTCTCCAAAACCATTTATAGTAATATATCTACTATCTACTAGTAATACTATCTAACTCTCTCTAAACTCTCTCAAAAAGAGCTGCTTTATGCGTCACAAAGCTGTTAGTGTCACTCAAAAGAAACAACTGTTTCTAGGACGGTATTCCAGCTTCCATATGTCAACAAAGGTTTCGAAAATCTCTTTTGGATCACTATACAAAGGACAGATTAACAGATAGTGAATAATGTCTTACACCTGATATTGGCCACAAATACAGAATCTGCAAGCATTCTTGTTATAGTGACTGTTGAGGACTGTAGTTGGCATCACTTGAAATCACAGCTCAATAAAAGCATTTTGTAAGGAAACAGGCATGAGCTTCATTAGATAACTAGCTCTAAAATATCTGTTTTCAAAAGAGAACATCACAGAGAATATTTGGAGTTCCTAATTTGATGCAAGTACCTTCTGGAGTCGTCTTCTTCTTCTTTTTAAAGCAGCCTCTTAAATTGTCTCTTGTCCAGGCCCAAGGCAACATTCACCTCTGGGAAATAATAACTATCTAAAAGATTTTGAAGAACTGATTTCCAAAATTTGTTGTTACCCATTCCATATAGCACAATGCAGGAAGACCATCAGTTGACTTTGTACTTTGTACTGATGGAGTTGTACTTTGTCTGATGGAATTTAAATGAGCTCACACTTAACTGATTACCAACCAGATTCTGTGGAAATTCCTGATGGGAGGGAGTACAGTTTTCAGGAACAAAATATTATGCACAATTTCCAAGCTTTAATGAAACTGGTCATATTTCCAAATTTCAACAACATAGAGCATTTGAGTGATCACTTTGCTATGGAAAAACTTTAGGGTGGATTCAATCAGCTGTCCTCCCTTGTTATAAAAAAAACTTCATCAATGCCCCTATAGTTTTCTGTGATTTAGTGTGGAAACAAAGCACCGTCTCAATATACTATTTCATTGAAAGAGATTTGCTGAGCAGAACACCCAAATATTTAAATGAATGAACTTATTCTATAATTTGCTGATCAAAAGTACATTTATACCTAGGGCTGTGTCTGCCAAAAAATAACAATCTTAGTATTGGAATATCGAATTTTTTGCTCTATAAGACGCACCAGACCACAAGACGCACCTAGTTTTTGGAGGAGGAAAACAAGAAAAAAAATATTCTGAATCTCAGAAGCCAGAACAGCAAGAGGGATCACTGCGCAGTGAAAGCAGCAATCCCTCTTGCTGTTCTGGCTTCTGGGATAGCTGCACAGCCTGCATTCGCTCCATAAAATGCATACACTTTTCCCCTTACTTTTTTAGGAGGGAAAAAGTGAGTCTTATAGAGCAAAAAATACTGTAATTTTCAGATAAACTTCTGCTTGCAGTATGTGTTAAATGCATCCAAAGAACCCAAGGGGGGAAGAAAGATAAGTGCCAGATCATCTGCTTGGGTTAGTTGTGGTTGTGTGCAGTAAGCTTTCCGAGTCTACCTCGAAATAGGATGCAGGACTATGTGACATCATCGTTGTTGTCATCATTTAACCAGCTTCACCCAAACTTCCAGGGTGGGTTAGAATATAGTTAGACCTTTGGTGTGATCCAGCAGAACTCTACTGATGTTCTTGGGGAGATCTCAGTGAGCACACAGAGGCCAATGAGTGTACTGAATTAATACCATCTCCATCTTTGTGAGGATATTTTCACAGTTCTCTAAAAGCTGGATCAACATTTTCTTGTAGGCCTAGCCATTTATATCATATATTTTAGTTCTACTGTAAACCCAAGTTGACTTACCACCTACATAACACACTAAAAGTGATCAGGAAAGACTGATTAGGTGGTTCATCAAGGGCTTGATACACCTGGTTATTATTTTTCCCTCCCTGCTGTGGGCCAAAGAAACAGAGGGACTGACAAACAGTCAGAAGGTGCCAATGCATGATCAACATGCTGGGCTGGTTCACAAATTTTGTGGGCTTGGTTGCTCTGGACATTACAGTAGTGAGCAGTCCCAAGTTATTCTTAAAGAACATAAAAAGGGAAAATGTTAATGCTCAGAATATGAGAGCTGAATATTAGAACATGGTGGTGGTATGCAGCCTGGTCCCAATCCAACAGAAGTTCAAGACCCACCAGAAGCTTAAATTCTGAGATTAGGAAGGTAGTAAACATTTTGGAGACAGCTCAGGTCATAGTTTGGTAGAGAACAGACTTTGTTTAAGGCTACAAGTTCAAATCCTGACACTTCAGTTAAGGATCTCAGGTTTCAGGGTTGGGAAAACATCTGCCTAGAATTTAGAAGGCATCACTGTATGAACCACATGCCAGCTTCAAAACTAATTCTTTTTTTAAGGATTATTATTATTATTATTATTATTTTCAAGAGAGTTCCACAATACTGAATAAATAAATTAATTCTACTGGAAGAAAGAGCCCTTATTCTGGGCAGGGGGGCAACATAATATTTCCCTGTGCCTTAGAAAAATTTAGCACTCAACATTTACAGAGCAAGAAACAAAAACAGACAGTACACTAGATGAGCCAAGGCTTCAAACCAGTAGAAATTACCTCTGAGACGGAAAGGATGCTCAACTATGCTGGGAGATGAAACCAAAAAGATAAGCAAGGAGAGGAAATGTCAGAGCAAATACAGCTACAGGTTGAAAACACAGATAGCCTTGAGACATAGGCCAAAAGAGTAGCTGGGGAGTGGAAATAAAGTTCTTCATATCAGCTCTTCGAAGCTATGCCAATAATGTCGATTGTATCCCACAAGAGAGCTTTGCATTAAACTAGCAGAACCCTTCTGCAGAAAATGTTGTATGTCTGTAAGAGTTCACAGGAGATGGTCTGTTTTGTGTTATATATATATATATATATATATATATACCAGAATTCATTTGTGCCAAAGTGATAAAGGTCTGAAGGCCAAGGACCGAATGTACAACTATCCAGAGGGACTGTCCAAAAGAAACATTCATGTGTCACATCAACCAGGCTGATGGGTAGAATCTCAAAGGGTACCATGTTACACCTGCCTAGCAATAGAAATAATACCAATAGAAAAGATATAATGAACACAAAAGGAAAATCTATTCATACCACCCAAATCCTAATCACTGATCTCAGCCTTGGGCCAACATTCCATTATCAGCAGTTATTAAAAGAGGCTTTTCATACCATTGCTAGAAAACTGCCTTATATTACCTGCTTAGTATTATCGGCAGAGGCTCTCCATGATATCAAGTAGGGTGTCTCTCGGAGTTCTACCAGGAGTTGTTGAGGACTGAACTTGGAGCCTTCAACAGGCAGAGCAGATGTTCTACCTGTGGCTTTCCCCCTTAAGGGTTGCAGCTCATAAATAAATCCATAGCTCCAGGGTCTTCAAAATGTGGAGTGACAATAGTTCTATAATGCAAAATTCAACACGTTTCCCTAATTGAATATACTGTGACTAGACAATCACACCTAGGCAATGGGCTCGGTATATGCATCTAATCAATAAGAGGTGGAGTTCTTATGAAAATGAGTTCTTTTGTGCAAACAGTGTTTTGACTGATGGTGTTTGGAAGGGGTACTTGAAGTTGAATTAAATAGGACATGGAAATTGACTAATCAAAGAAACGATCTGAAGGCTTCATTGGAGCCTCATATGGGAAACATACAGTATAGATTGATGATATATTTGAACTGAAGATGATTGAAACTGTGTGTCCTTAAAGCTGAACCAGATAGGTCAAGGAAATGTACAGATCAAAGAAATAGCCAGGGCTTCATTAAATGCTCATGTAAAGAACACACAACTTGTTAATGTATGTGTGTGTGTGTGTGTGTGTGTGTGTGTATGGAATGTACAACACCAAAAGAACTGAAAGTATGTATTCTTTTCTCAAAGAAGCAAACATTACCCTTGCATGGATTAAAGCTATAACTGCTCTAGCATAATGGAAATATTAGTCCCACAGTTGTCATGGGTCCCTCTGTTTCATCAGGATCTGGCATAAGTTGGCAGCAGCGGGTAGAAAAGGAAGAGGAAGGAGAAGGAGAAGGAGAAGAAGAAGAAGAAGCAAGGAGGCTTGAAGACTGCCACCCAGGGACAGAGGTTCTCCCCTTGTGAATCTAGATGTTAGAGAGGGAGAAGATATGCCATCCTTCCTGAGGAGCACAGAGTCTCATTTGGGAAGGCGTAGGACTTTGACAAGCCAGAGGAGGAGCTAAGCAGAAAGAGGTGGCAAAGGATGTAGACTTAGAGGATCAGGACACAGTGTTGTCACTGAGAACAAGACCTTTGAAGTTGGGATCAGATGCACCAACCCAGATGGAGTGTGCATTTACACATGCAACCATCATAGAATCAAAGAATTGTTGAGTTGGAAGGAATCTTAAGAGCCCTTTAGTTTGAACCCCTGCAATGTATGTATCACAGCTAAGGAACCTCTGACAGATGGCCATACAGCCTCCTTCAATGAAGAAGAGTCCGCCTCATTCTGAGGTAGTCCATTCCACTGTCAAACAGCTCTTTTCTCCTTTCTGGTAATTTGATCCCATTGGTTTGGGTGCTGTCCTCTGAAGCAGCAGAAAACAAGCTTGCTCCATCTTCTATGTGACAGTCCTTCAGATATTTCAAGAGGGCTATCATGTCACCAATCAGCCTTCTCTTCTACAGGCTAAACATATCCAACTCCCTCCAATGTTCCTTATAAGACTTGGTTTCCAGACCCTTTATCATCTTGGTTGCCCTCCTCTGCACACATTCCAGCTTCTCAATATCTTTCTTAAACTGTGGTGCTCAGAACTGGACACAGTACTCTAGATGTGGTCTGATCAAGACAGAATAGGTGACAGAGCTCCACGAGTGCATTCACCCCAACTAATCTTTAAAAGCTTAGCAGGGGTTGTACGACAACAGTTGGATCCTATACTTGCCGCTGAGCCTATATAATTCTTAGTCCGAATGAACTGAAAAAGATGTTCAAATATACCTTTCCAAAAAAGCCAGAAGCTTTTTTGCTGGGCTTGATGAGAGAGGAAATAGAAAAAACAGACCAAAGACTATTTATGTATGCCATGACTGCTGCTAGAACTTGTTAGCCCCAAAATGAAAAGTACAGGAATTACCAACAGTGGAGGAGTGGCAGACGAAAATGGTAGATTATGTGGAATTAGCAAAACTGACCTATAGGATCCGCAACCAGGAGGAAACAAGGGTCCAAAGGGATTGGAGTAAATTTATGGACTATATAAGTAATAACTGTAGAAATTTGAAGATGTTAGCAGGACTGAAATAAATCTTATGACGTGGACTGGGTATTACTAAGGAACTGTGGAAAGGGAATTGAAGTAAGAAAACCTGCTGAAGGGAGGGAGGGAAGTCAGCGCTCGGTAGAGCGTCAAGAAAGAAAGTGTTTATATGATTATGGAGTATTATTGTATTTTGTTTGTTTATGTGAAATGAAAAATTAATAAAAAGGATATATATATATATTCTTAATTTGAATAAAGATTTCTTCCTTGCTTTCAAGTGAGAACCGCTGTCTTTGTGTTTTGAGACTGGAGTATGAAAATAGTAGAGTCAAATTCCACATAGGTGCATTGTGATATTGATGATCAAGACTGGTCTATGAAAGCAATGACTAAGTGCTGTTGAGACACTTAAAGAAGAATTCAAGACGTTTAAAATTCAAGACATTTAAAAATATTACCCCTGCAGTAACAATTCAAATGGTCTGGGGTCTGCTTAAGGCTTTTAGCAGAGATAGTTTAATAAGAGAAGCAGCTGCAATAAAATGACGGAGAGGAAAAGTATTCTCGGGGAAATTTTACATTTCAAACCTAATATAAATGTACTAATGCTGAAGATGTATATGGGAAATTACTTGAAGCTAAACATTAACTAGAACAGTGGGGAACCCAGACAGTTCAACAAGCTTTAACTTACTTAAAATGTGCATGTTATGAAAGAGGGATTTTAAAAATGGTCCTTTTTTGGCATGTAGGCTGCAAAGTCATAGATCAAAACATTGTGGCAGAGCGTTGAGAATTTTGGTCAACTAGTCTTCAAATGCTCCCAGGCTATACTGCAAAGTACTTTTCAGTGAAAAAAGTGCATGTGTTACTTGTGTGTAGTGCATTAGTGTGCAGAGGGAGCAATTCTTACCTGGGTTGCTTCTGTGGCAGCGGTTGGGCAGGGTGCTCACCCCGTGTAACGGGTAGGGCAGCTCTGAGAGTGACCTCTCCAGCTTACCCATCACTACCCTACCTGCTTTCCAGGTGGAGTGTTGCAGACAATTCTCAGCAACTTAAGGGAACAATTCCATGTACAAGAACTTGGCGTAAATTCAGCCAGCATAAGGTTAACCAGATCCAAACCCCATTCAGCAGTGGGGCTGCTACTGCTCTGAGGGGGGAAACAAGCATTTAAAATAGTGTTTTATTGCCAGGTTGCCAGACCACATGACCAAGTGGAACAGGCTTAGGATCCAGCCTAGGTTCCCCCTCTCTGGTCCTGTCCCCTCTATGTCCTCGGAATACCCCCTTTTCAGGATTTAGGCCAGTTTCAGATCCACTGAGTTCAACTAGTTGGGTTCTGGCTAAGCTAAGATGTGGAGAAATGCTGGCATATATCTGGATAAACCAGAGATGAAGGAGTTAAGCTATCATAGCTTAACTGTACTGGGAATCTCCTGGCTCAGCTGGAGAGCTACTGGATCCTAACCAGCTCATTCCAATGGATCTTGCTATAGAATTAGTCCCTAAAGTGATCAAAATATATTTTGTGTATTTTGACACACACACACACATATGTGTGTGTGTGTGTGTGTGTGTGTGTGTGTGTATTCAGAGAGTGAGCATTTGGAAAGGAATTCCATTTAGAAACATAAATTGAAATGCGAACTTTTGTGTGGATTTAAAAGAAATGGCAGATCAATGTGGAAAGAGAACCCAAGAGATCTATGTGAAACTGACACAGATCAGAAACAACAGAATGATTTGCCTATGTCTGTGAAAAATACTCCCCTATCAGAGGTTGGCTTTGATGCCAGCATTTTGATTCACTGGTTGGAAAATTAGTTCAGTGGTAAAATACCACACCTGATCCATGGAAGGAAGCTAGAAACAGTCTAATATCAAACATGGAAGGACATTACTTTAAAGATCCTCTCATCCCATTTCCTTCCTTAATGAGAATTGCAACATTTTTTAACATCCCTCAAACACACGATTGATTTTTTTGGACTTTATGCAAAAGAAGATCAGCCGTCCCACCAAATAGCTGACAACGTGTAAAGAGTTCTCAGATTAGTTCGTTAATGTAAATGATGTGTGCGCGCACACACACACACACCCCTCTGGCAATTCTTTCCTTAGATGCTAAGAAGACATTCAACTGCCTAGAGGGAAGTTTTCTTCTTGAAATGTTGAAAGTTATGCAACTGAGACCATGTTCCTTTAGGGCAATCAAAGCCATTTATAAAAATTCTAAAGCACATATCAAGGTAAATAATTTTAGATCTGAGGATTTTCCAATTCAAAGGGAAACCAAGCTGCCTCTTTCTCTTTGCTCTGCCA
Organism: Podarcis pityusensis; assembly: GCF_964106645.2. Taxonomy (NCBI): domain Eukaryota; kingdom Metazoa; phylum Chordata; class Lepidosauria; order Squamata; family Lacertidae; genus Podarcis; species Podarcis pityusensis. The sequence continues at coordinate 88,948,031 of NC_138027.1, forward strand.
TTTGCAGAAACTCTCCAGCAAAAAATTACCAAGACAGAGAAATAACAGATTGCCCTTTCCATTTTGTACAGGTCAGGTGTGGATCACTTGCATCATAGGATTAACACCGTTGCTAATGACACACACACTTTTCATCAACTGAAACTTCTTTGCAAGCAGTGAAAACCCAAGTGTATTGCTATTTTGAGTTTAAAGTTTGTTCCAGAAACCAGAACTAGCTTTGCTTGACATGTTCTCATTCTGTTGTCAACAATTTAAAAAACTGTTACTTTTGACCAACGCCTTCCATCAAAATGGAATTACTTGGAATTGTTGATTACAATTTATAGTATCCTTTAAAAGACAAATACATTATGTTCAATATTTTTAAAAAGAGAGTTTTGGAATGGTGAATCAAAGTAACTCTCTTGGAGCACTAAGAATAACATCACTACCAAAAATATGTTTCATCTGTTTGCCTTACTTGTCCCACTAACTTATCTCCCATCCTTACCTGGGAGTAAGCCCACTACACGACTTGCTTCCAAGAATGATTAAGCCTTAGCTGCATAAATACTAGAAAGACAATCACATATGAAATAAAAAAGAGCAAAAGCAGATGATGGCAGCAATCTATATTGCTCATGTAGCAGTTTAGGATCTTGTTATATAAAAATGAGGTCTTTCAATTGTATGCTAGTGCATATACCACTCCTACCATGCTGAGACATATTACTGAATTCTACTTCAATCTTTACTGGGAGGAATAATAATATAATAATAATTTATTATTTATGCCCCACCCATCTGGCTGGGTTTCCTCAGCCACTCTGGGCGGCTCCCAACAGAGTATTTAAAAATAGAATCAAACCTTAAAAACTTCCCTAAACAGGGCTGCCTACAGATGTCTTCTAAAAGTCAGAGAATTGTTTATTTCCTTGTCATCTGATGGGAGGGTGTTCCACATGGCAGGCGCCACTACCAAGAAGGCCCTCTGCCTGGTTCCCTGTAGCTTCACTTCTTGCAGTGAGGGAACCACCAGAAGGCCCTCAGCGCTGGACCTCAGTGTCCGGGCTGAACTATGGGGGTGGAGACACGCCTTCAGGTATACTGGAAATAAGCATGGGCATAAATGGTCCTTTCCCCATCTCTGGTGCTCTTTTCCACAGATCCAGCAGTTCTGGATATGCTATATATTCAAGATATCACTAATTATATTATTCCACTGGGTCTGTTATTATTATTATTATTATTATTATTATTATTATTATGCCATGTATTAAACCACTCCACTGTCAGGAGTTATTTCTAACTGCTGCTGAATTTCAAAGTGTATCAAAATGGGATCTCCATCAACTGGTTTCAACAAGCACATCATGTTAATGAGCAATCTTACATCTCCAGTTAATAGCAATTTGAACATTGGCTATCATTTCATTTCCTGAAGCAGATACAAGTAATATTTTGAGTCAGTGAAAATTTATTCTGTTTGCTTTTTATTAATTCTTTCCCCATGTTAAGCTGTTACTCCACGTGCCCATTTATTGCTTTGTATGCTTTAAAAATGTTTTTGATATATTTTATTTATATTGAATCTGCTTGGAACTATTTGTTTCCATATATTTATTAATTTTTTTGACAAAACAAAGAGTTTTATATCTATGCCTGCCTGCATCCATACATTTTATGAAACCAGTGTCAGTGTAGATCCAAAACATATGCAAACTGCGATGATCATTTCACAGTATGGAAAGGCAAATGTTTACAAGTGGAACCCAATAAAGGAAAACATTGTATTCTCCTATTCTCTTTCCATTTTATTTCTTTTCATTCTTTAATGAGCTATTAAAAACCCTGGTTGCAAGTACCAACTCCTTGTTGTTGTTGGGTTTTTTAAGGCTATTTCCCAAAGCTAAATATTTATGAAGTGATTAGTGGAACATCAGAGTTTAGCAGAGAGTACACAAAATTGCTATGTTTTACTAAGATTGGAGAGATTCTGTTTTGTATTATAAAATAATTATGTTTAGGTTCCCAAACAGCTTTCATCTTCATGGAGATCTGACTAAGCAAATTGCTGATATCAGGCCATAAAAACATTTAATTATTTCATTCACACTTTTAAGACGCAAACTGCAGCAAAATGCTTACTCTAAGCAAGTGGGTGGATATTAATATCCCACTTGTATAACCAATCCAGCATTAGGCGTTCAAAGGCATAGAGAGGATAGAAGGAAACACCATGAAAATATAAGAATTGTAACAGAATGCAGCAGTAACTTTGGCCACCTCACGAGAAGAGAAGACTCCCTGGAAAAGACCCTGATGTTGGAGAAGATTGAGGGCACCAGAAGAAGGGGACGACAGAGGATAAGATGGTTGGATAGTGTTCTCAAAACTAATAACATGAGTTTGACCAAAGTGCGGGAGGCAGTGGAAGACAGGAGTGCCTGGCATACTCTGGTCCATGGGGTCACGAAGAGTCGGACACGACTAAACGACTAAACAACAACAACAGAATTCAAATACCTAAGGGGCTGGAAAATTAGGAGGCCAGCCCATCCGCATGCCCTGGTGGCATTGCCATTACAGAAGGGGTCTGAGAGGGCTGATGGCATGGCGGTTGCTGTAGCCAAAACCAGAGCTATATTTTCCTCACACCTTGGCAATGAAGCACAACCTTGACACATTACTGATTTGACCTAGTTCACACCAGCAGCCACCTATAGGAACATGGAGATCCTGAATCTATGGACTGAGACTTCTTTGTGGTCCTACACATTTGCATGCCATCCAACATTTCTCCAATGAAAAGAGGGATGTCTTCTTCTTCTTCTTCTTCTTCTTCTTCTTCTTCTTCTTCTTCTTCTTCTTCACCTGCCCATCTGACTGAGTTGCCCCAGCCACTCTGGGTAGCTTCCAACATATATAAAAACATAACAAAACATTAAACATGAAATTTCCCTATACAGTGGTACCTCGGGTTAAGTACTTAATTCATTCTGGAGGTCCGTTCTTAACCTGAAACTGTTCTTAACCTGAAGCACCACTTTAGCTAATGCGGCCTCCTCCTGCTGCTGCTGCTGCACCGCGGGATCATGATTTCTGTTCTCATCCTGAATCAAAGTTCTTAACCTGAGGTACTATTTGTGGGTTAGTGGAGTCTGTAACCTGAAGCGTATGTAACCTGAAGCGTATTTAACCCGAGGTACCACTGTATAAGGCTGCCTTCAGATGTCTTCTAAATGTTGTATATCTCTTTGGCTCGAAGGTCACATGGCTCCATACCCTCCAACATTTCTCCAGTGAAAATAGGGATGCCCTGCCATACACTCTCAGACCCTCCAAGTGTCCCTATTTCCCAGGGACAGTCCCGGATATACAGAAGGCATCCAGGTTTTGGATTTGACCCCAGAATGTCCTGCTTTTCCTTAGGACGTCCCTATATCCATTGGAGAAATGTTGGAGGGTATGGTAGGATGTAACGGGATGCGGGTGGCGCTGTGGGTAAAACCTCAGTGCCTAGGACTTGCCGATCGCATGGTCGGCGGTTCGAATCCCCGCGGCCGGGTGAGCTCCCGTCTTTCGGTCCCAGCTCCTGCCCACCTAGCAGTTCGAAAGCACCCCTAAGTGCAAGTAGATAAATAGGTACCACTTTATAGCGGGAAGGTAAACGGTGTTTCCGTGTGCTGCGCTGGTGCTGGCTCGCCAGAGCAGCTTCGTCACGCTGCCCACGTGACCGGAAGTGTCTCCGGACAGCGCTGGCCCCCGGCCTCTTAAGTGAGATGGGTGCACAACCCTAGAGTCGGTCACGACTGGCCCATACTGGCAGGGGTACCTATACCTTTACCTTTATGGTAGGATGTCCCTGTTTTCATTGGAGAAATGTTGGAGGGTATGGAATTATCCGACCCCTGGGCCATCTGAAGGCAATCCTGTATAGGGAAGGTGGTTTTAATTTTTTTAATGTTTTATTATGTTTGTAGATATGTTGGAAGCCGCCCAGAGTAGCTAGTGAAACTATTGTTATGGAATGGGACATCCCTATTTTCATAGGAGAAATGTTAGAGGGCATGGCTTCCAACATTTCTCCAATGAAAATAGAGGTGCCCAAAGCAAAAGCTGGATCTTCAAGGATCAAATCAGTAACTGGGACAACTTTGGTAAATCCAGGACTGTCCTTGGAAAATAGGGACACTTGGATGGTCTGCATTTGGCTGCAGGGAATTGTGAGCACAGAGTGTGACGGCTGTATATATAAGCCTCATGTGAAAGTCCAAGCTTATTTATGCAGCACATCCACACAGCCAGGCTGCAAGGCTACCAGCAGTTTCAAGCGCTCCTTCAGGTTATTGCTTGGTGAAAGAGGGCCTCTGAAACGAGGCATGGGAAGCTGCAGCATCAGCTTTTTTGCTCTATAAGACTCACTTTTTTCCTCCTAAAAAGTAAGGGGAAATGTGTGTGCGTCTTATGGAGCGAATGCAGGTTGCTATCCCAGAAGCCAGAACAGCAAGAGGGATTGCTGCTTTCGCTGCACAGTGATCCCTCTTGCTGTTCTGGCTTCTGAGATTCAGAATATTTTGTTTCTTGTTTTCCTCCTCCAAAAACTAGGTGTGTCTTATGGTCTGGTGCGTCTTATAGAGCAAAAAATACGGTAGGTCCTACTCTACCCATAAATCTTACTTGTAAAGATTGCAGAGCAGCCTTTCTCAATAATCTGCCCTCCAGATGATCCGGACTACAACTCCCATCAGCCCCAAGCCAGTAAGGGATGATGGGTGTTGTAGTTAAGCAATATCAGGAGGGCATCAGGTTGGGGTTAGGCTAGCATAGAGGCTGCATAAGATGCAGCAGGCTTTTCAAACGTCTGCTGCTGTGCATCATGACAGATTCTTTGCTTTTATGTGTCCTCTGCACCAAATAAATAACTAAATAACTAACTAAATAAATAAATAAATAAATAAGTGCTAATATATGCTAATAAATCTTAAAAATAAATAAATCACAAAATCCTAAAGTTCTTTCAAGGTTATCTCTAAATGGTGCAGTTATCTTTGCCATTAACACCTGAGTGCTGCACCAGTCCCTAAGCAATATGGTTTGCTTCTTCTTAATTAGTAAACATTTCTTTAAAAAAAAAAAAGAGGAGGGAGTTAATCATCCATATGTATTTTAATCATTATTTGCATTTAGAAAAGCAAACTTCTCTGCAGAACCACTCTAATTACTTCTTATTATACTTGAACGAAAAAAAGGTAGTTTATTTGCAAATGGCATTTTATTAAAGTTGAGTGAATTAAGTTAACTTTCAAAATGCCAAGAGAGAAAAACAAAGAACCCACTCTTCATTTCAGTCACTCAGTATCGCAGCTGTTAATATAATTAACATATTACTCATTAGCAACCTTTGGAAAGGTTTTGAACATCTGTAGCCCACTCTAAAATAAAATACAATATTCCTTGATCCAGTCATAGTCCTCCTCAACAGCATTATTATTTTTTGTATCCCCCCCCCCCAAAAAAAAGAATATAAACAAATAAAACAGTACACATGCTGGAACATTGTAAACCTCACCATGCTGCAAGATTTGCATTTTAAATCGTTTAAAATAGGAAATCAAATGTTTATTGAAGGGTACTACTATAGGTGTCTCCAAAAGACTAGGGATGTCAGCTCTTGCTGAGTTCTGAATTTACCGCCTATCCGAAGGCAAATAAAACCAGTTAAACAAATGTTGTAAAGGTAAAAGTAAAGGACCCCTGGATGGTTAAGTCCAGTCCAAGGTGACTATGGGGTGCAGCGCTCATTTCGCTTGCAGGCTGAGGGAGCCGGCGTTTGTCCACGGACAGCTTTCTGAGTCATGTGGCCAGCATGACTAAACCGCTACTGGTGCAATGGGACACCACAACGGAAACCAGAGCGAACAGAAACACAATTTACCTTCCCGCCACAGCGGTACCTATTTATCTACTTGCACTGGCGTGCTTAATACCCCAACCACCCATCGCACTTGTCTTTTTTTATTTTATTTTAAAAAAGCACACTACAGAGCAGGTTTAGTTAATGTAGTGCTCTTCAGATGTTATTGGACAACATCTCCAATCAACCCTAGTAAGGTAAAGGTGAAGGGACCCCTGACCATTAGGTCCAGTCATGGCCGACTCTGGGGTTGCGGCGCTCATCTCACTTTATTGGCCAAGGGAGCCGCCGTACAGCTTCCGGGTCATGTGGCCAGCATGACAAAGCTGCTTTTGGCGAACCAGAGCAGCGCATGGAAACACTGTTTACTTTCCCGCCGGAGCGGTACCTATTTATCTACTTGCACTTTGATGTGCTTTCGAACTGCTAGGTTGGCAGGAGCAGGGACCGAGTAACAGGAGCTCACCCCATTGTGGGGATTCAAACCGCCGACCTTCTGATCGGCAAGTCCTAGGCTCTGTGGTTTAAGCCACAGTGCCACCCACGTCCCTTTTAATCAACCCTAGTACGCAGAGCCAATTATCAGGGATTATTGGAGTTGTGGTACAGCAGTAACTGGAACACACCATGTTGACTACCTCTGCCGTAAAGAGACGCTTATAATTGCCATTGGCTGAGGTAATAAACCAAGGTTGTGTTCAGTATAGTAATTTAATTCACTGGAATGAAAAAAAATGCTTGTATGCATTAATTTGTGTTTAAATTTGATTGGTTGGTAACTGAATTCCAGAGCGTTCTCTAGTAGTTCTCATGTGATTGGCTAACATTGGTCACATGGGAGGTATCTAGAGAAGGAGAGACTCCATTTTATGTGAAGCAGGATGAGTGTGTTTTTAAAATCCACTGTGAACACTGCTAAGTTGAATAGAGTGTTGGACTGATTGTTCTCTGCTTGAAAGAAAGAGAGCAATACTGCAGGAGAGGGTAAATGTGGAAATCTCTTATAAGATCTGCAAGGCATGGTCTAATTGAGATACAGAAGATTGAGTGCTAAGCACTGAAAAGAGAGGAAAATACAGTTGTTCTGGAAGTTAGAAGAAGAGACTGTAGTCTTATGCTTTCATAAGCATGTGATTGTAAATATTATGTTTTAATTCACCTATAGCTAAAAGTTTCTACAAGCAAAGTTTTTGAATGTCAAAGTCTGGACAAAGGTTTAATTTCCAAAGAAGGGTGTCAGCCATATATATGATTTTAGCTTATGAGCTGCAATTTTGCTACTCTTACTTTAACAGGGTAATGGTGTTTTTCCAGCTCAAGAACTGCATTGCATCACAGGCAATGGTGGGGGAGGGCAGAATCAAAAAATGCTTGGAACAACAGATGCGACTCTTAGACATTGGGTTTATTATTTTATAATACTAGCATGTCTGTCCTGACTTCTAACATTCTTTTACACTGCAGTACCTTGTTCCCTTATGGAACCTGTGGCTTCTTGACTGATATACTGCCACATCTCTCTAAATTTTAAACAGTGGTAAATAACCGTATACAAGGATGCTACCCCAAATTCCCTGACATGAAATTACAACACAAGAGTCCCACAATTTTCTGGTTTAATGCGGTTGCGAATTGATTTTTTCCCCTAGAAAATGCACGGAAATTAGCGCTAAACTTCTACTAGATTCTACTCCATTTCCAGAACGTCATGTGAAGGATCACATAAAATGCAGAAGTTATCAGATAAGGAATTGTCAGGGAAATTAAATGAAGTTTTGTCTCAATGCAGCCTTAATGTTATATGATACACTACCATACACCCATGCAAAAGTCAAAGCTTTTTTCGCAGACTGCCACCCCACCCCACCTCTGTTGAGGAAAGCCAGAGGCATTAATTCATTGATTAATTAATAACCTGCATTTCCTCCCAAAGGAATCAAGGGCAGCAATCACATCAGTAATAATAATAATTTTTAAAACATTCTGAAAACAGTTCATCTCTCAACCAGTGATTTCAGCTATCAGCTTCCAGCCTGCAAAAACTATTATATTTTAAGCTGTTTTTAATGCTGGATTTTATATTGCAATTTCCCACTCTGGGACCATCTGGTGAAGGTGAGTAACATTAAGAATAATAATGCTGTAACTCAGTGATAGAGAATCATCTTATAATAATATGATCCAATGCAAAAAGTCATAAGAAAACATAAATTCAACATGGAATGACTTATATCAAATAAATATTAAATAATCCATTAAAATATAATAGTCAGTGCTTTTTTCTAGGGGGGGACACAAGGGTACGCATACCCCTAAACATTTTGTGCATCTTCGTACTTTTGTCCATTTGCTGTATCCCCCCCGATTTGAACTATAAAATTGTGATTTTCTTGAGTCAAAATGAGAGAATCCCTAAACATTTTTTTAGGGAAAAAAGCCCTGATAATAGTACACAATAAAATTAACTCTCAAAACATCAGCAAATAAAAATTAAACAGTCATTCACTCACATTTACAATAAAATGCTGTACAGTGGACGCTCAGCTCGCGAATGTGATCCGTGCGGGCTGCACGTTTGCAACCCGCAGCGTTCGCAACACTCAGCGGTGCATCTGCGCACACGCGGGTTGCGATTCAGTGCTTCTGCACATGCTCAAAGTGCAATTTAGCGCTTCTGCGCATGCGCAACCCCCGAAACCCGGAAGTAGCCCATTCCGGTACTTCTGGGTTTCGGCGGTCAGCAACCTGAAAAAACGCAACCTGAAGTGTCTGTAACCCGAGTTATGACTGTATTGTGTTTTTAATATTCGGTGGGAAGTCGACCAGAGTGGCTGGGAAAACCCAGCCAGATGGGTGGGGTATAAATTATTATTATTATTATTATTATTATTATTATTATTTACTGAACTATGATCAATAAAAATAACTGCAAGTCACAATGCATAAAATACTGCAATACATACAAAACCATGCAAAAGGATCAAACTGAGAAACAAAGACACACAACTTACAAATGCATTTTAAAAAAAATCTCTCAACTCCTTGTAAGCCCTCTTGAGCATGGTTTGAACTGTGGAAAGATAGCATACAAATAAAATTATGTATGCATGTATGTAACTTGCCCTCCTCTAGATATGTCAGCATTCAGAGCATTCTTGGAAGCAGACGTCAGGAAACGAATACCATTTGTCATATTACAAAGATGGGCATGCATCCTTTAATATGTGCTTCAGATTTGGTCAAACAAAATGGCTAAGTCACATGCTTTCCAATGTGTTGTAAAGAAATGCTGTTGCTAAACATTGAAGGAATCTCAGCCGTAGATGGCAGTCAAAACAAATGGCTTAAAACTGTGGTTAAAGTAGAGCTAATAATATTGCCACCGCGCTCCTTTTCCTTGAAGTCACTGCTACTGATGTGTCAAGGGCAGGTATGAAGACTAAGGTCAATTAAAAAAAATGCTTTACAAGATTTTAAAATGTGTGTTTTTGTACTAACACAGTTAACAACCTATTAGTATGCAAAACAGTTTAATACAGAGCTTTGCATATACATCAGATGAGCTGGACTGAAGGGAAAGTTTTGCTCTTCTGGGATAGCAGGCAATAAAACTACTAGTGTTGAATGGAGAGTCACCCTCAATTGTTTGGGCAGCAAATACGTATTTCCTCATCTTCACATTCAAAGAGACAACAATAGCAGGACTTTCTTCCCTCCTCCTCCTCCTCAGTAGCTGCAACTAGCAACTGCATCTAATCATATATGTGTTGCTGCGATGTTAACAGATTTAGGTGATCCCTAATGGGCTAGACCCTGATAGGTTACAGAAAATCTCACCCTAAAATTGGTGAGAAAGCATGCTTTGAACATATACAAACAACAGAAAACACCACTAACAGAGGGTTGTGTTATTTTAAAGGGATTTTTCTCATTGGTGTGGTTTCATCCTACATTTTAAATTTTGGTATATTTTTAACCAAGCCTCCATCAAACAATCAGCTTAAAATTCCAATAAAGCATAGTCATTCCAAAGAAGAAGAGATAAAGCACAGGTAGCTCAACTGGTACAGAATGAGACCCCTTAATCTCAGGGTCATGGGTTTGAGCCCCACATTGAGCAAAAGATTCCTGCATTACAGGGGGTTGAATTGGACTAGATGATCCTTGTGGCCCCTTCCAATTCTATTATACTATAACATATCCGTTAAAGCTATGGTTTTCCCAGTAGTGATGTATGGAAGCGAGAGCTGGACCATAAAGAAGGCTGATCTCCGAAGAACTGATGCTTTTGAATTAAGGTGCTGGAGGAGACTCTTGAGAGTCCCATGGACATTCTGAAGGAAATCAGCCCTGAGTGTTCACTGGAAGGACAGATCGTGAAGCTGAGGCTCCAATACTTTGGCCACCTCATGAGAAGAGAAGACTCCCTGGAAAAGACCCTGAGGTTGGGAAAGATTGAGGGCAGATGGAGAAGGGGACGACAGAGGATGAGATGGTTGGATGGTGTTCTCAAGGCTACCAGCATGAGTTTGACCAAGCTGCAGGAGGCGGTGGAGGACAGGGTTGTCTGGCGTGCTCTGGTCCATGGGGTCACGAAGAGTCAAACATGACTAAACGACTAAACAACAACAACATAACATATCCAAATATCAGTTAAATACTGCCGTGGAAACCACCCACACTGCCCCACAAATGAGTATTTACATCCCACAAACAGCTGGGCAAAAAAAGGTAGAATTTTACTAGGTGTTGAAATGCCAACCATGTTGGTGTCACTCAGGCTTCCTGACATGCTTTCAAATAATAATTATTATTAATTATTATTATTTTATAGCATTTTCATAGGCTTCAGAAAACATTCCACCATTTACAAATTGCTCACTCGGTTGTTTGGTGAGTCTTGATTATGCAGCAGAGGTAATCCTCTGTATGGAAAGAGAGACAGAAGAAGAGAGAAGTTAAAGTTTAAATTTAGCAGTGCCATCTAGTGCCCAGTAAAATTGCTGAAAGAGTAGATTTCATCTCTGTGTGAGACCCGGGCCTGCACTTCTGTAACTTGAGCACCAAATAAAGATGCTTTCTATGTAGGCATTTAAAGCTGCCATTCTGCACCTACTTTCCTTATGTAGGCCCCACTGAACTCAATTGTACATATTTCTGAATATGCATGTATAGGATTTCACTTTGAGGCTGCAACTCTGCACATACTCACCAGGGAGTAAATCCCATTGAACTTGATGGGGCTTACTTCTAGAACCAGGAATCTAGGTACAGGGCTTCATTGCTCATTTCTGTAAGGTAAAGTTAAAGGGACCCCTGACCATTAGGTCCAGTCATGACCAACTCTGGGGTTGCGGCACTCATCTCGCTTTATTGGCCGAGGGAGCCAGAATACAGCTGCCGGGTCATGTGGCCAGCATGTCTAAGCCACTTCTGGCAAACCAGAGCAGCACACGGAAACGCCGTTTACCTTCCCGCCGGAGCGGTACCTATTTATCTACTTGCACTTTGATGGGCTTTCGAACTGCTAGGTTGGCAGCAGCTGGGACCAAGCAATGGGAGCTCACCCCGTCGCGGGGATTCGAGCCACCGGCCTTCTGATCGGCAAGCCCTAGGCTCTGTGGTTTAACCCAAAGCGCCACCCGCATCATAAACTATGGAAGGAAGCAGCAAGCCGACATTAAAGATACGTGTTGGATTCTGAATGCATCTTCAATATATGCACTTATAGGGCAGTATACCCAAAGGCATGAAAATATTGATGTTTTTTAAAAAATCAAAAAATATCAGGAATGGTGTTTAGCGTGGCAGCACCTGCATTCTGGAACTCAAGCAGGTGTCTTCAAGGTACTCTTTTCATCGCCTGCTAAAACCATCCTTGTTTAGACAATTCTTACCAGATATTTAAAAAGTTGAGTTGATTTTAGTGCTTTAGCATTTTAACTTTTTCATATTTTAAAGTAGGGTTGCAATTTTTTCTCTGTTTTATTGTTTTCTCTGTAAGCTGCTCTGAGGTTTTTTTGTTTTGTTTTTACAATCAAGTGGTGTATAAATTTTGTGAAGTTGATAAATAATAAAAAATGTTAATATTATTATTATTAGGTAGCTGAATGTAAGGCAACCTTGAGCTCTTCCTGCTTCACTCCACTGATAAACTGTAGACCTGTGAATGCCAATGTGCCAGTGTTAATTTAATTTATATATTGCCTGCCAACTGCATTTCAATATATAGAATAAAGCAATTCCTAATAAAGCAGTACATCAGTGTAGTAGACTCACTGCTGGAATGGGAAGAGGATTCTTTCCCAGAGTAGTTAACAGGGCCTCTAATACTGCAGAATCCCCGTGACGGGGTGAGCTCCCGTTGCTCGGTCCCTGTTCCTGCCAACCTAGCAGTTCGAAAGCACGTCAAAGTGCAAGTAGATAAATTGGCACCGCTCTGGCAGGAAGGTAAATGGCATTTCCGTGTGCTGCTCTGGTTCGCCAGAAGCGCCTTAGTCATGCTGGCCACATGACCCGGAAGCTGTACGCCGGCTCCCTCGGCCAATAAAGTGAGATGAGAGCCGCAACCCCAGAGTCGGCCACGACTGGACCTAATGGTCAGGGGTCCCTTTACCTTTAATATTGCAGAGGCAAACAGTAGTTTAAATTAGCACTGAAGGAAAACTGCTGCCCCATTGGCAGGCAGCAAATTTGGAGAGGGCAGTTTGGTGATTTCATTGGCAGCAGACTCCCCAAGTGTCCCTATTTTCCAGGGGCAGTCCTGGATTATACAGAAGGCATCCTGTATAATCGGGTTTGACCCCAGAATGTCCCGCTTTTCTTTAGGACGTCCCTATTTTCATCAGAGAAATGTTGGAGGGTATGTGGGAGTTCAGGTTTTATGGAGGAGAAGTTTATAATTAGTGGTGTGGTGAAGGTGGGTTTTTAATAGGTCTCTCCAAGTAACACCCCCCCCCTCTTGATTTAATGTGCAGGACTTGGTGCAGGTACCCCCAAACTCAGCCTTCCAGATGTTTTGGGACTACAACTCCCATCAGCCCTAGCTAACAGGACCAGTGATCAGAGATTATGGGAATTGTAGTCCCAAAACAGCTGGAGGGACGAGTTTGGGGATGCCTGCCTTGGTCCATGCAAACTGCATTCATGTAGGGCTTGCATGTCCAAAGTCTCTTTCGGGGGCCTAATTCGGCCGGCCGGTTGGTTTAATCCAGCTCCTGTGGCAGTTTACTTCCTGGGGTAAAACCCTAGAAAAAGCCTAAAAACCTAAAAATAGGTCAACAACTCTGGTTGGCCCTTTGGTTGACCCTCACGGCCCTTCACTTCATCAAATCTAGCCCTCTTTGAAAAAAGTTTGGACACCACTGATATAGGGTATATTACATGACCTTTTGATCAAAGTTTGGTGTCAAGTTGGAGTATGAAGGCATAATCCTGCTCTTCCCTTCATGCCTTTATGTCCATTGCTAAGGTTGTATGAAAAAGGCTTCTTTAGCTGTTTCTCCACTATAAAATACTTCCTTTTTGGAATTCCAATTCTAATCCTCAGTACCCTTGCTGAAAATATAGTAAGAGAATGTTTCCTCATTTCAGCTTTTTCTTTTATCAAGACAAAGTGATACCAAAGAACTACACTTTGCTCATCGGGCTGGAACCGAGCTTCTATTCACTCTGCAAAATTATGTTATTTGTTGAGTCTAGGCTCTTAATTACCATTTTGTAAGTTACTATCTTAAGGCATATGTTGCCTATTAACAAGACAGTGAAAGAACCAGTAGCTTATTAGTTTTTGCTTAACCTGAGCAATGACATGACTTAAAAGCCTGCAAAAAAAATCAATAACCTAAGTGGAATTAATTGGAACGTGCTCTTTCGCTTGAGCTCATATTAATGGTGTTGCACAACTTTTAAATTAAATAACAGAACCTTTGTGTTGAAATCACAGAAGCAAGATAGCCATCTTGAGTTTATTAAGGAAAATTAATTACAAAGTCCCTACTTTGTTGATAGGATGGCTTTGCTTTGTCATGCCGTAGCTTTTGCAGGTATTCTAAGGAAGAAGCTATTTGCCATCTAGGCTGGGAAATTGTGGAATATGGAATTGGGCCAGTGCAGGAAACTTTCCCCTGCTGCAATTAGAGCAGTCAATCGTGAGAAGTACGTATTCCATAGGATTTTGGAATCAAGTGATGTGATTTTAATCCATTTATTTAATGCATATTTATTTAATGCATTTATTATGGTAAAATGTGCATGGAAATGCACATATCAATGAAAAACATGCAAAGATGCATTATATTAGAGGGCCTTTCTTGCAAAATATCACACATTCAGCAGAAGGTGTGTTAAAATATGGTATGTTAGGAGAAATTTGCACTAAAATGCTGGTGACTTTTCATGATGACTTTAAAAGAAGAAGAAAACACAGACTGATGAGGAATGTGAACTTAAGAGTGGGAAAATGAGAAACAGAGACAAGTCAAAAATGACACATTTGCCCATCCCTAGAAAGAATTCATTTTCCTGCACTGGATTAGCTTATTAAAAGTTCATTCCATTACCCCACTTCCCCCTTTCTTGATCCTGCCTTGCCTATCACCAAACTCACAGGGAATGCAATAGGATGCTAATCCACAGGTGTGCTTAAAAAGTTGCCAGCACAGTTTTCCTTTTTCCTTTGGCTATATATACACGCCTGTGTGAGTGTGCGTTTGTGTGCAAGCACACACACACACACACACACACATACATAAATAGTATCAAATTTCAGAAAAATAACTCATTCTCAGCACAAGGTAACTGTACATGATGCAGTATGAATAAGGCTGCTGGAAGCCTGTTTTTGTGAATTTTTCATAAAGATGTTTCTCGGAAAAAGGTAACAATCTTGACATAGCACAATGGAAACCAAAGAAGACATCATCCAGTATTAAAGAAGGAATCGGCACCCTGGTACCACGCACAATATTTTTAGCTGAACCCTTCTCTGTATACTTTGCCCTCCTTCTGCTTCTAGATTCGGTCTCTCTACGTCCCCCCCCCCCCTTCTGCCCCCACAGGCTCATTGTTCAGAAAGCCTTCCTATATATGAAGCTTTCTGGCTGAGAGATGAGTGCACAAAAGTTGTGAGTGACCATTTGCAAACAAACCCCCCCCCCCAAAAAAAAACAGAACCTTACTTATTATCAGGTAACAAATGTTGCTATTGTTCTTACTGTGTTCTCATGCATGCAAGGCTAGTTGTTATGGGGTACACATTTTAAAAGGGGGCAGCCTTTGTGTCAGAGAAAGTGTGTTCTCCCTATGGAGAGCACGTGTTGCGGTGGGGGCCGCCAGGACACTCCAAAGTTGGGGGCAGGCTAATTGATCATTGGCCACTGATGCGATTGGGGCTTCCCTTGTTGTTGGGAAGAAGTTAATGTTGCCACGAGGGTAGGGTTTCCTCTTTTCACTCGTGCATCGGATTGCCCGTCCCCCCTCCCTAGAATTAGGGTTGTTCGCTTTGACCTTGCTATGCCTGTCATTGGGTCATCTGCTCTTGGGGCAGGGGCCCGGTAGGATTTTTGTCCATCTGGCTGATTGGCTGGGGCCATTTGGTTTTTGCCTACTGCGTAGCAAATCGTCACAACTTGTAAGGTTGCGGTTAGGCATTGGTTTATGATTTGGTTGGTAGAGGGGCATGGATTGGCTGTGCCTGCCCCTCTAATGCTGCTGCTGCAAGGGATTCTGTTAAAGGAATCGGGGGCTAACTATTGCTTGTCCACCCTGTCAAGGGGGCTCGGGCCACTGCAAGAGCTCCTGGCTGCATTTGAGGAGGGCT
Organism: Podarcis pityusensis; assembly: GCF_964106645.2. Lineage (NCBI taxonomy): Eukaryota > Metazoa > Chordata > Lepidosauria > Squamata > Lacertidae > Podarcis > Podarcis pityusensis. The sequence goes on from NC_138027.1 coordinate 88,963,750, forward strand.
GAGGGCAGATTCCCTGCTCCGTCGCTACCCCCAAGTGTATTCCCCTTTTCTGACTTTCGCAGGTGTGCAGAATGTCAGTCTGTCCCCCACGGTGGGGGCAGATAGTCACAACCAATGCCTAAGCAACCACTCACTTGTTTGTATTTTAATAAAGTTGTGGCCAAAATTATGCCAAAAACCTTAAACAAAAAATTCTGTGTGATGTGTGAGTTATTGGGGTGGCCCTGGGGACCTTGACACGCAATAACCTTTCGTTTCTTAGCCTCCAAAATGTGCTTAGGGACAAATTGTATGCAGTGGTGATCACACTTTAAAGGTGGTCAAACAGACCACCTTTCTTTCTTTCTTTCTTTCTTTCTTTCTTTCTTTCTTTCTTTCTTGGGGAAGCAGTTATGAGATCCCAATCCAGAACGCCTTCACATTGAGGCCCATACCAGTTTCTAGTCTCCTCCATGGCTGCTGGTTCCCCCAGAAGGATCTATTTATGGCAAGCAGTGGATGCAGGATTTTTCCAGGAGGAAACCAGAATGAGTTCCTAATCTGGGTCAGAAACCTATGATTGCTTTCCTCACCCCTTCTAATCAAAACGGACCACTTTATTTATTTTTTCACTAGGAGATATCTCTCTGCTCACTAAACCCCTCTCCAACTAAATTTCCCTTCCCCATAATTTCCTTCAGGATTACAAAATCTCTCCCTGCCCCAGGACCATAACTTTTCCTTGCCTCTCCAGGGTGACAATATTTTGTCCTACCCTGCCTCAGTTTCCCCTCGGGACCCCAAAGTCTCCCACATCCCTACCTCAGTCTTCCCTTAACCAGAGTTTCCCTCTCCAGGACCGCAATATCTCCACTCTCCGTGCCCAAATTCTGTCTCCCACCCTGAGACCACTCTGCCAAGTGGTAGCAAGAGAGGTCCAGAGGTCTTGGCACTGAACCAAGATGTGTGTTTCCTCGCAATGAGGCACAGCAAAGAAGGTAGTGTCTTTAATAAATATGGTATATTCACCCATATTTACACCTGAGCTTTATGGAGAAAGAGTTCACATGCATCGCACTCTGCGCTCAGTACGATGTCAACAGAAGCCAGGGCCTCTTCAGCCCTTGGTTAGCAGCAGCAGCAGGAGAAGCCAGCCATGGAATGCCCAGCAGCCACAGAACCTCCACTGCTGTGTGGGATATGTTCAGGAGAAGAAAAGACTAAGGAGTAAACCCTACACTGCTGTCTAAGCTGTCCCATTGGGCAAACGACTCAAATTTGATTGGCCACGAGCAAGCGGGCTTTAGGAACAATTATTCGACCACTGACCATATGGTAATCATGTATCATCTTGCCAGAAAATATTCTGCCCCGAGTCGGGGGCGCCTATGTGTCGCTTTCATAGACCTAAAGGCCGCCTTCGACAGTATCCCAAGAAACTGTCTATGGAAGAAATTAGAGAGATGGGGCATAGATAGAAGGCTGTTATGGCTTATAACCCAATTACACCATGGGTCGTCGGCTAGAGTGAGACTCACACCGGCGGGAAACCTATCCAACGAGGTCCCAATAAATAGAGGTGTGCGCCAAGGCTGCATTTTGGCCCCACTCCTCTTCAACTTGTTTATTAGCGATATGAAGCTCTTTCTGAATGAGTCTCAAGCCAACATTCATGCCCCCCGCCTAGCTGATTTTCGCTGCCCTCTGCTCCTATATGCCGACGATGCAGCGATCCTTTCCTACTCCAGAGTCGGTTTATGCAGAGCTCTAAAGATTTTTGCGGCTTATTGCAAACTCAACCATCTGACAATTAATCATGGGAAATCTAAAGTCCTGGTCTTTACCAGGTCTCGGAAAACTTACAGCTGGAAGTTAGATGGAGTCCAATTAGAACAGGTTTTCAAATTTAAATACCTGGGAGTCTTTTTTCACTACAACCTAAGCTGGAAGCCACAGATACAGTATTTACTAAACAAAGGGAAAACAATACTTTATACTCTACTCCAATTTTTTGCGGCCGACGGAGCCTCCCACATCCCTTCTGCATTGAAGGTGTACCATGCAAAAGTGGTTTCCACCCTCTGTTATGCTGCCCCGCTCTGGGCCCCAGGGTCCAATTTAACATCGTTGGGGACATTGCAGAATCAGTTTCTCCGTCGCCTCCTGAAACTCCCCATGTGTGTGAGCAACGCAGCCATACGTCTGGAGTTAAGGATTGCATCATTGGAGACTGTCATCTGGAAGCGAGTCTTTGGTTATTGGCTGTCCAGCTGGCATAGGCTTCCCGACCATTACCTTTTTCAGTGCCTCTGGCGGGACGACTTTGTCAATCCGTGGGTAGGAAAAATCCATGCCAAACTTCTGAGCATCGGAATTTCCCCAGCGGACTCCTTAAAGATGAACTTACGCTCAGCTAAAAGACTTATTGAGCAAAGATTAGCAGACATTGAAAATCAACACAACCTCGCCGGGGGTGGGGGTGTCTGCTCCCCCAGGTATCACGGAATAACCCCACCACTTGGCCTTCCATCATACATGTCATCTCTTTCATCTGTACCACACCGACTTGCATTTATTCGTGCAAGGTTCAATGTCCTTCCATCGAACCTGCTGAGCCACAGATTTTCCAAGGGTTTGGTGTCTCCGCTATGCGTGTGTGACGGGAAAACTGTTGATTCTCTCCCACATATAATGTTCAACTGTCCCCTACATAGCATAGCCAGGACTAAATTCCTGGGTCCTGCTTTACTGCGCTTGGTTGGCAGGCCTGCTGAGTCACATGCCGCACTACTTTTGCAGGATACAGATCCTTCTGTAACTCTGCAGGTGGCGAGATTCCTGAATGCGGTTATCTCACACACAAAAACCACCAAAAACAACAACATCAAAAACTAATCGGACAGTTTTGAAGAGAGTGCATGTCGGATCTCGTCTTCAGTTTTCCTTTTTCTGGGATCCGTCCCTTGGAGCTCTCCGGGCCCCAAGCTGTTATCTGGCTCTGCTCAATGACCCACCCCTGCATCATGGTGTTCACCTTCTGGTGCCGAATATATCGGTCTTTATGCCTCTGTGCTTTTATGTTTGTACATACTTTATGGGCTAATAGCCGTAAATAAATAAATAAATAAATAAATAAAATAAAAAACCCTACACAAATCCAGAGTGGAGTCCCTAAGACAGTGGGATAGAGACTTGTATGCCTCCTTCCAGCAACTCCTGCAACCAAGCTGGTGCCAAATGTATTGTCATGCTTTCCTTTGGACCATATCAGTAAGGCTAAGAGGTGGGTCCTGGCATCCTGGCAGCCCAGGACCTCCATACACACTGCTCAGGCACCCCAAGGATACCACATCGGTGCTGCTAACACAGCAGTTTGACTAAAGCCCTGGAGGTGCACTCCATTGTCTCTGAAGACAGACAGACGCCAACAAAATACTTAGAGCAGATCCACTGAAATCAATGGACTTGGATTACCTGTGTCCATTGGCTTCAGTGGATGTGCTCGGAGTATGACTACTGTTGCATGTAGTAATGTTGTTGCAATGTGTAATGTTATTGCCAGATACTCCAAATTTATCCTGCTTGGGTCTCCCACTGCAAGCATGATATTGTGTATTGATCCAGCCTATGGATGCTTGCTCACCATCCCTGCTCTATAGCATCAGAAATAGCCACAAGTACATATGGGACATTTAGGACATTTAAGAGAAGGAACATTCTAAAGCAACTTTCCTCTGCTGATATCTTCTGTGAATTTGTTTCCTGTTCCAGTATCTGCTGCTAGCACCAAAAGTGAAACAAAACAAGGCAGCAAACAAACAAACAAACAAGGAACACAGTTTGAGAGAATACTGTATCAAGCCCTGAGGGTGTACATAAAATGCTCTTTTCTCATACCTGCAGTATATAACAAATGTCTAGCTCAGTGCTGGAGCATGTGCTTTGGATGCAGAATCCTAGAATTGTAGATTTTGAAGGGACCGTGAGGGCCCTCGATCCCAACCCCTTTCAATGCAGGAATCTTTTGCCCAATGTGGGGCTCAAACCCATGAACCTGAAAGTAAGAGTCTCATGCTCTACCAACTGAGCTATGATTCAGGTTCCAGGATCAATCCCAGGTAGGACCAAGATACCCTGGAAGAAACCGTTTTCTGAAATCCTGGAGAACAATTGCCAAGCAGTGTAGATGAGCAAGAAAAACCAGTGGTCTGACTTAGTTTGTGGCTTAATGGGTGTTTACAGTTCGATGTGATAAGAGAGCATCCTTGTGCATTCACAGCAGGTAACCCTCCCCTCCCCGCTGCAAATCTCCATGAAGACATGTGCTGAATATGTGCACGTGTGTGTGAAGCCCATGTCCATTTTGCCCATGCCCACTCTTGCTCCAATCCCATTCACCACTTGAACACAACTCCCAAAGGGTTGGTCAAGGTGAAATGAACATCAAGGTTAGAAAGCAGGTCTTATACATTTGGGTGAAACAGTCATAAGGGCCCATTTATGATAGAGTTTTCTTCTCCTAACAAATCCACCAAGTCTGAACATGAGCATTTTCTCAAAAGATTTGCATATGTACCTCTTTCGCTAACGTAAAATGTTGCGGAACTGTTGCCCAAACAGAATATTTTATTCCTACCTCTCAGTTGAGCCAGACAAGGGGAAACACGACTTCAAAGCATTGCTCTTATATTTAGAGTGGCTTCAGAGTCCTGCACCTGCTGTCTTGAACCTGAAGTATCTTCTGAAGAGGAATGTTGTATGGGTACCAGATGTGTGTACTCTTCCTCATTGATTTCTCTGCAAGGGAGACGTGCAACTTGCTTCATTGCATATCATTGCATAAAGCATGAAAGGAGGTCTACCACACTCTGGGCAACAGCCAAACCAAGGAATAAACTTGGCCACTACTGCTCCTGTCTTCTATAATACTCACAGTCTGCTCCTATCTCTATGTCACTGTAGGACAGCAGACATTAGCAACCAAAGGAAGAAATCTAAGTCATAAATGAAATGTTGTGTGACAGCTTATTATTTTAAGCCCATTTCAAGCAATTACCAAGTTTTATTATACTAAATTTTGTAGCACTTATCGTCTTTGAATGCTATGGCAGGCAGCTTCACATATTTTCCTGCTGAGATCTATTTTTTTAAAATTGTAACCCCTCCTTTTGGATTTTATTCTAAGTACAATATATGGGGGAAACATTTAAAGGAAGGAAATTTTACAGTCTAACAGTGTTGTAGCATTGTTTGACGGTGCCCGGGGCATGTACACCGGGAGGAGCGGGGCGTGGAGAGTGAACAGCCTAGCCCTCGCTGATGAGGCCAAGTGGAAGTGCTCTGCACCACCTCCCCGCTTGCACAACAGGGAGCCAAGCCAGCCAACACAGCCCTTGGTGGACAAATCCCCCCAATGCCTATGAAGAGGAGTGTCAGCCAGCCACGCTAGAGTCACCACTTGTGTGCCTCCCTTACTGTCTGAGCAAGGAATGAGTGAGCGCTGACTGGGCAGCCACTCAGCAAGGGGGCTGGGGACATGACAGCAGGGCCAGGGTGGGTTCTGGGGCCCAAAGACCCCTGGTAGCAGGCAGGGTGGGACAGGGATTCCTGCATGCGGGTGCCTGGTTTGTGTCCGCTCAAAATTGTGTACCTGGGACCATGGCTTTCACACACACACACACACACCCCACACACAATACATCACTGCAGTCTAAGGGTCACATTGCCTCCTGGGAGTGCTTTTGGGGTCCATATGCCAGAGGCAGACAAGGTCCTACGGTGACCATAGGACCTTGAGCATGGTGCTGGCTAGGCCATCTCCCACTTCCACACTGCCTCACAGTAGAGTTGGGGGAGAAATATGTTTCATCTCACATTTAAAGGTGAGCCTACAAAATTCACGCTTTCCTAAACAATACACAAACTGAAGCACAGGCATTCCTTCCAAATTCACACTTTTCTGAATTCCTCCAGCCAGGTCCAGCTAAGTCACGTGCATAAAATTCATTTATTAATTGCATATATAAAATTGCAAGCTGATGTGGAAATTTTGTCCGGGTAACTTCAGGAGTATAACATCAACAATATATTTAATAATTTAATAAGTAGAATACAAAGATCAATACGTTTCCATTCTTCAATGTCTCAGAGTATGCTAAGTTGTTTTCTTCTTCTTTGTGAGCAAATCCAGAAATCCAAGGGGGAACTCAGCACCCTGGGACTTCCTGTCCTCCAAGTCCTGATTTAGCAAATCTACAATATGTTTGAAAGCACAGCACTGGAATGCAGCATGGATCTTTGAAATGGCTGCCAAGTCAGGCTTTCAGTATGTCCTTCTGTAGTTGTGTAAAGAGACAATTTGAATTGAGTTTTCCATGCACCTGTTGACTTCTCTCTGTAGATGCTTTCCCCAGCTTTAGCTGATGTGTGCTGAAAAACTGGGTGGCAGCATGCTGAGTCTTCCCTGATGTGTGATCCACTTCTCAGCCCAGTGATTCTTCTAGCCTTCTTCAATCAGTAGCTTTGAGATTTCAGCCAGCCCATTGAGTAGGGTAGTTGCTTATTCATTGCCAAAATAGAAGATAGAAGATGACGCAGATCTGTGGTCTGCAAACGCGACTTGAGGGCTGGCAACATCAACCCTTCCGACGACCGCAGTGCCTGGAGACAGTCAGGTTGTGTATCCATAGCAGTGACCAGAGGCAGGATGACTGCTGAGGGAGTGTGGGGGGGGTACTCCATGGTGCATCTGCAGCAGCGCAACTGGACTCCTTCATCTGCCCCAGCTGCAACAAAACATGTCTCTACAGCCACAGCAGGCGCTGCAACCTTCCAACACTTTGACTTCACCCCCAAAGGCACACTCCTCCATTGTCTCTTGACAGATGGATGCCAGACACAATGCCAAAAACATACCCTTAGGAAGAGGCTCCCATTAAGTATGAGTCAAGTGCCATCTCTATTGTCTTTTGATGCCTATGGAAGTCCTTCCTTTTTCAACAAGCATTTTAACTGGATTTTTCATATTACCGCAGTCTTTTTCTGTATTGGATTTAATTTTTTTTTAATGTATGAAATCGTTTTTATATGCATCTTCGTTTTTATTGTTGATTCTTTTATTACCGTTGATTCTTTTGTGGTTAAATTGCTTCCATATATTTTATAGGAGGAGATGCACAAAATGGAAATAAATGAATAAATTAACTGAGATGCAAATTTAGAAATAATGACTATAATTGAAATAGAAAAACATCTTAGCTTAGTGAGGCAGAATGGGATCAGGTGGCTTACTCAGTCTGCTACCCCACCCCTCCCCTTTTGGTTCTATATCTTTAAGCTTGACTCCCCCTTCACATAGAGGTTAGTCATCCATAAAGTAGGTCACATTGCCGCCCTAGCAACCAAAAAGCCCTCAGCCCCTTAATAAACTTCCAAGAACACATCCCCAGGCTTGGCATAGATATGAGGAGGTAGTTTATGCTTTTCACATGCAAAACCCTCCCATAAAGCTGAGTCATGCTTTCTGACACATTGTGTTTCTTCCCCTTTTGTTTTGCAAGTTGCTCATGAACTGTTTGAGATTTTCATTCCTCACCGGAAGAATATTTGGCAAAACGACCTCCCCAGGAGGTCCTTTCACCACCTCTTAAGAGGGTGGACAATTTGGGGCATGCCTATGGATCAAGATTTAACATTGCTCAGTATTATTTTAACATTCTTGAAGGAAGCAGACAGCTAGTCTGCTTACACCTTCCAGTACAAATCTCTTAGCTCATTGCTTGCTTCATTGACCATCATGTGCTAGCAATCTTTTCTCGTCAAAGTGCTATGCAGGTATTAAACCTGATCATGGAAGGCTAAATGCATGCAGGAGGTTGGGGTGGATGCAACTCTACCTCCAACATTTCCTTCTTTCCCAACTTTCACGTGTTTAGCACATGAAGGTCTGAAGGGACCTTCTCATTCCAGCCAGCTGAATGTGGTTAGAAGCCTCCATCCAACTAGAAACCGGCCTGATCAAAATCTTGAATCTTCAGGAGCTTTCTAACCATGTTAATCTGAACACTGCAAGAAGCCCCCTTCAGAAGTTTCATGGGCAAAGAGCTGAGAGGGGCCTACAGTCACAGAGGCATTGCGAGCAAGGCTTGCACATGCACGCCTGCTAACTACACACTTTTAACTCTTGCGTGTTTAGACAAATTTCTTAAGAGGGTGCAAGTGAGCAGAAACTTCACATATTCAATTTTTTTTAACCCTGTTGAAAAATTGTATTTCCCTCAAAGAGCATTCAACAAAATGCCTCATCTCTGTTTCGTACCTGTAATGAGTATGGGTTGCTCGTGCGTAAGTTGCCGCCTCTCCTGGCTATGTTGCCTGGTTAAACCTTTCTGTCTGGACAGCCGTTCACTTCGTGGCTGCCTCAGTCGCTAGCAGAATCCGTCAGTGGGCGTTTCTTAAACCTTTTCCAACATAAGAGTTGTTTGACGCCAAGTCTCCTCCTACTCTCCCTGCGCGGAAGTCTTCTGCGCAGGGAGGGCGTGGGTAGCGGAGGACCCGTGCTCTCCCCGCTGGTGTCCGGTGAAGAGTCCTGGAGCCCTCTCGCCGATTCCCCCATCTGCCCCCCTTTATCCCTGGTGTTGCGCTGATTTGCTTCCCCATCTGCTGAGCTGCCTCTTGCCCTGCTGGGCCCTTCTCCAGCATCATTTGAGAGCCTTCCCTCCACCTCTAGCTCCGATGTCAGTTCCCTGACATCCACCTCCCCCCCAGAACCCCCTCCACCCCCGGCCCAACCTGTTGACCCAACTTCGTCCCTTTCTTCAGCCAACGATGCGGGAAACCCCCGGAAGGAGCTGTCGCCATCCTCTGAGGATTCAAAACCCGCTTCCCACGCGCTCTGATCCCTTCCCGCGGGGTGGGCCTCCCAGTCTGATTCTTCTTCCTCCGAAGCCTCTTCTCCCTCCCCTTCGGAGGCAGAAAAACCCACAAAAACCCTCTTCATCGTCTGTGGTTCCAAATTGCTCCTCCCAGAATCTCGCTAGTGGTTTGGGTTTGTCCGGGAACAGGCGGTGGAATTCCTCCACCAGATACCCGTCAGTGATTGCCTCCATGGGAACCCACGTGTTTTCCGACCCGGGTTCTCCCTCCCAAGCCACCAAGTACTCCACCTGGCGTCCTCGCCACCTTGAATCAAGTATTTCCGTGGCCAAGTTGTGGTGCTCCCTCTCTTCTACCTGCGGGTGTGTGGTGACTTCTCCCTCTCGCCCCGGGAATCCCCGTCCTTTCCTGTACGGTGAGAGTAGGGACCTATGGAACACCGGGTGTATCTTCATGCTGTCAGGCAATTTGAGCTTGAATGCCACGGGGTTCACCTGCTGTGTTACCTCAAACGGTCCCAGCCGCCTGGGCTGCAACTTCTTGCACCCCCCCTTAAAAGGTAACCCTTGGGTTGACAACCACACCCGATCTCCCACCCATATGGTCTCCCATTCCCTACGGCGCTTGTCTGCCTGCCTCTTGTAAATTTCCTTGGCCCGCTCCAAGTTCATCTTAAGTTGCTGGTGCAGGGCTTCCATTTCTTCCACAAACTGCTCTGCTGCCGGTACGCTCCAACCTTCCTCCCCACTCCCCGGGGAAGGCCCTGGGGTGACACCCATAATTGGCCATGAATGGGCTCATTCCCGTGGACACATGTTCAGCGTTATTGTACGCAAATTCAGCCAGCGCTAGTTTCTCTACCCAATCGTTCTGCCTCTCGCTGACGTAGCAGCGTAGGTATTGCTGGAGTATACTGTTCGCTCTTTCTGCTTGCCCGTTGGTTTCCGGGTGTCTCGCCGTTGAGAAGCCCACTTTGACCTGCAGCAAGCTCATGATCTTCCTCCAGAAATGGGAAGTAAATTGTTTCCCGCGGTCGGAGATAACCCTCGAAGGAGCCCCATGCAACCTGAAGATGTGATCTACAAACAACCTGGCTGTTTCCTCTGCCGTGACCGCATGTGAGCAAGCTATAAAATGGCACATTTTTGTTAGTAGATCGACCACTAACATGACCGCTGTCTTCCCACGGGACTTGGGCAAATCTGTCATAAAATCAATGGACACCACCTCCCAAGGTTTCCCCGGCGTGGGTAAGGGTTCCAGTAATCCTGCGGGGGCAGCCTGCTCCCCCTTTGCCCTTTGGCAGCGGTCGCACCCCCGTACATATTCCCGTACATCCTCCCTCACCCTGGGCCACCAGAACTGCCTGGTGACGAGCATCATGGTTTTGTGCTGTCCAAAGTGTCCAGCTGTGGGGTTGTCGTGGAGTTGTTTGAGTACCTTCCCCCGTAGGGTCTCCCCCGGTACATACAGCGCCCCCTTATAGTACAGCACCCCTTCCTTCTCCTCAAACCCTCCTTGGGTTTCTCTTCCTTCTCGGAGTTCCCGGATTTTAGTTTGTGCGAACATGTCATTTCTAGTAAGTCCAGCCAGTTCACGTTTCCCCACCAAGGTTCCCCCACACACCCATCGGTCCTCGGGGATCACGTGTCGTATTTCCGGTGGCCCCTCTCCTTCCATGTACTCCAGCTTCCGGGAGAGAGCATCTGCTCTCACGTTTTCCTCTCCTGGCACGTATCGGATTTCGAAGGAAAACTTGGAGAACTCCTGTGCCCATCAAATCTGTCTCTGGTTGAGCACTCGTGCGGTCCTCCAGTATTCCAAGTTCTTGTGATCTGTACAAACCTGGATCTTGTGCTGCGCCCCTATTAGTAGATGTCGCCATCGACGAAACGCCGCATAGATCGCAAGCAGTTCGCGGTCATACACAGTATAGTTTTGCTCCGACTTGTTCAGCTTTCTCGAGAAAAAGGCACACAGTTTCCATTCCTGCTTGCTCCTCCCTGGCTGCAAAAGAACCGCCCCAATGGCTCTGTCGGACGCGTCGGTCTCTAGCCTCATGGGTTTCTCCAGATCCACGTGCAGGAGCTGCTCTTCCGATGCGAATGCCTTCTTCAGTTTTTCAAAGGATTGCTGGGCCTCCTCTGTCCAGACGAACTTCCTTTTGCTACTGAGACAATCTGTGATGGGTGCTGTCAAGTGGGCGAAGTTCCTGATGAACTTCCTGTAGAAGTTGCTGAACCCTAGGAACCTCTGCACGTCCTTCCGGGTTTTGGGAGCCTTCCACTCCAGCACTGCCTGCACCTTGCTTGGGTCCATCACTAAGCCTTTGTCTGACAACTTGTACCTCAGAAACTCGACTTCTCTGGCGTGAAACTGACATTTTTCCAGCTTGACCCACAACTGGTGCTTCTGCAGTCGTTTTAGCACTTCCCTGACGTCTCTGACATGTTGCTCCTCATTGTCCGAATAGATTAAGACGTTGTCCAAGAAGGCTACGCAGTTCTTGTACAGCAGGGACCCCAACACGTGGTGCATGAAAGCTTGAAAACAGGCGGAGCCCGACTGTAATCCAAAAGGCATAACTAGGTACTCAAAGGCCCCCAGGGGTGTGAATATTGTGGTCTTCCATTCGTCCCCCTCCCTCATCCTACTCAAGTTGTATGCTCCCCTGAGATCAAGCTTGGTAAAAAAATTTCCCTGCCTCACCCGTGTTAAAATGTCGTCAAACCTGGGCATTGGGAAGGTCACTGGTTCCGATACCAAATTGACGGCCCTATAGTCCACAATGAGCCTGGGTTGATTAGTGTCCTTTTTGTCCACAAAGAACACCGGACTGCCCCCTACCACTTTTGATTCTCTTATGAAGCCTCTTTTCAGGTTCTTGTCAATAAATTCCCGCAACTCCTTCATCTCCCTGTCCGACATGGCATACAGTTTACCCACCGGTAGCTGCGCCCCAGGGAGCAAGTTGATTTGGCAGTCAAAGGGCCTATGGGGGGGTAGTCTATCTGCCTCCTTCTCGCTGAAGACCTCCTGCAGGTCAGCATATTGTGGTGGCACCTCCCCTTTCAGCTCCACAGCTATCCCAGCCACCCTGGCCACGGTCATTCTTGGGGTTTCCCCCCCTAGACAGTGTTCCAAGCAGTAAGCGGACCCAAAGGTGACCGTTCTCTGATGCCATGCCACCACCGGATCATGTTGTGCTAGCCAGCTCATCCCTAATATTATTGGGGGGCCTGCCAGTGAGGCTACGTGAAAGGCGATGGTCTCCGTGTGCCTGGAAACCCTCATTCTCATTGGTGGGGTCTGGTGTGTCACTTCCCCTCCCAGTAGCTCTCTGCCATCAATGGTGGTTACTTGCAAGGGGAAATCTAAGGGCAGCAGGTGGAGCTGGTGCTCTAGTGCAAAGTCCTTGCTAAAGAAATTGCAGGAACTGCCTGAATCCAACAACCCTTTCACCTTGACTGGGTGCCCATTCGGGAGTTCTAGCACCACTTCCATGGCTATAGACGCCCTGGGGGGGTCTGGTTGGGGCCCTTCTATTGGTTGCTGGCCTGGCTGCTGTGCCCGCTGAGTGGCAGCCAAGCATTGGTGTTTCCCTGCTCCTCCCCCTTTACCATCTCCTCCTCACCCCCTGCAGCTCCCACCATCCCTTGCCAGGCCTTTCTTTGCAGGCAGACCCTGGCAAAATGTCCTGGCCGCTGGCAGAGAAAACACTTCTTGGTGGTTTTTGCATCCTTTTCCTCCCTCTTGCGACCTTCACTGGAGTTTGAAACCTCCCGCGCGCGCGCCCCGTCTATTTCCATTGGCTCCTCCGGCGGGGAAGGCTGCCTTGGTATTTCAGGAATGTGGTAGTCATGGTAACGTTGCTCTCTCCCTTCCCGCTTCTCCTGGGCCCGCGCTTCCTGCCTTACACCAATCGCAAGCACAGCCTTGGTCAGCTGATCCATCGACTGCGGGCGGGGTGCGCGGGAAAGCTCGTCCTTCACCGTTGGGGACAACCCCTCCTCGAACAGCATTTGAATGGGTTCAGAGTCCAATTCCCACCCGAGCCGGTGGACTAACATGTCAAAGCGTGACCAGTAGTCTCTAACTGACTGGTTCCCCTGTTTGCAGCCCATCAGTTCCCGCCGAGTCACACTTTGCTGTACATCACTGGAATACATCGCATCCATCGCCTGGAAGAATTTCCTCAGGTCTTTCAAGGCGGCATTCTGTGTTGCCATTAGGGGCCTGATCCATTCTCTGGCCCCATCCTGCAGATGTCCGACAATATAGGCAACCCTCTCCCCATCGTCTGCAAAATCATTCTGTTGCAGTTCCAACGCGTACTCTATTTCCGTTCGGAACGCACTGTAGTCCTGGGATTTCCCTCCAAATTTGTGTACCAGTCCCAGTACCTTCCTTGCTACGGGGGTGGGTCTGACCTGAGCATCCTAAGCCCGCCTTTCGTCCAGCCACGCCATCAGAAGAGCCACATGCTGTTCCAAATCTCGGTTCCTCTCCCACCAGATTTTGCACTCCAGCTGCTCCCTCCGTGGCGCCAGCTTCTCCGGTTTTGCTCATGATGCTGCCTGCCTGTCGCTGTGCACGAGCGACGTCAGGGACTGACGGATTGCTGTAATGAGTATGGGTTGCTCGTGCGTAAGTTGCCGCCTCTCCTGGCTATGTTGCCTGGTTAAACCTTTCTGTCTGGACAGCCCTTCACTTCGTGGCTGCCTCAGTCGCTAGCAGAATCCATCAGTGGGCGTTTCTTAAACCTTTTCCAACATAAGAGTTGTTTGACGCCAAGTCTCCTCCTACTCTCCCTGCGCGGAAGTCTTCTGCGCAGGGAGGGTGTGGGTAGCGGAGGACCCGTGCTCTCCCCGCAGGTGTCCGGTGAAGAGTCCTGGAGCCCTCTCGCCGATTCCCCCATCTGCCCCCCTTTATCCCTGGTGTTGCGCTGATTTGCTTCCCCATCTGCTGAGCTGCCTCTCGCCCTGCTGGGCCCTTCTCCAGCATCATTTGAGAGCCTTCCCTCCGCCTCTAGCTCCGATGTCAGTTCCCTAACAGTATCCCACCAAGAAAAGGAGTAATCTTCACTCAGCCCTTTACAACCATTGCTTAACAGGCAGTTTGCTTCCACCTAACCCAGCCCCAGGGACGTGGGTGGCGCTGTGATCTAAACCACTGAGCCTCTTGGGCTTGCCAATCAGAAGGTCGGCAGTTCGAATCCCCACCATGGGGTGAGCTCCCGTTGCTTTGTCCCAGCTCCTGCCAACCTAGCAGTTCAAAAGCACACCAAAAAGTGCAAGTAGATAAATAGGTACTGTTCCGGCAAAAAGGTAAACAGCGTTTCCGTGTGCTGCTCTGGTTTGGGTGTTCTGTTGCACCAGAAGCAGCTTAGTCATGCTGGCCACATGACCCAGAAAAACTGTCTGCGGACAAACACTGACTCCCTTGGCCTGTAAAGCGAGATGAGCGCCGCAACCCCAGAGTTGCCTGTGACTGGACTTAACTGTCAGGGGTCCTTTACCTTTACCTTTAATCCAGCCCCAGTATTCCCCCTCAGTATGCTAATTTAGCTGTCCTTGAGGTAAATTTGCAAGCAAAAGCCAAGCTTTTACTTTCAGGTAGCTACTACTTAGCTTGTGCCTTCCTGCCCAGTTATGCATATAGGGTGGTATTCAACTACTGTGTCCTGTCTGCTCGCATAATAGGGTCCCCCCCCCCCGCCAACTGCATGCTCCACATCTTCTCCAAATCTGCTCTGGGGGTTGGGAAAACCTGTAGAACAGATTTCGGGGGCACATGGGGAGAGGAGAGGGATAGAATTTTCCACCGTGCAAGCAGAAATCCTTGACCTGGTGGAACGTTTACATAATGCTACATTGAATACAACCCATATACAACAAATAGAAATAAATCAACGTTTATTGCTAGCCATTTTATTGTGCCTTTATCTACAGCGTGACATAACAAAATTATTGCTTTCTCTCAAGGAGCTCAAAACCGTGTATATGGTTCTTTCTTCTGTTGCCATTCAGCCCTCCTAACAACCTTATAGGTTTGAGGTATAGCTACTGTCCCCAAGGTAACTTGACAAGCTTTGTGGTGCATTGGCCATATCATATGTTAAAGGAAGTAGAGAAGAACTCCGAAAGAAAATCTGTTTTTGTTCTTCCTTTTTAGAAGTAAAGTCATCATATACCTCAAACATGGGCAGGTAAACAACTGTCAACTCGTAACAAGCACCTAAAAATGATGCTGTTTTGACGACCTGGGACGAGAAGACCATATTTTCAATTTGTTTTGTTTTGGTATTTAGAGACCAAGGTTGAAATCCTGCTCACATTTTTGACTGCTTAAATCCCCATTGAAGTAAATGGGACTTGAGCAGCTAGCTATAAGCAGGATTCCGGCTTCAGCAAGGAGCAAAGGTTTTAAATCTGAGGAGAGGAATCAGCTGCAAGTATATGCATTATATTAACATAACTGCATTGCTAAATAGAAAATAAATATTCCAAGTGCTTTTCGGGTCATTCCTGGGTGGATACACTACCGTTCTGTACAATAGAACCTGATTAATGCATGCAAGAAAAATAACATTTAAGAGTAAGTGTAAGTGGTTTGATTGTGTCTGTGTATGCACACATACACATTTCACAGGCGTGATCTAAATTATGCACTCAGGAAAGCCAAATATTGCAACTTGGATACATTGATTACACTGAGAATTTGCCTACCTCTGAGTGCTTTGCATATTTTGATTTTAGTTTTTTAACTAGGACTGAAGAGCATCAAGCACATTTTATGAAACACTAAAATGCACCCGCAACTGCTGAAAATTTTGCTCAGCAACCCACCCTTGGCTTCAGCAATTTTGTTGGCATGTTCAATACAGTCTTTCCACATTTATCTCACAGCCAAAAACCATCTTCAATATGGTCAGGGGCAGTAACGCTTCTGAACACCAGTTACTGCAAACCACAGGAAAGGGGAGAGTAATCTTCTGCTCTGGTCCTGCTTTTGGGTTTCTCACAGGCATTTGGTAGGCTACTGTGAGAACAGGTTGCCACCAGCCTCTTTTCATATTTCTGTATAAACCTGAAAGCTGAATTTCCCAGGGTGATGAATTTCTGCATTCCACAGCAATATCTGTACTTGTGGGTTGCAATGGAAAAGTTGCAAAAGACACATTAAGGAAGTAAAAACTGCCCTGCAAGTGGGGGGAGGGGGGATTCTAGAGCAGGGGTGAGAGATACGTGGCTGTATTGGCAATCTTATGGTCTGAAGCTCAACATCAAAAAAACGAAGATCATGGCCACTGGTCCCATCACCTCCTGGCAAATAGAAGGGGAAGAAATGGAGGGAGTGAGAGATTTTACTTTCTTGGGCTCCATGATCACTGCAGATGGTGAGAGCAGCCACAAAATTAAAAGATGCCTGCTTCTTAGGAGAAAAGCAATGACAAACCTAGACAGCATCTTAAAAAGTAGAGACATCACCTTGCCAACAAAGGTCCGTATAGTAAAAGCTATGGTTTTCCCAGTAGTGATGTATGGAAGTGAGAGCTGGACCATAAAGAAGGCTGATCGCCAAAGAATTGATGCTTTTGAATTATGGTGCTGGAGGAGACTCTTGAGAGTCCCATGGACTGCAAGAAGAACAAACCTATTCATTCTTAAGGAAATCAGCCCTGAGTGCTCACTGGAAGGACAGATCGTGAAGCTGAGGCTCCAATACTTTGGCCACCTCATGAGAAGAGAAGACTCCCTGGAAAAGACCCTGATGTTGGGAAAGATGGAGGGCACAAGGAGAAGGGGACGACAGAGGACGAGATGGTTGGATAGTGTTCACGAAGGTACCAGCATGAGTTTGACCAAACTGCGGGAGGCAGTGGAAGACAGAAGTGCCTGGCGTGCTCTGGTCCATGGGGTCACGAAGAGTCGGACACGACTAAACAACAACAACAACAACAACAACATTGGCAATCTGTCCAGAAGATATTTGTATTTTGAGGAGTTAGTGATCTGACATGGTTATCCTTCCTGCCCCCTGTTTCTTCCTTTTCCCCATCTTTTGTTAAGCTATTTGATGGCTGATTAAAGGCTATTGCCTTTAATGTTGGAAGGAAGAGATAGTGATGTTGGACATTGTTTGGAGAAAGTGAGGTATTGGGAGAGGGTGACTAATTAATAATCTGCACTAGCCAGTAATGTATGACTGCACATAGCCAGTCAGGCAAGCCACAAGGGCTAGCTAGCTATAAATCAGATGGTTTTGGGCAGGGTTTTGGAGATGCTCGTGCATGAACTGATCCAGCTGCAGGGCATTGCAAACTGAGGCTACTGTTATAAGAATTTTAAGCTCATAAATTAAAAAAAATTAAAAGTTCATAACTGTATATATAAATCACATGTCTGAAACCCCACAGGTTAGGTCCTGAACAAATTGACCTCAAATATTTCTCTGCAAGGTCAACGTGGGAAACCTTCCCATTGTCTCCTTCCTCACAAATCCTGTCTTAAGGGCACATTCAAGATATGAACAGGGTGCAATAACAAAAGAGAGGCCAAAACCCAGATAATGCAATCAGGTAACTTGCCAGACAGGAGATAAACAACGCACTCAGATTTCTGTTGTAGACCGCCTTTTCTGTGATGTAGCTATGATGTATCGGGGGGGGGCGTCTTGGGCTATACTCCTTCCGTGATGAATGTATGATGTTTCTGGGGGTGGTCTTGGACTCCAGGGAAGGCAATTTAAAATGTCTATATAAGGGCTTGCACTCATGGCTCTTGGTCCTCCTCCTCTCTCCTGTGTGTGTGGGAGCACCCTGTTGCAACAATTAAAGGTTTACTAGCTGCTTTGCTTCTCAATATTCTCTGGTTGGTCTCTGTTATTTTCTCCTACCGATAGAGAACCTACAAAAGGACTCTATATGGACTCTTGGGTACCCCATAAGGGAAAAGGAGCAGGTTTTTTTTACTTATATCACTACCTGGGGGAGTCACTTCGCCACTTCTTGAGGGCTTCCAAGTGGCAGAGTGAAGTGCATGCTTGGTTTGTATATATTGGTTGCTGTTTAGAATAAAATCTTTAATCTTCTCACTCACTTGTGTTTTGCATTATTTCTGAATCTCATTTTAAAAGAACCACCTTGCATTTGGTAAGGCAGTGGCCCTCCAGAGATTGCAACTGCAAACTTTCTGACCATTGGCCATGCTATCTGGGCTTCATTGAAGTCCAACAACATAGGCTTCCCATTCCCAAACTAAACGTCCGTCTAGTTGAGCCTCCTCTTTCAAATATCCTTCCAGTAACTGCACAAGCAAGAGATGAAGGCAACACAGCCCTCTTCCAGTTTTTGCTTCCCATTCAAAGGAATACTACATCTCACCATGCAGCTGTCATTTAGCTTTCATGGGCCTGTCTATGCCATACTGTAGAGACAGCTGAAAATCCTACATTGGGTGAAGTTCAATATGACACTGATCCTTCATGCAGAAACAAGATATAGAGAGGAAGAGAATTAATCTGTAAAGCCTACAGAGATAACACTGGAAATGGCAGCTACAGTTATAACTGTACGGAAAAGTGACAATAGCCAGGCTGACCATTCAACTAAGCTGTTATGTTGTGAGGTAGTACTTTCACTGCTGTCAAATTGGTTTTGTGATATGGTGACAGTCAGAAGAAGCATTCAATAAATCAGTCTTGGGTGGTTGATTCACTGGCTGGGCATCATTTAAACATGGTGAGATCACTGTCATGTGCTTTCAGTTATGAGGAAGCTTGCATGTAGCCAACTTCTTCATCCATGCAATATTTCCCATCTCGTTTCATCTATTTTTCATCTATATATTTCATCTATTTATTTATTTTTAAATTATTATTATTGGTGGAGATGCTGGGGATCGAACCCAGGACCTCATAACATCTACTTTTTAAAAAACAACAACGAAGACTCGTGCAAATTGGACATACATGCATCTATACATGTCTGACCCCATAGCATGTGTAATGTCCTGTATATGAAGGAGTCACATGTTCTCTTCCATGTATGCAGGATTCACAGTCAGTTAATGTGTATGCTAACCCTTAGTCTAACCCACATTGGACTACTGCAACGTGCTCTATGTGGGGCTACCTTTGAAGGTGACCCGGAAACTACAACTAATCCAGAATGCGGCAGCTAGACTGGTGACTGGGAGCGGCCGCCGAGACCATATAACACTGGTTTTGAAAGACCTACACTAGCCCCTAGTACGTTTCCGAGCACAATTCAAAGTGTTGGTGCTGACGTTTAAAGCCCTAAACGGCCCAGTCCAGTATACCTGAAGGAGCGTCTCCACCTCCGTTGTTCTGCCCGGACACTGAGGTCCAGTGCCGAGGGCCTTCTGGTGGTTCCCTCGCTGTGAGAAGCCAAGTTACAGGGAACCAGGCAGAGGGCCTTCTCGGTAGTGGCGCCCGCCCTGTGGAACGCCCTTCCACCAGATGTCAAAGAGAAAAATAACTACCAAACTTTTAGAAGACATCTAAAGGTAGCCCTGTTTAGGGAAGCTTTTAATGTGTAATAGGTTATTGTATTTTAGTGTTTTGTTGGAAGCCGCCCAGAGTGGCTGTGGAAACCTAGCCAGATGGGCTGGGTATAAATAAATTATTATTATTATTATTATTATTATTATTATTATTATTAACATTAACCCAAGACTAATCCTGCACTGCAGGAATCTCAGCTAAAGCATCCAGGACAGATGGCCATCCAACCTCTGCTTAAAAACCTCCAAGGTAGAAGACTCCACAACCACCCATTCCACTTTTGAACAGCTCATACCGCCAGAAAGTTCTTTCTGATGTTTAGTCGGAATCTCCTTTCTTGTAACTATGAAGCCATTGGTTTGAGTCCTTACCCACCAGAGCAGGAGAAAACTGTTCGCTCTTCCATGTGACAGCCCTTGAGATCTTTGAAGGTGGCTATCATCTCCTCTCAGTCTCCTCTTTTCCAGCTAAATATATCCAACTACCTCAACCATTCCTTATAAGGCTTAGTTTCCAGGCCCTTGATCATCCTAGCTTCCCTCCTCTACACACATTCCAGCATGTCAATATCCTTCTTAAACTGTGGTGCCCAGAATTGGAATAGAATTAGTTGGCATTGCCTGCCATTGGCTCTGTCTCCACCTGCCATTGGTTCTGACTCTGCCTACCCTGACTTCCACCACACCAGTCCAAATGGGCAGCAGCCACCACTGCCTTAGTATTCCCACTCTTGGCATTCCAACCATATGACAGAGTATAATGAACTAACAGCAAGCGTCAGTCTCACTGGCCTCAGATTTATATTAATCAGATGTCTTTCTTATTGAACATTTTAACTGTAAGGCACTCGCTGCAGTACATACTGTAGTGGCATTGGACAAGTTTACTTTAACAGCAAGGAGGTCAAAGGAGGAGTGGTCCTGGTGGGATAAATGTTCATCGGAGGAAAAGTGCTTCTGTGAGAGTTCAGTTGAGATGTCAAGGGCTGTCTGGATTCATCCCTGTAGTTGCCATTAGAACATTGTGTTAGATAAGAGTCCTTTCAGAATTGGCCTGATTAGGCCCATTGTATTCTAAATTGTTTGCTCTCAAGGATGCTGATAACCACTGTGATAAAGATTTCTCTGCAAACTTGCTAGCTGCGACCTAGTTCTCTCTTGACATTTCTTGTATGAGAAGGCTGCTTCTTATTAATTTAGAAAGGTGATGGGGTTTTGCTCCACAGAAAGCTGGGCAGGGTGAGCAGAGAGTTCATATGTTTGCTGCTATTCAGGAGCCCCCTGCATCTGTCCCTTTGACAGCGGTTTGATCCAAAAGTGTAACAACTGGTGATGTTGCTGAACTTTGCTACTCAATGGCCTGAAATTCAAATAATCACTACTCATAGCCAAATCCAAATGCGTGCTGTCAGGGAACTGCCATCGGAAGGAAGGGAGGTGAAAGGGCTCACACAGGTTGGGAGAGACTCAGCAGCTGAAGAGGGAACCAGTAGGGGGAGAGGAGGTGAGCTGAGGGAAAGTGAGCTGGAGGGATGGCTCAGAGACACTTCCAGCGAAAACAGTGGGGAGGTTTCAGGACCTCCTGTAGGGACACCCACTCCTCGCCGGAAACTGTCACGCAGAGAGTCCAGAAGACGTGTTTCCGTTAAGGAGCTTTTATGTTGGAAGCGATTCCGAAAGCAACCACTGTCGGAATCTGCCAGCGACTGATGGAGCCATGTTTAAGGGGCTCCGTTACAGACAGAGGTTTGCAAACTTGACCAAACTCTGAGGGACTTGGATTTTACACACAAGCAGCTCATCGTCCCATCACAGCATTCCGACAGTCTCCGTGAGCAGCTTGTGCAGGAGAAGGCATCATGAGCAACCCAGCCGGAACCAGAGAAGCAGGAGCTGGAGCGGGTCCAAGCCTGGAAGAAAGGTACCGGGCGTTGGAGGTCCAGCTAGCGCTGCAGACGGCGAGGCTCGGGGAGAGGAGGGCTCAAGATGCAGAGAAGGGGAAAACCACCCCGCTCGCCAGAAAGTTGCCAGGATTGGTACAGAAGTTTGGGGGGGAGCCCAAGGACTATCATGCCTTTAGGACAGAGATGCAATATGCCCTTAATCTGCAGTTTGATGACTTTCCCGACGAGGAATCGCGGGTGGCTTTTGTGATTGGGCATCTCAAAAAGGGGGCGAAAGACTGGGTGAGGCCCCTGATGGCAACGAATAATGACATCCTGAAGGACACGAGGAAGTTTTTTCGTGCCATGGATCTGATGTTTTCCAGCGATATTGAGCAGGGAGTGGTACACAGACAGTTAATGGAGTGCAAACAGGGGAGCCGATCTGTTCGTGAGTACTGGACTGAGTTTACCATGTTGATCCATAAATTGGGGTGGGATCTATCGGCGGAACCCATTCAAATGCTCTTTGAAGAAGGGCTTTCTTCGGCTGTGAAAGACGAACTTTCCCGGGCGCCCAGGGCGGAGTCTATGGACCAGCTGACCAAATCAGCGCTGACCATAGGAGCGCGCCAAGAGGCGAGAGCCTTGGAGAGGCAGGAAGGGAAGGGGGAACGTTGGAGGGAGCTTCGCATTCCAGAGATTCCAGAGCCACCGTTCCCGCCGGGAGAGCCGATGGAAATTGGAACAGCGCGTGCGCGCGCAGTTTCAAAGCCCAGTGAAGAGCGGAAGAAGGAGGGGAAGGGCGCCAAGAAATGTTATCTCTGCCAACAGCCAGGTCGTTTTGCCAGAGTCTGCCCCCAAAGAAAGGAATGGCAAGGAATGGCGGGAGCTGTTGGGGAGAGGGAGGAAAAGGTACCGGAGCAAGTAAAAGCCAACGCCTGGCTGCCACCGTCAGGGCACAGCAGCCAGGCCAAAGAGCAGTGAAAGTGCCCACGCCGGAACGTCCTAAACCCGCCCTAGTGATAGAGGTGTTACTAGAGCTGCCTAACGGACACCCACTAAAGATAAAGGCGCTATTGGACTCAGGCAGCTCCTGCAATTTCATGAGTAAGGAGTTTGCTGCTGAGCACCAGATACAGACTATCCCTTTAAGTAACCCTTTGCAGGTGACCACGATCGATGGAAGGGAGCTGCTGGGAGGAGAAGTCAGCCAGCAGACCGTCCCAATGATAATGAGGGTAGCAAGACACACTGAGCTAATAGCGTTTAATGTGGCTACCTTGGGAGGAGCTCCCATTATTTTGGGGATGAGCTGGCTAGCGTTACATGATCCGCTAGTGGGCTGGCATCAGAGAGTGGTCTCCTTTGGGTCAGCACATTGTCTAGAACACTGCAAAGAGCGGGAGGCTCAAGGAGGGGCCAGAGCCACTCTAGCAGGGACGGAAGTAACGGAGAAGGGGAAGGTTCCCCAACAATACGCCGACCTGAGCAACGTCTTCAGCGAGAGGGAGGCAGACAAACTACCCCCACATAGACCCTTTGACTGTCAAATCAATTTACTCCCTGGGGGCAGCTCCCTGTAGGCAAGCTGTACGCCATGTCAGACAGAGAGATGCAGGAGCTAAGGGAGTTCATTGACAAGAACCTGAAGAGAGGGTTCATCAGAGAGTCCAGGGCGGTGGGGGGCAGCCCAGTGTTTTTTGTGGATAAAAAAAACACGGACAAACCTAGACTTGTAGTGGACTTCAGGGCCTTAAATGCAGTGTCAGAACCAGTGACTTTCCCGATGCCCAGAATTGATGACATTTTGACAAGGGTCAGGAAGGGAAAGATTTTTACTAAACTGGACCTGAGGGGGGCGTACAACCTGATACGAATAAGGAAGGGGGATGAATGGAAAACCACCATGTTCACCCCTTTGGGGGCATTTGAATATTTAGTTATGCCCTTCGGCTTACAAGCAGGCTCCGCGTGCTTTCAATCGTTTATGAACCACGTCCTGGGGCCTTTGCTTTACAAGAATTGTGTGGCCTTCTTAGATGATGTGTTAGTATATTCAGAGAATGAGGAGCAGCATGTAAAAGACGTCAGGGAAGTGTTGGGCAGACTGCAAGCCAATCAGCTGTGGGTGAAGCTAGAGAAGTGTCAGTTTCATGCCAAGGAGGTGGAATTCCTGGGGTACCGCTTGTCGGACAAGGGATTGGCCATGGATCCTGGCAAGGTCCAAGCGGTACTGGAATGGAAAACACCGAAAACAAGGAAGGATGTGCAAAGATTCCTTGGATTTGGAAACTTCTATCGGAAGTTCATCAGAAATTTTGCCCACTTGACGGCGCCCATTACGGACTGTCTCAGCAGTAAGAGGAAATTCGTTTGGACAGCGGAGGCGGAGCGAGCTTTTGAGGAGCTGAAATGGGCGTTCGCTTCGGAAGAACAGCTCCTGCATGTGGATTTACAAAAACCGATGCGAGTGGAAACGGACGCATCAGACCGGGCTGTGGGGGCGGTGCTTCTGCAGCCTGGCAAGGAGGAGTCGGAGTGGAGACCGTGTGCCTTTTTTTCGCGAAAGCTGAACAAATCTGAGAGGAACTACACGGTGTATGACCAAGAACTACTAGCCATTCATGAAGCGTTCAGGAGATGGAGGCATTTATTAATTGGGGCACAACATAAGGTGCAAGTGTGCACGGACCACAAGAACTTAGAGTATTGGAGAACGGCACGAGTGCTCAACCAACGGCAAGTGCGATGGGCCCAGGAGTTCTCCAAATTCCACTTTGAAATTTGTTATGTGCCAGGTCCAGAAAATGTTAGGGCGGACGCTCTCTCACGCAAACCTGAATATTTGGAAGGGGAGGGGGCACCCGAAGAGAGACATGTCATCCCAGAGGACCGCTGGGTGTGTGGGGCGGCATTGGTGGGGCAAAGAGAACTGGTAGAGGAAACAGAGAATGATGAATACGCCCAGAATAAGCTCAGAGGTCTTAGGGGTGAGGGAGAGGAACCAGGGGGTTTCGAGGAAAGAAATGGAGCTTTGTATTACAAAGGGGCACTGTATATCCCTGAAGGAGACTTAAGGGGGAGGGTACTCAAGCAGTTGCACGACAGCCCCACGGCGGGGCATTTTGGACAACACAAAACCATGTGGTTGGTCACCAGGGAATTTTGGTGGCCTAAGGTGAGGGAAGATGTACGGGAGTATGTAAGAGGGTGCGAGCAATGCCAGCGAGCCAAAGGGGAGAGGCGGGCGCCGGCGGGGCTATTAGAACCCTTACCAACCCCAGAACGACCTTGGGAGGCAGTGTCGATAGATTTTATGACTGATCTGCCGAAGTCCAAGGGGAAAACAGCCATCATGGTGGTGGTAGACCTACTAACAAAGATGTGCCACTTTGTAGCCTGCTCGCATGCAGTCACGGCGGAAGAGACAGCGAAGTTATTTGTAGAACACATTTTTAGGTTGCACGGAGTGCCATTGAGGGTGGTCTCAGACAGAGGAAAACAATTTACTTCCAGGTTCTGGAGGAAGCTCATGAGCTTACTGCAGGTGGAGGTCAACTTTTCGACTGCCCGGCACCCTGAAACCAACGGGCAGGCGGAAAGAGCAAACGGTGTCCTCCAGCAATACCTGAGGTGTTATGTCAATGACAGAGAGAATGACTGGGTAGAAAAGTTGGCGCTGGCGGAATTTGCCTACAACAATGCCGAGAATGTGTCCACAGGGATGAGCCCCTTCTTGGCTAATTATGGGTGTCATCCCAGGGCTTTCCCAGGGGGAGAAGGGGAGAGATGGAGCGTCCCGGCAGCCGAGCATTTTGTAGAAGAAATGGAAGCAATCCATCGTCAGCTCCAACTCAACTTAGAAAGGGCGAAGGAAGAATACAAGAGGCAGGCAGACAAGAACAGAAGGGAAGGTGAAACCATAAGGGTGGGAGATAGGGTGTGGCTGTCAACCCAAGGGTTGCCGTTCAAAGGAGGTTGTAAGAAATTAAGACCCAGGAGATTGGGTCCCTTTGAGGTCATTCAACAGGTCAACCCAGTGGCTTTCAGGCTCCGGTTACCCAAACACATGAAACTGCACCCAGTATTTCACAGGTCGTTACTGTCACCGTATGAGGGGGGACGAGAAGGGATGGCCACTCGGGGACCGGTCATAGAAGAAAGGGAATGCAGCAGCCATGTGGCAGAAATCCTCGACGCCAGGTGGAAGGGGGATCAGGTGGAGTATTTGGTAGCGTGGGAAGGAGAACCGGAGTCAGAAAACACTTGGGTAATGGCAGAAGATATCAATGACGAGGTATTGATAGAAACGTTCCATCAAAGGTTCCCAAGGAAACCTCAGCCTGTGGAGAGGTTCCGGAGGGAATACTTTGGGACCACCGATGAGGAGGAGGAGTTGGAAGGATTCCCGGACTCGGAAGGGGAAGGGGAGATGGACTCTGAGGAGGAGGAGTACTTCGAGACCAGGAACCGCAACAGGTGGAGAGAAGTGTTCGAGACATCGGAAGATGAAGGAAGTTCATTCCGGGGTTTTGTTTTTTTTTTTTTTAATGATATTTATTAAGATTTTCAGAAATACAGAAAGTAAAGATTAAAGTACATTCAAAGCCTTATTTTCATAGATCCACTTTCCGGGACTCCCCCCTTCCCCCACCCCTACCATATTCCCATTTCATATTGTTGGCTCCACAAGCTCTCAGTTCTAATTGAAACTTAATTTGTTTAGACCATTATTCGAATTTAAAATTTATACACTCCTCATCAATACCCCTAATAAAAAACAAAAGTTCTCTCCCCAGGGCCCACCCCATTTTCATTCCACAATTTCCCTTTTTTTAATGATAAGGACACCCCACACAATAGAAATATAAAAAGTAAGAAATAAAAAGTATAATAGATGAGAAAGAGCCAATTCAGAAAAAAAAGTTGACGAGCCTTTGGATTTTAGTTCTCCCCCCCCTGTCCCCGGTTTAATTTCCCCCTGACCACCAAACCATGTTATCTGCCTGGAATTCTTAAAGTCCATAAATCACCTATTTCCACCAACTCCTTGCTGGCTTTTTCTTTTTATAATTATTTTTTAAGACATTTAACTTCAAATCTTTAATAAAACTCCCCCCATTGTTCTTTCCAAGTTGTAGTCCAATTTCCTCTTGTTCCGCTGCTGAAACGTTCTAATTCAGAAGTTTAGTAATTCTGCAGGGATTATTGTTATTCAGGAACAAAAACTTGCGTTCAGTCCCTTCCTTTCTTCAATAGAAAATTCTATTGTCTCCTTTAGCTGAACACCCTGTAGACAAAATATTATTTCCGTTTTGCAGCTTTCCCAGAAGATAACCAGTCCTGTAAAATTCCAATGGTATTTTTCCACTTACGACCATCTTTGTAATGTCCCGAAATTCCTCTAGGGGGATTGTTGTAACTTTGTTTTCTCTAGTCCAAAAGTCCGATTGTTATCCATGTTTTCGCCATTTTGTATCCAAGTTTTAACGGGTTATAGCAAATTATAACAAATTTAACCAGCAAAGTTCTCATAATAAAATCCTCTCTGCTTTCCGACTTTGACAGCTACTTTGACAGCTGTCAAAATCTCCGACTCTTTTCACCAGGCTCTCTCTTCAATCACCCCGGTTCACAGGGGGGGGGGTTACGTTTCCCTTCTCCCTCAATTCTTCCTCCAGCACAGTTCTTGTAGTTCCCCATCGTGGAATTCTTAGTTTTTATCAGCAATACAAATCTTTTTGGACCTTGGTTTCCCCATCCTTGTTTTGGAAGGTTTACAGTAGGGAGGGGGACTGACTTCCTTTTTGGATCCCCCCCCCGCTCGTGTCCAATCCGGAAAAAAAAATTCTTTTTTTCTCCTTTTGAACCCGGTTTCCAAATTACTCACGGGTTATTGTTAAGAAGTCCGAATTTTCAATAGAAGAAGTCAGCGCTCTCCACCAGATGGCATGCGGCTTCGCTCGGCAGGGATAGCAGAGGACTCAAAGCACCACGCTTCTCCCCGGCACCCGATCCGTAGCCTTTAAAAAGGCTCCTTCACGAGTCGGGAGGGCGCTAGCGGTGCCAGCCGAGTCTCCATGTCCACGGCCCCCGTGGCCGTGGTTTTTAAGGGTCCCCGCATCGCCGGTGCGGTAGGACCCAGCCCCTGCCGAGCAGGCTCCCTCCGGAGCTCGGAGGGAGTCCGCCATTCGGCGATGGCGCCAACCCGGAAGTCCCTCATTCCGGGGTTTTGCCTCCTCACTGCCCGTAGAGGAGGGGGCGGGAGGGGGTGAAGGGGGCCCTGGAGGGGAGGTGGATGTCAGGGAACTGCCATCGGAAGGTAGGGAGGTGAAAGGGCTCACACAGGTTGGGAGAGACTCAGCAGCTGAAGAGGGAACCAGTAGGGGGAGAGGAGGTGAGCTGAGGGAAAGTGAGCTGGAGGGATGGCTCAGAGACACTTCCAGCGAAAACAGTGGGGAGGTTTCAGGACCTCCTGTAGGGACACCCACTCCTCGCCGGAAACTGTCACGCAGAGAGTCCAGAAGACGTGTTTCCGTTAAGGAGCTTTTATGTTGGAAGCGATTCCGAAAGCAACCACTGTCGGAATCTGCCAGCGACTGACGGAGCCATGTTTAAGGGGCTCCGTTACAGACAGAGGTTTGCAAACTTGACCAAACTCTGAGGGACTTGGATTTTACACACAAGCAGCTCATCGTCCCATCACACGTGCATATACCACTTCAACAGTCATTGTGTCACGAGGACTGGCAGGGAAGTGCCAAACCCCCTCAGGTCAAGAAGAGGCCGGAGGCTTGGAATGCAACCAACTTTTTTATTCAAAGAAAGTAACACTGAGAGGTCTCCCCGGTTTGACTCCTTCCACACGGAAAGTTGCAGGAATCTTAAAGGTAAAGGGACCCCTGACCATTAGGTCCAGTCGTGGCCGACTCTGGGGTTGCGGCGCTCATCTCACTTTATTGGCCGAGGGAGCCAGCGTACAGCTTCTGGGTCATGTGGCCAGCATGACTAAGCCACTTCTGGTGAACCAGAGCAGTGCACGGAAACACCGTTTACCTTCCCGCTGGAGCGGTACCTATTTATCTATTTGCAATTTGATGTGCTTTCAAACTGCTAGGTTGGCAGGAGCAGGTAACGGGTAATGGGAGCTCACCCCATCGCGGGGATTCGAACCACCAACCTTCTGATAGGCAAGTCCTAGGCTCTGTGGCTTAACCCACAGCGCCACCTAAGCTCTCCCCAAAAGATGGAGACTGCAACATGTGTGGGGTGGGTGAGCTCCTACTCTATATCTGTCTGGCTCCTTGCTCAGTGATGTGTAAGGCTCTCCTAGCTCGGAGTGTGAGAGGAGAGAGCCAGCAGGACTAAGACTGCCCTGCTGTGGGATGGCAAATGTAGCCTTTGATTTCTCCCTGTCTCTGTCTGCGCTCATCCTGAGATGCTCAACCTCCAGCCCTGTCCTGGAAGGCCCTTCTTCCTCTGAACCCCCTTGATCATTCCACCCTCCTGCTTCCAGCACCCCACAGCTCAACCCTTCCTCATTGCACCACCACCAGGACCCGGGGTCTAAGTCTTCATCTTCTCCGACTTCCCTGGGGGACTCCTGGATGGGAGTCTCCCACCACTCCTCCTCATCCAGCCACTGCAAAAGACAAACTGGGAAACTCTGAAAATTCATTAACTTCTATAGGAAACACACTGGGAAGATAACTGTTTTGCAAATATCTGTTGGTGGCTGAGATTTGCGTGTCTGCCATGTACTATGATAAATGTAACAACAACATAACATGTTTTTTCCACACTAATGGACTATAAAATGGAAGAAAGACTTGTACAGTTGCAGCAGAGCAGGAAATATCTGACTGACATGCCAACTAATAGTGGAACAGATGACACATTTCTCTGTATGTAGCCATGTATTCATTGTAGAATTGTGCATAGGAAATATTCTGCAGCCATAAGCCAATGCACAATCATTTCCTAAATATTTATATAGGTACATATGTTGTGCGTATACAAAGCAGGAACGTATAATCACGATCAAGATCTGCACAGAGAAGCAAACCATTGCACATATATCAATGCAGGAAAATTAAAATATCTGATGAAATCATTGTTATGCTTCCTCTATTTAAAAACCCCAACAGATGACTTCAATATACCATCCACACCTAACAAGAGGAATGTTAAAATACTGGCATCGTAATAGATTTTATTAATTTCCTAAGCCTATATTAAAGACATTGGTGTGTCCTTTTATGCTCAAAATCAATATATCATTCTTTTTCCCCCCTGTGTTTTTTGTTTGTAAAATTCACATCAAAACACAACTTTAACACTGTGTAACAAAATGGATATAGTTTTGCTTGGTTTTCTTCCCAGCACACTGGGTGATAACATAAGGAGCTGGCATGCATTTGTTTGTTAGTAACAGCCAGATACCCACATGGGAACAAGTGAACAGTCATTTCATAGTCACAAATATGCTTTATGTTTAAAGCTGCACCTGCTTATATCTCAGCCAAATTGTTGTATGTGGGTCACTTTCCATTCTTCGTTTTTTCTTTATGAATTATAAGTAAAATGAATGTGCATTTAAGCCCAGACAGCAGATGGTGCGCAATAGGTACAAACATATTGTAGCATATGTTGCCAAAAACCTTTCAAAAAAAGTTCCAGGCAGTGTTCATAGGGTTTTTCGCCTTCCAGTGAATTCAGCAAATAAGGAATTGGTGATGGAGAGCGTTGTAGGATTTGCACGTTCCTGAAGACTTTTTAATTCCGATCTCATTTACATGGCCATTGCACAGTAGATGTAAGGCACGCACACACTCCTTGGGATAGGGCCGTGTATAGAAGAATCTACAAATCCAAAGAAGCAAGTTAGCAGAAAGGAGTTTCACACATCCTGTTCCCCCTCAGTAGCTCCTCAACCCTCATAAAGCTTCTTCTGAGCATCAGGGAACTCTCCTGAGTGGTGTGTGCTTTGTTGGGGGATTGCTAAATATCAAAATGAGGCACCCTCTCTGTACTAGAAAACCCCACCAAACAAACATCAGAGACACGTGACAACATTGTTTTGAAGTGAGTGAATTCTGTAAGATTCCACTTACGGAAAGTGCATCCCACCAATATTCTGCTGTTAGCAACATCCTTCATACAAGGTGTGACAGGAAAGTTCGGTGAATGGTCACAGAAATCGGACAGCGAGAAATATTCAAACATACAATTGGCATCAAAAACCCACAAAATGCTCACAATTGTGTACAGAGATGAAGCTGTAACTCAAAAGATAGTGTATGAGTGGTTTAAGTGTTTTCGTGAAGGGCAGCAAACCATCAAATATGACCCTCAGTCTGGCAGACCATCGACGAGCAGAACGGCGGCAAATGTCGACAGAGTTCATGAGTTATTGATGTGGGATTGGCGTTTGTCCATCCAAATGATGGCAGAAGAATTGCATATTCCACGTGAAATCGTTACTGAGGTTACTGAGTTGTCCCACTCTCCGTATTCTCCCGATCTGGCCCCACCAAATTTCTTTCCTTTTCCAAAACTGAACTCTTCACTGAAATGGCACAGATTTCCCAACATTCCACATTTCCAAGCTGCTGTGATGAGGGAATTGAAAGCAGTATGAAAAGGGGACTTCTCCAGAAGTTTCCAACAGTTTTACGAATGTTGTCAGCAGTGCATTGTATCAGAGGGGGCTACTTTGAAGGCCTGTAAGGTATGCAAGTTCAAATATTTCTCACTGTCCAATTTCTGTGACCATTCACCAAACTTTCTGGTCACACTTTGTATATCAGGAGAGGCTCTTCAGAGAGGATACGGGGGGCTGCTTGGGAAGGAGGTGGGCAGGGAAGTAATCTTCCATAGGAACTTACTACAGTTTCTATCCCTCTCCTGAGATCTCCTTCTTTGTCCTTTCATGCTCCTGAGCATAATGTCCATTTGCACATCTCATTACATGGTGCTTTCCCACATGATATGTTCCAGGCCACAGATAAACAAGAGCAGAAACAGTCCACTTGTTAGCGTACGCAGCTGACACTCTGGCGATGTAAACTTTCCAATCACCGTTTTGTTTTGCAAAATGCCTTGGATGTAAATGCCTTTGCACTTTATAGATCTAGTACGGCTTTCCTGTTCAGATTCCTCGGTGTCAGATAAAATCTAATGCACTCAGATGAAATCACTTCCTAAGCAGAAGCTGAAGAAAGGCTGAGCAATTTTCTACAAACAATTATTATTGACTACCCTGATGGTAGCATGCTGCTGAAAAGAAATTTACAGCTTTGCTTTATGTTCTCGAATTTCCAGTTTACAACTCAACAACATCACTATATCTGATTTCTATTAAGCTGGGAGATGAAGGAGATTGCAGGTTTTCAGAGTTCATTAAATAGGCGGTTTGGTTTTGTTGTTAATTCAGGCATGACATATTGCAGTATGTATTGGAATGGATTCCAAATTGGTCCGAGTATTGCTCTTTTCAGTAACAGATCATTCTCGGCAATTGCGGAGGTTATAGAGGTTCACACTTATGTTTTTGTTACGATGATCATACATAAAAATGCTGCTGGGTTGGCTTCCAAATGCAATTTCAATGCAATCCTTATGGTAATTTCAAGAGCCATCCATATCTATCACCATTACCAACAGCTGGAACAGCCTCACACTGAAGCTGCTAGCACAGGGAAAGGACAGCTTTCTGTGGCAGGCCATTGGTACTGTCTGGTGTCAGCATTGACAAAGGTGGCGTGTTATTTATTTATTTATTTAGAGCATTTTGCACCCTTCCCTTTAACTGTCTCTGCAACAGACCAATTAAAAGAGGCGAAAGGTGACTCTTACCTTTGTACAATAGGCTACATTCAAGCTATGCAAAAGGCAGATTTCTAGACAGGGATACAGTAGAGCTGGGTGATACCAGCTTTTCAACATCACAGTGTTTCACCGGCTAAATATCACAATATAGTGATACATTGCGATGTTGAAAAAGGAAGGAGCATCATTTGGTCCCTGCCCCACAAGGGGTCGTGTGAAACTGCTGCCTCTTCTGCTGCCACCAGCACTTGGCACAGGGAGGAAGGAGGCAGTCTGAGAAGTAAGGTAATGTGATGGAGAGCAGGCAAGCTCCACCTGCAATATACTGCCAGGTATCAATACATCGCCCAGGCCCAGCACACAACCCTCTTCATCATCCATTCAGCCAAGCAATGAAACATTATCAAAGTGCAAAGGCAGATTCCAGCCAGGAAAAAACACACGAAGGGGGCACAGAGCGTGGTTGATGAGGGGCATGGCCTGGGGAGAAGAAGCATGGGATGGGAATGGGCCAGGTGGTGAAGTGTAGAGGGCCATATTCAGTCCCTGGGTCTGAAATTTCTCATCCTTGCCCTAGAGTGAGGTTAGAAAGCATAAAGAACAAAGGAGGGAGTGCAGAATATCTGGATGAGAAGCTAAGATGGTTTGCTGGGATCCAGAACAATAGACTGGGCGAAGATCAAAAACAAAACCAACAAAAAACCCACTGTGAAGTTTGAATAAGATCCAGGTGCTTGCTTCATTCTGGAACCACTTTTTCAGATTTAAAAATAAAATAAAATCTGGGGTATGTCCTAGGGATGGGAGACCAACCTATGTCCCTCTGAATATTGTTGGACTCCAACTCCTATCAGGCAGCATGCCCAATGATCATGGACACAGGTTCCCCAGCTATATGTTAAATGGGTATTTATTTATTATACTTAGATTTAAAACAGGATGTATCACGACACATGCACAAAAGATGACTAAACTATTTTCACATTTGTTCAGATTACTATTTTTGCAATTCAATAAGAAAGAGATACCTGAGCAATTCATCCCTTAATTATTTCTGGGCGGAAGGTGGAGACAGTAAACACTGTTACAGTCCTTCGATTATATCAATAAATAAGTTGCATATCTATGTCACTTCCCACCATCAAACACATTTGGACTAGAGAAACATAGCTATGCTGTTTCCTAAGCAAACAGCAGCAAAAATTTCAACAGAGGTTCGCCTTAAGAAGATTGGACTCTGCCTTATACAGAGTCAGACCATTGGTTCACCTAACTCAGTACTGCACCTATCCATGCTTTAAGACTGCGCTTTCTCACAAGAGATGCTGGAGAGACCTTTTTCTGTGCAACTTCCACTGAGCTATGGTCTACATTTGAAGCCTCATTGCTACAGTTTGTGTTGAAATTGTGTCCTTTTTATCAGCAAAGAAACCATTCAGCATCCTCCTCCACCTCTGAAGTTAAGCAGGAGTTTGCGTTCCTGATTATGCATGCTACTTGAAATGAGAACTGTGAAGCACATCGAAGACAATCTGCGGCGATACATAAAGCAACAGAAATAGTTTGACAGCAATCTTCTATATCCACCAAGATGAGCGGGTTAGAATCCAGAGGATCTCAGGCTGAGCAGAAGATGAGAGAGATAAGCTAGCATAGCCCAACTGCACTAGAACCTCCCAGTTCAGCCGGGGATCTGCTAGATTCAAACCTCACTCATCCCAGCAGATCTTGAGACAGGATTTCTCCCTTATTTTTTGTTGCAGCACAGAACAAAATGGTGTTTGTGCGCAAGAATCCTTTTGTTTGGCAAGTCCTAGATTTAGTGAAGTAGATTTTAAATTCAACTTAGGTGGACTACTTAGGATGAAAGCATTTTCTTAATCCCCCCAAACAGTGTGTGGGAGTTAGGTAGGCCTTATCATAATATAAAGTTCTCTTTTGTGTGTATATGGGTGACAGATCAAGGCTGCACGATGAACAAAGAAGGTGGTTGTGATTCCCACACAACCCTTGGAAAGTGACTGTTTGTTCTTTCAAAACACCTACAACCGCGGAGCTGCTTGAATCATAAAAGTACAACTTAATTGTGATGACGACAAATATAGCCCCACAATTGCCCCTTAAACATGGGGTTGGGAGATGAAAAGCCACTAATTAGACAGAGGAACGGCTATAAATAATGCTACCCTGCAACAAATTGTATTATTAAGCAGCATAATAATAATAGTTGGAATAATGCTTAGCATCTGTAAATTACACGGCTTTTCACAAAAGCTCAGCTATAGATATCATTATCGCTTATTGTGCTCAGCTCTAGCCTATGACATTATTCAATCTATGGGGAAAAGTCAAACACATCGCCGGGGATTTTCACTGGGGCAAAGTATCACCATGACCAAGTTTGATGTGCTGAACCCGCTGCACAAAGCCATGAACAGCTCGGGACCAGGATACATAACAGATAAACTCACCCCTGATATATCCAGCTGATCACTGCACTCTTCAGAAGGCATCCTACAGATACCATCTGCTCAGCAGGTCAGTTCCATTTGGAGAAGCAATCCGGCCATTAGAACCCTGTGCTGTTTCATATCAGACCGGCATATCCTTTACTGTATTCTTGGCAAGTATTAAAGACTTTCCATTTTGAACAAGACTTTTAAGTACATATTTTTTTATTAGTCCATCTCTAAGGGCTCATCCACACTTCCTCTTGTGCCATGCCAAGAAAGCATGGCTCTGAGCAGTTTTCCACTCGTCCCATGGGTGTGGATCTGAGCGGTTTTCCATTTGGCCTCCCACTTTCTCCAGGAAAACCCACTCTTTACTGCCAAATCGGAGCAAACGTCAAACTTCACAGCCAGACAGGGGAAGCAGCATGAGTCAGAAGGCTCCTTGAAGCCCAGGCTCTCTTCCCCAACTACAGGCCATTCAGGAGGAGGAGTGTACTTTATGGACGATTTAAGGTAATTTGGTTAGATCATGGCGCTGATAACACCAAGTCAGGAGAGCTATGACGCCAAGACTAGTCAGAAGTGCAAGATGGTAAGGCCCAAGGCTAATCCAGTTGCAGGTAGTTCCAAAGATGGAATGGGTGATACAGGGGTATACTGTGTGTATGACATCTGTATGTTGAAATTACACTGATGACTGCAACACAGTTCATAAATCGGGGGAGGATGTTGGAGATTCATTCCCCGTGTCTGCAGTCATGGGATTGTTGTCTATCACATGATGGTGTATGCTTTCATTCCACACTGTGGGAAGTGACGGAAACAGGATGTTTTGGTATTACTGTGTTCTGTGAAGTGGGACTATTGTCCTTTGTTCTTTCTCTCTTTGCTGTCTGATGAGAAAGAGGAGGGAGCTAAGTCAGAATGCTCCGAGTGTGTTATATGTAAATAAAGTAGATTAGCCAAAATGCTGTGCTATTGGTTCTGTTACACAAACTGTGAATACTCTGCGGATCCCTGAGTGTGCTGATGCCTGGTGTCAGTCGCTGTGATGTTCAGGCTGAAGAAAGCTTTTGAAGCTCCCAAACGATCGACTAGGAGGGAGACAACATGCCAGTCGGGCATGTGTCTCTACCAGGGTCCTACATTAGAGTAGGATGCTCCTAACAGTTTGATACCTGTATGGGGCAGCTGCCTCTTCCTGCATTGCAGGGAGTTGGCACAGATGATCCCCAGAGTCCCTTCCAGGTCTACAGTTCCATGATTCTATGAGTATATATGTAATTTTTGCCTTATGTCCTGACTTTTGTACCTAACCCCTGCATAAGATGCAATATATGATTGGAGCGGCTCTGTTCCTTCTTACACTCATTTTAATATAACCTTGAAGCTGGAGAGCATAGCTACGAGGAAAGAGCGAACCTTTTCTCAGTGATTTCTGTGGATATCAGTGATTTATATGGGGGGGGGGAGAGATTCATATGATTCTGGAGTCATAAAGAAATGGAGGATAAATTTGTTCAGTCTGCCATTTGAAGTGTACTGAACTAATTCGCCAGTGCTGGACATATCTGGATCAAAACACAGCTATCGGTTGGATTATGCACTTCTGCCAATGGAGTTTATAATGCAGTTTTGGTTTTAAAAAACAACAACAAATCCATGCACACTAAGAAATTGGAAAGCATGCAGGGAGAGGGGAAATTGGGGGAAGAATGCATAAAATATGTGCACAAAATGTGTACAGTAGTACCTCGGGTTACAGACGCTTCAGGTTACAGATGCTTCAGGTTTCAGACTCCGCTAACTCAGAAATAGTACCTCGGGTTCAGAACTTTGCTTCAGGATGAGAACAGAAATTGCGTGGCGGTGGCGGCGGCAGCGGCAGCGGAGGCCCCATTAGCTAAAGTGGTACCTCAGGTTAAGAACAGTTTCAGGTTAAGAACGGACCTCCAGAACAAATTAAGTTCTTAACCCGAGGTACCACTGTATAACTTAAATGCATTTTATTTTTAAGTTTGAAAGAAACAATCACCACCTGCTTGCCTCCTTACTTATAGGTGATGCAGGTGGTGGTAGCAGCTGTCAACCTCCTCCTTAATCTCAGTATTGTATTTGTTGAAATCAGCAGGGAGGAGGATGGGGACAAAACCATAAATAGTTTCCATAAATCATTGGCTCTGGCTCCATTTGCCCTTGGTTCTGGGTCTACCTACTCTTGGCTTTCTTGTCTTCCACCCCACCAGTCTGAGACTCAAGACACCAATGGTAGACTATGTGGCTATCATTTTTGGAATTAAAAATGCCGACATGGAATGGGGGAGTGATACACCATTCTAGTTTCCTCTCTAGAGTTTTAGGCAACAGATGCTCTCTCCTTTCTGTGCAATAAAGTCCGTCTATTTCTTTTACTGTGTGCCACAAGGAGCCTTGCTGACTGCCTTTTATATTTACAGGGAGTCTTTATGAAGACAGGCCCTTTCTCTTCTTAATAGGTTTTTAACTGGATAATGATGTTCTTTGGTGATAAGTGTGGCTGAAACTTCAAGTGCTGCTTTTTCGCAAAGTTGGCTTTGCTGCCCTCTGTCAAGCTGTGCATTCACAGATGTCCCACCTAAGTGCATTTTAATGGGCATGCGATCTCTGGCTGTAAATATCATCTGTCGCTTGCAGTCCTGAATGAAGCACTGTCCTCTTCAGTGTATTGCCAAGCCACTCTTGAATATTGCTTACTCTTCACTTTCCATAGGATACACAGCTGTAACCCTCCACTGTGTCTTCCACAAAGGAATGATAGCGGTGGAACTTGAAGCTGCCTAGTTTCTGCCTTCGAGTCAAGCCTGTGATGCCCTAAGACCATTTTCTGTTAGGGAGCCTACCTTTGTTTGGCAAGGCTGCTCCATAACTACATCACCTATACAACTCCCACCAACGTAGAGCTTTTTCCCTTGCAATATTTGATTTTATGCCTCCTGCAATTCTGCAGGGTTCTGCATTATATCCAAGTAGACATATATAGAATTACACCACTGCTGTATCCATCTTGCATTGCCCTTTATTAGCTTTGCAAATAAGTCTGCAAGAGTTGCAAGCTAACAACAATTTTCCTAGCCTGCTTGCCCATCATACCCTCCAATATTCCTGAGATGAAAATAGGAACATTCGATTCCATATCAGTAACACTGCTTGAACATTTCCTCCTGGTCAAGTACAAAAGTTACTAGAGGAAACACACAAAATTGTAGAATAATTTAAGCACAGGTTGTCAGAGAGTCAAAAGCATGTGTAAACAACAACAACAACAACCGGGCAGGTAATCCCTCCCCTACCTGGCCTGGTCTCCTTGGCAACGCTTCCCCCAGGTGGGATTGGACAACTGAATGAGGTAGGCGGAGACCTCCAGGTATCCCACCTGAGGGAAGGCAAAGCCAAGCCTATGCTGTTGGAGCCGCTCCAGATCTAGGGGCTGCGCGCGTCCACGCAAAGGGCGCCCCCCGTTTTAAGCGGGGAGCGGTCATTATTCTAGGATTATACACATTATTCCTGTAAAATAGGCACTTTGGGCAGCTTCCAGAAAATATAAAAACATAGTAAAACATTAAACCTCAAAAAGATTCCCTATGCAGGACTGCACACACACACACACACACACACACACACACACACGGCCTACCCATGTGAAGCTGACACAAACTGCTCACGAAGATTAGGCAATAGAATGAAAGAACAATATCCCCATCTCTTCCCCCACTCCCCTTTCCCCCAACTGCAAGATGTCTAGGACAAAAATGTCTCTCATCAAACGTGAGTGAACTGTGAAAAAGACTATGAATTGAAAGTGGAGACAATAGATGTACTGTTCCTGGTTTATATGTTTGCTTTGTAACACACAAAACCCAATAAAACCTTTTTTTAAAAAAAGGTTGGAGATGGAGCAGGCACAAATATGGATAGCTCAGTTAGTAGAACATTAGACTCTCCAAATTGTAGGTTCAAGCCCCACATTGGGTGAAAGATTCCTCAATGACCCTTGCATTCCCTTCCAACTCTAGAGTTCTATTATTCTACATATATCCGGGATGAGGTGGGTGTATGCACTGCCCTGTAACCCCATATCTATGTCCCTATTCCCCACTCAGGCACAATGCCTTAACTGTGGTTAAATACATGAGCACCTCTCATCTTAAAACACTTCTGTGTCACCACGGCACATCTCATGATGAATCCACTGAGCGGCTTTATCTTACCCCAGTTTTTATTTAGAAGCCGAATCCTACTTGTCTATGCCGACAGTTCCTAAGATGTCAGCGGAAACAAATGCTTACCCACACAAGGCTCTCAGACAATTTCCAATGATTCACTGATTAATTAGGTCTTTGTTTACTGAGGGACTTGTAGCAGGAGTGTAGCAATTTAGAGAATGGCTGTTCTGATGGAAATATGTTGCCCCTGCTGTGGTGGCTGGTTTTGCTATCGCATTCCAAATGGCAAAAAGCAGGAAGGATACGGCCGAGTACGGATAAGTGGTCGGCAGATGGGTAAATGTCGTACATATTGGGCCTGAGGCAATTTGGCAATTAGAAAGCTACAGCCACTTTAAGCGGGGCTACTGAATCAACATTGTCACGGTTTCAGATACATGCTTTCATCTCAATCAAAAAATTATTCCATACATAAATTAGTGACTAAACGAGAACAGAAAAACCATGTGGTACTCAGAGGATACTCTATTAATGCTTCCTGCTTTGTAATGTTCAGAGGTGGGGACACTCCACCAATGTTATAAACGCTACAGGTAATTGACTGGTAAGATCATCTGGCCACCTACAAATTGCAAATTGCAACAGAGGGAAAAAGGAAACAACAAATCCCAAATGAGAATCTTAACTGTAATTACAGGGACAAACTGTCGTATTTTTCGCTCCATAAGGCACATCTGACCATAAGGCGCACCTAGTTTTTAGAGGGTGAGAAATCAAGAAAAAAAATATTATCCCCCCCCCCCCAGCCCCAAAGAGCAGCGGACAGGCCAGGAGATCCCGCTCGCTGTCTTGGCTTCCTCTTTAGCTGCGTGCAGCCTCTCCGGCCGGGAGAGACTGCGCGTGGCTATGGCAATTCCCCCACCTCCCGCAAAAGCCCACAGGAGCTGCACACCCTTTAAGGAGCGCGCAGTTCCTGCGGGCTTTTCTACAAGGAGGGAGAAGGGACTGACTGGCCGCGTCAGTCCCTTCTCCCTCCTGGGGAAAAGCCCGCAAGAGCTGCACGGAGCTTGTGTGTGGCTCTTGGGGGCTTTTCCTGCCTGCCTCCCCCCTGCATTTGCTCCATAAGATGCACAAACATTTCCCCTTACTTTTTAGGAGGGAAAAAGTGCATCTTATGGAGCGAAAAATACGGTATAAGAACATAGGAAACTGCCTTTTACCAAATCAGACCAAATCAACCCATCTAGTTCAGGATTCATTGACTCACAGTGGCTGTCTAGGGTTTCAGACATTGGTCTCTCCCACCTGGAAGTGTTGAGGTTTGAACCTGGGACATTCTGCATGTAAAACAAATGCTCTACCATTGAACTATGGCCATTTATCTGATCTGATCTGGTATCTGCTGAAAATTATCAACTAATAATTTGGGGACTAGACAGCAGTCACAAAATTAAAAGACGTCTGCTTCTTGGGAGTAAAGCAATGACAAACCTAGACAGCATCTTAAAAAGCAGAGACATCACCTTGCCAACAAAGATCCATGTAGTTAAGGCTATGGTTTTCCCAGTAGTGATGTATGGAAGTGAGAGCTGGACCATAAAGAAGGCTGATCACCAAAGAATTGATGCTTTTGAATTATGGTGCTGGAGCAGAATCTTGAGAGTCCCATGGACTGCAAGAAGATCAAACACATCCATTCTTAAGGAAATCAGCCCTGAGTGCTCACTGGAAGGACAGATCCTGAAGCTGAGGCTCCAATACTTTGACCACCTCATGAGAAGAGAAGACTCCCTGGAAAAGACCCTGATGTTAGGAAAGATGGAGGGCACAAGGAGAAGGGGACGACAGAGGATGAGATGGTTGGACAGTGTTCTCGAAGCTACCAGCATGAGTATGACCAAACTGTGGGAGGCAATGGAAAACAGGAGTGCCTGGCGTGCTCTGATCCATGGAGTCACAAAGAGTCGGACATGACTAAACGACTAAGCAACAAAAAATGTGGGTATACACTGCACTGTTTTCTTCTTAAGCTTTCACAAGGCCAAGCGCAACACATCTTTTCCCCACCACCCTACCCTGACTGGCAGGTAACTAACCCAGGTTAAAACAGGGACAAACACCTCACCACCAACTTAAAATTTAACTGGAATCTATCAGATCTTTTATTCGGGACTGTGGCAGAAATTAAAAGTATGCACGGTGCCGCACAGACCAGAATCTGTGATATCGTTTTTGCCCATTTGATCCTGGTTTGGATCAGGTATGGTTTACCTGATTTATGCCTAAAAAAAAGGTAAAGGTACCCCTGACCATTAGGTCCAGTAGTGGATGTCTCTGTGGTTGCGGTGCTCATCTTGCTTTATTGGCCGAGGGAGCGGGCGTACAACTTCCAGATCATGTGGCCAGCATGACTAAACCGCTTCTGGTGAACCACAGCAACGCATGGAAACGCCGTTTACCTTACTGCCGGAGTGGTACCTATTTATCAACTTGCACTTTGACATGCTTTTGAACAGCTTGGTTGGCAGGAGCTGGGACAGATCAACAGGAGCTCACCCCATCACGGGAATTTGAACCACCGACCTTCTCATCAGCAAGACCTAGGCTCTGTGGTTTAACCCACAGCACCACCCACGTCCCTGATTTCTGCCTACAAAGGTG
Source organism: Podarcis pityusensis (assembly GCF_964106645.2). Classification (NCBI taxonomy): domain Eukaryota; kingdom Metazoa; phylum Chordata; class Lepidosauria; order Squamata; family Lacertidae; genus Podarcis; species Podarcis pityusensis. The sequence continues at coordinate 89,005,161 of NC_138027.1, forward strand.
CAAATCAAATGGAACTCATGGCTGGGTTTCCTGAAACTGGGGGAAGGGGAGGCAACGGAAGAACCATGAAGGCAGACCATCAGCTTTGCATGAAGATGATTCCAGGTTCAATGCTTGGCATCTTTAGGTAGGGCTGGGAATGTTGGCAGAGTTTGCTAAATTGCAGCTAGGAACCAAATTGGTTAAGCAAAGTCTCAAAAAAAGAAAGAAAAAAGAGCCAAAGTCTACACTCCAGCATGGGCTGCCATACAACCAGTTTTCCAGGACATTTAAGTGATTCCTGGCCAGACACTGTTCACAAAGTCCAAGCCCCAACTATGTCCAGGAGATTCTGGACGTATGGCAACCCTACGATGAAAAGCATCAGTTTCTAAATGCTACATAACTGCATTTGAGGAGGAAGGATGCATGATTTTCCAAATGTCAGCTAATCAGCATATTGTGGAGCTGCCTGTTGCAAACTAGAATATTTAGTATGCAGAGCATTAGGTATGCATAAAAAAGAATATGGTGAGCACACTTTCAGAGTCTATGACTCCTCTTTTTATGTATGCTGTACGTTGTTCAGACACTAAGCACACCATGTCACACTCCTTACTGGGATGAACAAAAATGTAAATTTTCATCTGAAATGGAAAAGCCTCACAACTTGGTGAACTGTATCCCAAACCCTCATTTCAGTGAATCACAGAGCAATCCTATGGATGTAAAAAGTGAGTTTTATTGAATTAAATTGGTCCAACGTCCAGGAAAGTGTGAATAAGAAGGCAGCCTCTCAGTCCCATCAATTTCTGGATACATCTCTTTCTTTCCCAAAATAACAATAACCACAAGTAATAGGTACAACGTTAAATGGTGCCAGACTAAAATGATTGTAGACCTATACACAACTAAAAATTCTAAATGGCACCTCAATTTTGCCAAGCTCAGCTGCGTTTAAAACTTATACCTGAACATATTAAAAAGTGAGCCCTCTGTAAAAACCTATCATTAAGTTCATGCACTTTACAATACATTATTGCGTAGAGGTTTGCTTAATAACTTGAATTTTGCTCCCCTTCAGCTAGTAAGGTAGTTATTTTGACAAGTTTCATCATATCCAAAATCTGCAAGAGCCACTCTTTGTTGAAAGGATCTTGTGATGATTTATTGTGTCTTTCCATAAATAAATCTGGCACTAGATATATTTGGATTATTTCATTCCCATTTAAATAAATGGGACTAATTTTGTTACAATTGAATACTTTGGTTTTTATAAGCTTGCCAGGCTAGAGACCATACAATGCTAAAATTAAAATCCAGCATCTTTGTGTATAATCTTCTTTCCATTTATTGAGCAAACACTGAATATTTATTGTTCAGCTTCTGAATCGGAATGTCTGAGAAGCCCGCAATTCTAAATATGGGAAACAAAGCATCTGCCATGTAAATATTGTATAGCAAAGTGATCCTTGGAAAGCCAGCTATTTTGTTTTCACTTGCAATATACAGCTATTCTCCCACCATACCCACATACATTTCTTCCGTACTGAATATTTATTATTCAGTTTCAGAATCAGAATGTCTAATGTTATTGTACCCTCGAAAAAATGTGCATAAGGTATGTTGGTATTCACAGTTCTTTGCAACTTGCAGATCTAATGTGTTTTCAGCTCTTAATATATTCTTACAGATTATTCTTCTAGGCTACCTAGTTTGTTCCTAAGAGTACACATGATTGAAGACACTACTGGTTTCTAATTTAATGGAAACAGACAATATGACACATAATGTAAATGAATGAATGTACTTATATAATTTGCTTTAACTTTATTTGGGAAGGGTGGGAATGCTCATCACACACACATACAAAAAGACTTCTAGTACATTATAGTACATAATTTTATTTGCTTTACTGCAGCACGGATTTACAAGCCCATTTGATTTAAGAATATTTTTTCAGACCTCATTAAATTGTTTGAGATAACCTAGGCAAACTGAATATTGATTATATCAGCACGTCATGTTGTTGTTGTTTTAAACTGGCAATATGATGTTATGAGCAGGCCTCTTGTCAAGGATAAGGAAAATTACAGACCTGTAGAAAATGCCAAGTATATATTTAGTGATTCAGAACCAGACAAAGAAATTATGATGTCTGGTAGGAAAGTGAAGCAAGGTCATCTTAAAAAACCGAAAAATATCAATCGGGGCAAGGCAGGGGGCGGGGAGCCTTGCATAAAAGAAACCAAATGCTGTTAACCAAAAAAAAAAAAAATGCATTCACCCCAACTCACCTAGAGGTGTGTCTTGAGGTTGATGAGCTATTTATATACAAATAGGTTCTACATGCCCAATTCCCCAGCCCATTGATCCAGGCAAGGTCATGCAAGCATAGCCCAGCAAGACATTCACAGTAGTGTCAGGCAACTATTCAAAATGAGGATCTTATGGCTAGATTCATTATTTATCTATTGATTGATTGTTTGATTGATTGATCAATTGATTGATGGATCTCCAGGAGCTAACCAGACCCAGGCTTCCTTAGCTTCATGAGTCTTCAGACTAAATCCCCTGATTCAGTCCTGTTAGTATTTCATGCCTCCGATGCTGCAGATGAGATTGGTGTACAGTAAATCACATGCCTGTCTGAGAAGAGTGTGGGAACAGAAGGCAGTCTTATCTCTTCCGCTGTATGTACTTATTGTACTGTACTTTTGCTTTTAGTTCTGCCTGGTTCTTCTCTTGGAGGGGGACAGAGAGGACGCCAGGACTCCTTTGTCTGTACATAGTGTGTAAATAAATACGTAGATTAGCTCTACGATGTCTCACGCTTCTTGCTGTGTTATGCTAGAAGATTCGTGTGCACATATCATTTGATATATGTCACTGAAGCACACTGGAGAAGAAGGGAAATGCCTTTTCCAGAGCTGCGCATACTGGAGGATGCTCGGAGTTCGGGGGCTGCAGGGGTACCCCAGGGAGTTTTCCTCTCCTATTTTATGAATAGCGCTTTGGTGCTATTGTGACTATCTGATTTGCTGCACAGCCAGACACTGTGTGATTATAGTTGCACAGCTCCAGAACAGACTACTGTCTATCTACAACACCATCCTACTGTCTGTATCAAACAGATGGGCCTTGCTTTAACACTGGGTACTCATTTGTTTTACATTGTTTCTGATGGTAGCTGATGCTTCCCTAGGAGCGCGATGGTGATGACAAATGTGAGATGGCTTTGGTTCTTCCAAGAAGCCACATTTCCAACACATTGCAATAAATGGATACACGTTGCATAGTTGTAGGTGGGGATAATCCATCAAAGCTCTGAAAAACCTCTGTACCTACCAAGGACTAATAAACACAGCTACAGTACATGGCTCCAAGGTGTCCTAAGTAATCAAAATCAAACTACCCATGGGGCTTGATGGGACTAAAACAGTGAAGTTTTGAAGCCTCATGGCTGTTTCTGAGTAATGTGCGGTCTATTGGGTGATGAAGGGGTATGTGTGAATTAACCTAAAGGATTTTATGTAGTCGGGACTTTGTGAAACAGTTTCCAAGCCAGGAAGGAGTAACCAAGACTGTTTCTGTCTGTACTGTAATTGGACTTAAAAGCTCCAGAAATATTTTTGAATCACTCAATCCAAGGAAAACATTCTACAAGATATGTGGGGTATATCCTCATTGATGTTGCTTCTGTTAGATGTGTTTACAAGACATGTATCTGAGCTGTGCACAACCAGGTGAAGACTCTCCCTGTGTGTAACCTTCTGCTCCTCCTGCTTCAATCCACTTCTGGTCCTGGGAGCCAGTGGAATAGGAGAAGTGGGAGCAGGAGAAGGGTAATGTGTGGAAGTCCATGACTCTCCACCAGCCTGAATTATCTCTCCCTCCTCCTGCACCTGTTATTGTCAGGCTTTGGTGAACAGATCCCTCCCCCGGTGGAAGTAATTAAGCAGATCAAACGAAAGGAGCATTCTTACCAGATAAGTTTTTTAATAATTACAGCAAGAGACAAAGGAAGGCATATCACGCTAAAAAAATGGTGTTGCTCCCAGTAAAGGTTCACCCCCTTTGTCCCCATTCATCTACGTCACTCCTACGTTGGGTAATCTGATCTTATTGCCATTGCTTTCTGTTCCATCACTTTCCAAGCCCGTCTAGTCTTAGGGGAAGGGAGGGGCTTCAGGAATGCTGTCCAAGGACACTGATTCAGCCGGCGGTCTCTCTCCTAGAATATGCTCTTCTAGCTGCTCCTCACCCAGTATTTCCCAGCTTTTCCCCTCTGAACTATGCCCTTCTGCAAACCACTGTTCAAAATCAATACAGTCTTGCGCTTGGGAAGGTTCAGAAAAAAAATGGGGGGGTGGCGGCGTTCGTACGGAGCCCCCGGTTGTCTCATGGACTATTGACCCGTAAACCACTAATCCGCTGCCACCAACCAGGCCCTCCCTGGTAAAATCACTTCAGTCTCAGTCAGGTTCTCAATTAAAGAAGAGTGTATTTTATTTCAGACACAAACAAACTTTAACGGCATTCCAAACATTGTTGCTCTTTACTTTCTTAGTCTTATTTTCCTCTCTCTATCTCTTCTACCACCCCACACTCAAGAACCCACTGCCCTAACTGTCTCTCTATTACCAACTGCCTTTCCCAACCAGCCAGCCCACTCAAACCAATCAACTACCCACCAACAACTCCCAACGAACTCCTCCCCCAAACTCCTCCCAGAACTTGTTTTATAGTCCCACTGGCTCCACCCCCTGGGTCCTGACTGTGCAACCTATTTAACTATTTCATCTCCAGCACGCTCTCTTATGTTAACGTCACAGGGGGCTCCAACGTTTCCTTCTAAATCCAGTCCCTGACAGTTATTCCCTCTCCAATTTTGCAGCTTCTCCTGCCCCCGACTCTCTGTTACAAATTCCCCCAGTTCACTGATCTCTTCTTCAATGTCAATCTCGAACCCTACCTCTCCCGGTGACCACTCAGCAGAATCCAGCCACCACTCCTCAGTGTCCAGCCAGTCCCTGACAGGTAGCTTCCTGTGCAACATTATCATAATGGAAGAGGCAAGAAGCCTTCTAGTTATGGTTGGATATTGGGGCTTTTAATATATAGCAGCTTTTAGCAGGGAAGCTGCCTCCCATACTCCACTTATTTACAAATTAATTTTAACATACATGCACACAGGTTTTCTACACTGACAATCTCAAAACATTAAATGAACACTGTTTGATTTTTGCATGTCAAGGTCCCCAGGGCCACCCCAATAACTCACACATCACACAAAATTTTTTGTTTAAGGTTTTTGGCACTATTTTGGCCACAACTTTATTAAAATACAAACAAGTGAGTGGTTGCTTAGGCATTGGTTGTGACTATCTGCCCCCACCGTGGGGGACAGACTGACATTCTGCACGCCTGCAAAAGTCAGAAAAGGGGAATACACTTGGGGGTAGCGACGGAGCAGGGAACCTGCCCTCAGCCCTCCCCAAATGCAGCCAGGAGCTCTTGCAGTGGCCCGAGCCCCCTTGACAGGGTGGACAAGCAATAGTTAGCCCTCGATTCCTTTAACAGAATCCCTTGCAGCAGCAGCATTAGAGGGGCAGGCACAGCCAATCCATGCCCCTCTACCAACCAAATCATAAACCAATGCCTAACCGCAACCTTACAAGTTGTGACGATTTGCTACGCAGTAGGCAAAAACCAAATGGCCCCAGCCAATCAGCCAGATGGACAAAATTCCTACCGGGCCCCTGCCCCAAGAGCAGACGACCCCATGACAGGCATAGCAAGGTCAAAGCGAACAACCCTAATTCTAGGGAGGGGGGGACGGGCAATCCAATGCACGGGCAAAAAGAGGAAGCCCTAGCCTCGTGCAAGGAGTTTTAGCATTTCTGGCGGTCAATCAACAAATGGCAACATTAACTTCTTCCCAACAAGGGAAGCCCAATCGCATCAGTGGCCAATGGTCAATTAGCCTGCCCCACAACTTTGGAGTGTAATGGTGGCCCCCACCGCAACACGTGCTCTCCATGAAGGAGAACACACTTTGCAAAACAGCTACATTTGTATTTTTATCCCAAAGTGGAAAGTGGACTGTACTGTTCTACATATTTAAGGTTTGCTGTCCCTAGAAGATATCTGAGTGTCGTAAGCACTATACACATACCAAAAGCAGATGTGAAGCATGATCTGTTTGCGACAGACCTAGGAATTGCGTCCAGAAATATGAAAGCATGCCAAAGTACAATACTTTTTATATCTTAATTTTATTTCACCTTTTAAAATATCACTTGCAGCCAGCAGGCTCATGACACAACTGCAGACACCCTCTAGCCTCACTTTCACTGCTTCAGCTACTATGCAAGACACATTCTTTGCACAAACTTACCAACAATTTGGTACATGGGAGAGTGTTAATTAACTGTCATCCTGGAAAGCGGGGCCAGCTGGACCTCACCAGGATGCAGAGAGCTAAAACTGGTGTCAGAGAAGCACCTTGGCAGAAACTATGGAGGTGTTGGCAGTCAGATTATTAAGAGAAGGGAGAGAGCTTCAAAGCTCTGACTCCCTGTCCTTTGCAGCTGAGGCTACAAGGCTCACAAAGATAGTATTTCACCAGCAATTTGGAGCACAGGACAGTGTTAATTAGCTGCTACTGTGCAGAGAACTGGGAGAGTCTGTCATAGTCTAAGTGCGGAATATAGGATTAAGGGCTCGTTTTGTTTGAAGAGAACTATATGCACTTGATGACCAATTTTGGAAGATTTCTAGATAGATAGATAGATGGATAGATAGATAGATAGATAGATAGATAGATAGATATAGATAGATAAAGGTAAAGGACCCCTGACAGTTAAGTCCAGTTGCGAACAACTTTGGGGTTGCGGCACTCATCTCATTTTACTGGCCGAGGGAGCCGACGTTTGTCCGCAGACAGTTTTTCCAGGTCATGTGGCCAACATGACTAAGCTGCTTCTGGAGAAACCAGAGCAGTGCACAGAAACGCCGTTTACCTTCCCGCCAGAGTGATACCTATTTATCTACTTGCACTTTGACGTGCTTTCGAACTGCTAGGTTGGCAGGAGCTGGGACCGAGCAACAGGTGCTCACCCTGTTGTGGGGATTCGAACCACCGACCTTCTGATCAGCAAGCCCTAGGCTCAGTGTGGTTTAGACCACAGCACCACCCGTGTCCCAGATAAGATAGATGATAGATAGATAGATAGATGATAGATAGATGATAGATAGATAGATGATAGATGATAGATAGATAGATGATAGATAGATAGATGATAGATAGATAGATAGATGATAGATGATAGATAGATAGATAGATAGATAGATAGATAGATAGATAGATGATAGATAGATAGAGATAGATAGATGATAGATAGATAGATAGATAGATAGATAGATAGATAGATAGATGATAGATAGATAGATAGATAGATATAGATAGATGTTGTTGTTTAGTTGTGTCCGACTCTTCGCGACCCCATGGACCAGAGCATGCCAGGCACTTCTGTCTTCCACTGCCTCCGCAGTCTGGTCAAACTCATGCTGATAGCTTCGAGAACATTATCCAGCCATCTCGTCCCCTGTCTTCCCCTTCTCCTTGTATAGCTAGCTAGCTAGCTAGCTAGCTAGATAGTTGATAGATAGATAGATGATAGATAGATGATAGATAGATGATATAGATAGATGATAGATAGATAGATGATAGATAGATAGATAGATAGATGATAGATAGATAGATAGATAGATAGATAGATAGATATGATAGATAGATAGATAGATAGATAGATAGATAGATAGATAGATATGATAGATATTGATAGATAATGGATGGATGGACGGATGATAAAATTGGTATTAACTACTCAAGCTGGTATGCTTTTGAACTGCTGGGTTGACAATTCATATCTATAAATTATCTAGAATACTGATCCTGGGCCAAGGTGCACACGCATCAGCTGATGGGTGGAAGAGTGCCTTGCTCCAGCAAAGCAACAACCTATGAAACCACATTGATGTCAGGTGTGGAGCAGGCTAGTATAGTATATCAGCAAAGGCCAGGTGGGCAAAATTGGGACCCCTGCAGGGCCAAATTTGGTCTGCAGGAACATGGTCTCACCACTCAGCTAGGGGAAAGTGAGATGATATGTCAAACTAAAGAACCCGTATGACCCTAGAGTGAGAATGAGAAAACCCTGAGCAGGAAGACTAAGCATTTGGCCAAAAATAGCTGCACAGATGGGAGAAGCTATGCATCTGTCAAATGCTACACAGCCTGTAAATAGATAGACATCATAAGCTTTTAATTGTGATAGTTATTCTGACCAACAGCCCACTTAACTCAGCATATTGTCTCCCTCATGCTCACCAGGGCTAAATGGACACCGGCCAGTATCTGGCATAAAAATAAAAGTTTTCAGAAGAGTACAATTACAGAGTAATCATACATATATGTATATGTGTGTGTGTGTATTAATCTAACACAGAATTAAAATATGCTGCGAATGCAATTCTGGGCTGCATCAATAGGAGTATAGCATCTAGATCAAGGGAAGTAACAGTGCCACTGTATTCTGCTCTGGTCAGACCTCACCTGGAGTACTGTGTCCAGTTCTGGGCACCACAGTTCAAGAAGGACACTGACAAACTGGAACGTGTCCAGAGGAGGACAACCAAAATGGTCAAAGGCCTGGAAACGATGCCTTATGAGGAACGGCTAAGAGAGCTGGGCATGTTTAGCCTGGAGAAGAGGAGGTTAAGGGGTGATATGATAGCCATGTTCAAATATATAAAAGGATGTCACATAGAGGAGGGAGAAAGGTTGTTTTCTGCTGCTCCAGAGAAGCGGACACGGAGCAATGGATCCAAACTACAAGAAAGAAGATTCCACCTAAACATTAGGAAGAACTTCCTGACAGTAAGAGCTGTTCGACAGTGGAATTTGCTGCCAAGGAGTGTGGTGGAGTCTCCTTCTTTGGAGGTCTTTAAGCAGAGGCTTGACAACCATATGTCAGGAGTGCTCTGATGGTGTTTCCTGCTTGGCAGGGGGTTGGACTCGATGGCCCTTGTGGTCTCTTCCAACTCTATGATTCTATGATTCTATGATTCTATATAGTGCTGTGAGTTTGAAGAGTTAGTCTGCATGATGCCCAAGACCCTTCTATTCCTGGGGTCCTGGATCTAGCAGAGGCTAACATCTAATGGAGAAGTCCATTGTTGAACTAGTCAGGCAAGTTTCTTTGTGAGATTATGATCACACCTAAGCACCATCATTAGTATAACAAAAGGAAGTTGTTCTGTGCCAGAGGGCAAATGAGTGAGCCTTTGCCCCCTCACCTGGCAGGCAGTAAGAAGACAGAAACCAGGGCAGTTGTACAAGAGCTGAGCTGGAAGCAGGCTGCAAGCGGAAGCCAGAGAGTGAGAGCCAAGCTTGATTTCTGTCTGATTCCAAGGTTATCACAACGGGGGAACTGCACTGCTTGGAACTACAGTGTTACCTTGGGTTACGAACTTAATTCGTTCTGGATGTCCATTCTTAACCCGAAACCGTTCTTAACCTGAAGCGCACTTTCGCTAATGGGGCCTCCCGCTGCTGCTGCACCACTGCTGCACAATTTCCGTTCCCATCCTGGGGCAAAGTTCTCAACCCAAGGTACTCCTTTCAGGTTAACGGAGTTTGTAACCCAAAGCGTTTGTAACCCGAGGTACTACTGTACACTGACAGTTCACTGGGCATGCATCTAACATGTGGTACAAATTCATGGTAGTAGTCGGTGACAAACCTGCAATGATTTTATTATTTGGCTTATGTGAAAGTTTGTCTTTATCTATCCTTATCTTTACATTGTATTGGTATCTGAAGAAGTGTGCATGCACACGAAAGCTCATACCAATAGCAAACTTAGTTGGTCTCTAAGGTGCTACTGGAAGGAATTCTTTTATTTTGTTTCGTTTACATTGTATTGTTTGCTGCCATTTCTGTCAATGGCAGGAAAGGAACTCTTTTCAGAAGCTGCTATCCCATGTCAAACTTGAAATCCATGCCATGCCATAGCATCATTGCATAGGCTTGCAGGAAGAAGGAGGGGAGCAATTGTGGCTGGCAGCTGGTGCTTACCAAGAAGAGTTCTGTTGCTGACAATGCCACCAGATGGTAGCAAAAATGCTATTTAAACGAGTAGAAGTTCTGAGTGCGAGACAATGTTTCCAATAATAACTCACTTTTACTAATTAAGGCATGCTACAAAATTTGGACAAGGTTCTCAGCAACTCTCTTACTCTTAGCAACTCTTTTCTTATACCGTTTTATGTCTTTTCACCAGTTCTATAACTAGCCAGACACCATTCTTCACTGTTAAAAAAAAGGTAAAAGACCCCTGACAGTTAAGTTCAGTCACAGACGACTCTGGGGTTGTGGCGCTCATCTCACTTTACAAGCTGAGGGAGCCGGCGTTTGTCCACAGACAGTTTTTCCAGGTCATGTGGCCAGCATGACTAAGCCATTTCTGGTGCAACAGAACACCGAAATCAGAGCACTGCACGGAAACACCATTTACCTTCCCACCAGAACGGTACCTATTTATTTGCACTTTGGGGCGTGCTTTCAAACTGCTAGGTTAGCAGGAGCTGGGACCAAGCAACGGGAGCTCACCCCGTCACGGGGATTCGAACCACCGACCTTCTGATCGGCAAGTCCAAGAGGCTCAGTGGTTTAGACCACAGCGTCCCTATCCTGCACTGTTATGAGCAAATAATTTCCAGAATGGATGGCGACATTCTCCTGAGGGACCAACTCAGTGTCACTGAACCCCTTTTACATACTTTTAAGCTTCAAGCGTTGTGAATCTTTTGCACCAAGAATAGTGGCACGGCTCAGTTTTGAGGTACTTCAGTAGCCTCATCTTTCATCAACTGGCATGCAGATTGGGTGGCACTGTTAAACATTTTTTTGTTTTTTAAAAAAATACGCTCAGGTTGGCAAGAGCATCAGCTTCCCTCTTTGGTGTTGCCTTTTCCTTGCAAGGTGGACACACAGCTGCCCCAACATAACTAACGACTGCCCAGAAAACATAGAAAAAGAATTACGGCCGAAAGAGCAGCCTGGTTATTTTAAGTACCGGTATATCACCCTCTTGGGGTTGAAAGCCCCCATGAGCCAATTAACATCTCTGTTTGTTGACTTTTTAGTTGACAACAATGGTGGGGAACCATTGGCACTCCAAATGTTACCAGGCCACAACCGCCTTTAATGTTTGAATTTCTCCTTCGTTTATGTTTGCTTTCACAGGAAATCAATGTAGTGGTCCATTTGGGAGCAATGTTAACAAGGCTGTCCAACGACCTGCAGCCAGTTGTCAGCCGGAGTGCAAGACAGGCAGAACGCAGTGTGGGACGCTTTGTTAAAAAAGCAAAAGGGTAAGTAATGACACTTCTGAAATCTGCGTAGCCAAAACAGCAGAGACGATCCCATAACTTCATTTCCAGCAGTCCCAGAAACAGATCCTGAAGATTTTAGCTTCATTATTGGTGTTCCCACTCCACTCCACTCCACCCTCATCCCACCTCCACACAAAAATCATACTCTGTGAGTCTTTATATTGTGGAGAAAACCATCACAACATAGGACTCTGCATTTGCTAAATATACAAACAGGCAGAGTAGAGACTCCCACCATGAGAGCATTTGAAGTGATTGCTCCACTAGCTCTAGTCTGAGGTCTTTCCTTTTGCCTGTAGTAGTCCATTCACCTCTCACAATCCTTCAAATGACATCTCCTTTTCCCTTGTCATTCCTCACATTCCTGCAACAAACTTTTGATAGCAAATGTGCTCCTGAACTAGCTTCTGCAAACGTGGATAACATCATATTGCTTTTGAAATATCATACGCCTTGAGAGTTCTACTATCAGGTGTTAGACAAATATAATAAGCAAGCACATAAAGTGTTCTGAAGTCTTGGGCATGGAGGTTGCTAGACAATTTTTAGGGATATTACTGTCTATCAGTCTGTCAGGCATACCTGGTTCCTTCAGCCCAACTTTGTATAAAGACAGGTTTAGGTATCTGTGTTTCTTTAGTTTTCTGCTGCCATCAGTTACGTCAGAATGCTTACGAAACCTCCTGGTATCTGATAAATTAGGTTTAGGTGTAAAATGGACAGCAACACTGGACAGGATGAATTTTAAACTAAGGTGGTTGTTTAATTAAAGGAATACTATATACGTTAGGGAATACAGTGGTACCTCAGGTTACATACGCTTCAGGTTACAGACTCCGCTAACCCAGAAATATTACCTCGGGTTAAGAACTTTGCTTCAGGATGAGAACAGAAATCGTGCTCCGGCAGCAGAAGGCCCCATTAGCTAAAGTGGTGCTTCAGATTAAGAACAGTTTCAGGTTAAGAATGGACCTCCGGAACTAATTAAGTTCTTAACCTGAGGTACCACTGTACAGATGCACATATATTGGGGTCTTAAAGGAGCTTGGTGACAGTTTATGTTGGCTCAAGAGACACGTGCTGACAGCAGCCTCTAAAGTCCCAGTCCCAGAACTTTCTCATTAAACACACACACACACACACACACACACACACACACACATTCAAAGAAAACATATTCACAAAGAGACAATAAAGAGAGGGAAATCGAGAAAGAATTATCTAATCCACTGGAGCCCGTGAGATGTGGGGAAAGCATCTTAAAACTGTGGGAATGTTAAGGATAGTAGGAAAGGATATATTGATTAAGTATTTTCCTTCCTTCACTCACGCTAGTGACTGATGTAGCAGAGCAGATTCCCCTCAATAAAGCAGGAAGCTAGTTTGCATATTTGTTTGAATCTCTTTAGTTACGTAATCCAATCTGGCTTGCTCAGATGGATTATTCCTGGTGTCCCCTTTTATCCCTCTTAAAATAATAAAAGAACCTAGACAGCATCTTAAAAAGTAGAGACATCACCTTGCCAACATAGGTCTGTATAGTAAAAGCTATGGTTTTCCCAGTAGTGATGTATGGAAGTGAGAGCGGGACCATAAAGAAGGCTGATCGCCGAAGAATTGATGCTTTTGAATTATGGTGCAAGAGGAGACTCTTGAGAGTCCCATGGACTGCAAGAAGATCAAACCTATCCATTCTGAAGGAAATGAGCCCTGAGTGCTCACTGGAAGGACAGATCCTGAAGCTGAGACTCCAATACTTTAGCCACCTCATGAGCAGAGAAGACTCCCTGGAAAAGACCCTGGTGTTGGGAAAGATGGAGGGCACAAGGAGAAGGGGACGACAGAGGACGAGATGGTTGGACAGTGTTCGCGAAGCTACCAGCATGAGTTTGACCAAACTGCGGGAGGCAGTGGAAGACAGAAGTGCCTGGCGTGCTCTGGTCCATGGAGTCACGAAGAGTCGGACACGACTAAACGACTAAACAACAAAAGAATAAAGACACAAGAGTTTTTTTCTTAAAAGTAACAAGAAGTTTACTCACATTCAGTTCAGTTTGATCTCGTATGGAGATTGAGCTCGTGTGCTGCTGGCTGAGAGCCAGCAGACAGCAAAAATACATTGAGAGAACAGCACCAAGAGAAGAAAATGGCTGCAGGAGAGCAGCATGGCAGCAAGAGAGAGACAATGGCTTCATGACTCCGCTCTTTTATGGAGTCAGCCAGAGCCACGCCCATCTCCCAGATCACATGCAAGGGGAGGAAGCTCCAGACCAGTGGAACAGGAAATTACACTGATTGGATGTCCCCCTGCCTGTGCCCACTCTAGGGAAATAAGGAATGTTGCACTTGACTGTTCCAATGGATTACATCCCACAAAAACATGAACATGGTGCTACGCAGAATTTTCTGAACTGGAGGAAGGTTGAAGGTAATCCAGTCAAACAACTTTCTGCCTGGCTCCAGAAGTGCTTCCTCTTCTGGAGCCCAGGGAACACGGAGGTCAGAGCTCAAACACAATCATAAACTCTGAAGAAATCTCTGTCTTGATCCAGCTTTGCCACCTAACCAGGAGTACATTTTCTTCCACGCTTAACAAACTTGATTTTAGTATGAATCAAAAGATTAGCAACTCTATATACTTTGAAATATCATTATCATTTGGGAAAATTTCATCTGGCTTACAAATGTTTTATTATTCTATTAGGCTCCATTAGGAAGATATTCAGCAACGTCAACCAGCCTTGCTCTTCTGGAAAGACTGCAAGTCTCTCAATATATATTTACCCACCACTGTGTTCAGTTGATTATCTAGAACACTGGTCCAAATTTTAAAATCTTTAATGGATTTTAATGCCTACTGAAGCCTTATTTTATTCCAACAGACAATTTAACAACAACAATAGTAATAAAATAAATGTCCTTAATGTATCTGTTTTGAGATGTCTTCCCCTGGTTTGGCAACTGCTATCATCTTAGCTATACTCCTAGGAAGTTATACTTTTACATAATTTCATTAACAGTTTTTTTAATAAATGTCCTGCCAATAAACTAAAAAAACAAAACAAAAATACTTCTTCCAAAATTCACTGGTGAACCCAACTGCCCCAGCTGCTGGAAAACCTTTTAGATTTTGAACTTGTTGCCTTTAATTTTTCCACTGTTGGCTCTTCTTATAATAAGGTCATATCCTTATCAGCAAATCTAGGAATATTAGTTCTTGCATGAATTCTTTCCTCCCCTCTCCATCTCTTTCTCTTTCATTTTCTCCCATCTCTTTCTCTGTCGTCCCCCCCACCCTGAGGAGATTTCACCCCTCCCATATCCAAGAATCTGCTGATGTTCTCTGCTGATTCTCCAGAGAGGAGGGGCGGTTTCTGCTCTCTACTTATTCCGCTCCAGCCTCACATCAATGTGTCGGAGAGAGAGACTGAGTGTTAGAGAGAGATTGTGTGTATAGATAAGGTTGCTGCTAATAGCAGCTGCAGACACTCAGTGCAGTTCAGCATTTCAGGTTAGACCTCATTTAGCTCTGTATATAGTTGTGTATTATAGTTGTAGATAGAATAAAGAAGATATTCTACAGAGCTGCTCTCCGAGTCGTTTATGCTATACTCTGCTGTGCGACGACTGTCTTCTTGTGGAAGTGAATCCGGTGCTCACAACTCCAAGTTGTGAGTCCACAGCACTTTGACCTGTTCCTGTCCAGAAGGTGGTCTCTGGAAGTGCTACGCAGCTCGCCTAGCCCAGTCGGGGCTGAAGTGGATGAGTCCAGTTGGTGACACTGGCTCAAGGGCGATGCTGACATCCCCTCCCTCCAAGTTCTGCTTTGATTTTCCAATCAACACAACAAGGAAGGTGAATGAAAGGACAATAATAGAGATCATATATTTTTGCTCCCCATCACAATATCAGAGTTTGACTGAAATTTGTCTTTTCAGTTGTAGGAAGGGTACAGTATTTTTTTAATATAGTGGTTAGATTTTCTGAGACGTGCAAATTCATTTGCTATGACACTGGTCATTATGTTCATTCTTCTTCTTCTTTTGTTTTATTTTTCTTTTTGTTTAAATATGCATTGATACAAAGAAAGAAAATATGAAGAAAATAATTATTGAGGATATGTACGATAAAACAGAAGCAATCAATAAAGAGAACAAGAAGGGGGGCACACCAAAACAAAACCCTTAAATCTTTAACTGCAATACTGTAAAGGCATTGTATGCTATATATGTAATCTGATATTTCTCTCTGGAGGGCAGCCCATTGGATGCATGATGATACTGCCACCTATCATCCAAAGGAAGCAAAATCGATGTTGAGGAAGTAGCAAGGCTTGCAAGATATCCTCCAATCCATTTTCCTGCTTCTCATCCAGGTGATCCCCCCCCCCCGAGTTTATTCCTAGCTTCACCATTTTTCTGGGCTTTCTTTTTCTCCTGTCCTATTCCTTGTTCCATGCATTTTGGGTCAGTCTTTCTGAGTGACTGAATGTGTTCATTAGTCGTCGTCCCCCCCTTGTCAGGACACTTAGCTTTTTATCCCCCGACTTGTGTTCTTTCTCTGTGGTTGGTGGCTGTGTGGTGTTTTAATCTTGCACATATTTGCCGTTAAAATCCTGCTCCTGTTTGTAGCTCCTGGGTCCCCCCCCCCGTGGTTTTGTTGCTGTTGTTTTAGTGCCTTAGCTCCATCTTCTCCCATCCCTATGCCTTGCTGCCATGGCTTTCTTCCAAAGTTTGTTACCTTTTCCCTGTTGGTTTCTCCCTGGTGTGCCTTAGCTTTTCTCCTGGATGTTCTTTCTCCATGTCTTTGGTCCCCTTTGTGGTCTTTAACAGTGCTCTTTTCTCATAGAGTTTAAAAAATGTTCTTTTCTATCTGTTGCTTTCCCCACCATTTTTCTCCGTTGCTTTCCTCACTCTCAACACCAGGTGCAGTCAGGTTTTGGTGTATGGAGGGGGGGCAAAATTATTGCCCAATGACTTACTGGGGTTGCTGTCCCTCTATAGGGACTTTTGGGGTGACCATTTCTATATATTTCTTGTCCTCTGTGCCCTGCTACTGAGTTGATTCAAAATGGCTTCTGCCTCTGATGATGGGCAACTACATATGATGATGCACGCTTCCTCTGAGGGAGGTGGCAGTTTACTGGAACCTACAAATGGTACTAGTTGAACGGCAACCTTTGATGTTCAACTACTACACCTCTGCATGGACACTGGAACTGTTTAACTTAATGGTGTAATACAACTTAATCTTGTAATGTTGGAAAATGTCAATCACTTTTCCTACCTGGATGGCGGCTAAGAGATTGAGGTTGAATCCTGATAAGACAGAAGTACTGTTTTGGGGGGACAGGAGGCAGGCAGGTGTGGAGGATTCCCTGGTCCTGAATGGGGCAACTGTGCCCCTGAAGGACCAGGTGCGCAGCCTTGGAGTCATTTTGGACTCACAGCTGTCCATGGAGGCACAGGTCAAATCTGTGTCCAGGGCAGCTGTTTACCAGCTCCATCTGGTACATAGGCTGAGACCCTATCTGCCTGCGGACTGCCTCGCCAGGGTGGTGCATGCTCTGGATATGTCCCGCTTGGACTACTGCAATGTGCTCTACGTGGGGCTACATTTGAAGGTGACCCGGAATCTACAACTAATCCAGAATGCGGCAGCTAGACTGGTGACTGGGAGCGGCCGCCGAGACCATATAACACCGGTCTTGAAAGACCTAAATTGGCCCCCAGTACGTTTTTGAGCACAATTCAAAGTGTTGGTGCTGACCTTTAAAGCCCTAAATGGCCTCGGTCCAGTATATCTGAAGGAGCGTCTCCACCCCCATCGTTCTACCCGGACACTGAGGTCCAGCACCAAGGGCCTTCTGGTGGTTCCCTCACTGCGAGAAGCCAAGTTACAGGGAACCAGGCAGAGGGCCTTCTTGGTAGTGGCGCCCTCGCTGTGGAATGCCCTCCCACTAGATGTCAAAGAGAACAATAACTACCAGACTTTTAGAAGACATTTGAAGGCAGCCCTGTTTAGGGAAACTTTTAATGTTTGATGTATTACAGTATTTTAATATTTCTTTGGAAGCTGCCCAGAGTGGCTGGGGAAGCCCAGCCAGATGGGCGGGGTATAAATAATAAATTATTATTATTATTATTATTATTATTATTATTACTACTACTACTACTACTACTACTATCTGGGCAGTTATCTTTCCACAAGGGCCAACATTGATGCCGAAATCCAGCATCACCTGAGCTCTGCGAGCGCAGCTTTCTCCCAACTGAAGCGCAAAGAGTTTGAGGACCAGGAAATTCACAAGGAAACCAAAATACTTGTTTACAAAGCTATCGTACTACCAACTTTACTGTACACTTGTGAAACATGGACCACTTATAAACACCATCTCCACCTCCACAAAAGATTCCTTCAACGGTGTCTCCGAAATTTTTTACACATCACTTGGGAAGACAAGCGAACTAATGTCAGTGTAGTGGAAGAAGCAAAGATCACTGGTGTCAAAGACTTCCAGGTCCAATCGGATGCGGCTGGGTCTCTGGGCTTTGGCTTGTACTTCAGGGGACGTTGGTGCGTGCAGCGATGGCCAACGGAATGGCAGGGTCAGGCCATCACGCGGGATCTCACCTTTCTTGAGTTTTTTCCAATAGTGGTGGCCGTTCACATCTGGACGGAGGAGTTTCGAAATCGCCGCGTATGCTTCAGGACCGACAACCTGGCAGTGGTGAACATACTAGCCAGGCAGTCATCTCGGTCTGCGAGGGTTTCCTCCCTTCTGCGGGCGTTCGTTCTCTGGTGCCTTGAGTACAACATAATTTTTTCAGCCAAATTTATTCCTGGGACCTGTAATGATATAGCCGATGCCTTGTCTCGCTTTCAGATATCTCGCTTCCGGTCGCTAGCACCTGGTGCACAACCGTTGCCCGAACCCTTTCCGGAGCACCTGTGGAACGTTGGAGACGCAAAGTGATACAGGGAGTATTAGCGTCTGTCGCACCCTCCACTCTCAGGTCTTACAAGAAGGCCTGGTGCGATTTCCTGGGTTTCAGGTCTGGGTTATCTGGGCTGTCGCATAACGTACCACCTACCAATGACGATGCTCTGCAGTACCTTTCCCATCTTGACGATTTGGGACGTGCTCTCAAAACCTTAAAGATACATGTAGCTGCCATCAGCTTCTTTTCAAAAGCCACATTTTCCTCCGACCCGTGTAGCGACTTCCTGATCCGCAGAGCTATTGAAGGTTGGGGCAGGTCACAACCCCCCAGGGCCGAGGGCCGTAAGCCAATTTCTTATGGGTTGCTATCTCAGATACACGCGAAGCTCAGATCAATTTGCTGGACCAAGTTTGAGGCCCGCCTCTTTTCCGCGGCGTACGCTATCGCCTTTTTTGGCGCTCTGAGAGTTGGCGAAGTTGTGGTTGAAGCTAGCGCAGGAGGTTCAACGCGCGGCCTCCTTATGGAGGACGTGCAGTTGTCTGAATCTACTTTGACGGTCCGGATACGTCAGTCCAAAACTGATCAGGCCGGTAGGGAGGTTCTAGTTAAGCTTACAGCGTCGGCGCAGCAGGGCCCATGCCCGGTGAAGGACACTAGGCGGTACCTCTACCTCAGACCACCCGGCCCTGGTCCGCTTCTGGTTCATGAAGATGGGTCACCCTTGTTGAGACACCAATTTACCAGGGTACTCCTCAAAGCTATTGAGGCGTGTGGTTTATTTTCCCGGGAGTATGCTGCGCACTCATTCAGAATTGGCACCGCAACAACAGCCGCCCACTTAGGTCTGCCTGCGGATAAGATTAAAGAAATGGGCCGGTGGAAATCCAACGCTTATAAAAGTTATATTCGCTAGAATGCGCCCTGCTTTATCACCCCTACTTACCAGCTTCTCTCTGTCCTTTCATCCTCAGCTGTGCCCAGGAGAAGCGTGTGGATTTGTGGCCACAGTATAGTCCATTGGGCCCGCGTTCGGGCGGTCAGCTGCGGCCTCGCGCCTAATCTTGGTTTACCGCTTGGAGTTCGAGTTTCCTGGTTTTCAAGAAGAGGCATGCGTTGGGAAGAGCTTATGCCATTGCTGTGGGAGAAAGTAGCCACGTTCAGCCCTCCCGACATCCTTGTCATTCAATTAGGGGAGAATGACCTTGCTAACAGAAGGAGTGTGGACTTGTTGTGGAACATAAAAAGAGACTTGGATGCGTTTGCTGCTTTGTGTCCCAGAACGACGGTGTTCTGGTCCGCCTTCTTGAAGAGAACTTTTTGGCCCGGTGCGCAGAGCTGTATGGCCATTGAAAAAACCAGGAAACTCGTAAATCGGGCAGTGGCCCGTTGGGTGCGCTTCATGAATGGCTGAATCATTTATCATGACCGTATCCGGATCGGTGACCAAGCCTTATACCGGAATGACGGGGTGCATCTATCAGACCTGGGGAACGACATTTGGTTAGATAGTGTCATCAAAAGCATTTGGGATTGGTTACAGCCGTGAGGGTATTGGCGGCGAGTCTTTTCGGCTCGGGTGGCGGTTAGGCATTGAAATAATGTTTTGTGGTGTGTCGAAGGGCTAGGTGTGGCCATCGCCTATGCCTTCAATTTTTGGGTATTCCGTTAAAGGAATCTGGCGGTCGTGTACTCTGTCCGATGCCTGCTTGGCGGGAGGCCATGGCACGACCCTCGGTGACATCAGGGGTGAGCCTATAGTTGGATTAGCATCAACAGGCTCCACCTACTGGTGAATAAACCCACTTGTTTTAGACATCCAATGCCTAAGCCAATACCTTTTCACTGCTGTAATCAATAAAGTTGTGGCCTTTTCTTGCCCATTAACCTTATATCACATGTCCTGGCGTATTCATTTCACACTGCGGGGGACGGGTCCTCGAACCACAAAGACTCTCCTCCCTGGAAGAGAGGGGAGTGGTTGTGGACGGGAGCCCGAGCTCCCCCCCTAGCAGGGGGCGTTAGCCCCCTGCCTCCTCCTCTCACCTGGCTGGCGCCCACGCCCCTCGGCAGGCACCCAACCAGGTGCCTCCGAGGGGGCGTCTACAGCAGCCTTTTGCTGCGGCGCCAGCCTCTCCTCTGCCTCATTCTTCTCCGCCGTCCCGTCGCGAGTCACCCACCCTCCACTCCCTTTGAGTTTGGGGTTAGGTCATTGGCCTTGCTATGGACCTTAGGTTGGTCGCCCTGGTTGTCCAGGGGGCCTGGTAGGAATTTTTCCATTTGGCATTAGGCTTTGTGGTTTTTTCGCCTACCTCATAGCAATCGTCACAACTTTTGTGGTATTGGTGGGTAGGTTAGGCATTGGAATAATGTGTTGTGGTGTGTCGAAGGGCTAGGTGTGGCCATCGCCTATGCCTTCAATTTTTGGGTATTCCGTTAACGGAATCTGGCAGTCGTGTACTCTGTCCGATGCCTGCTTGGCGGGAGGCCATGGCACGACCCTCGGTGACATCAGGGGTGAGCCTATAGTTGGATTAGCATCAACAGGCTCCACCTACTGGTGAATAAACCCACTTGTTTTAGACATCCAATGCCTAAGCCAATACCTTTTCACTGCTGTAATCAATAAAGTTGTGGCCTTTTCTTGCCCATTAACCTTATATCACATGTCCTGGCGTATTCATTTCACACTGCGGGGGACGGGTCCTCGAACCACAACTGGGAAACACTGGCCTGTGAGCACTCCAATTAGAGAACAATCTTTACCAAAGGTGTCATTGACTTTGAAGAAGCACAAACTCAGGGCAAAAAGGAGAAATGAGCTAAGAGGAAGGCACCTTTGGCAAACCCTAACCATGATCAATTCCCATCTGGAAACCTATGTTCCCACTGTGGAAGGACATGTGGATCCAGAATTGGCCTCCACAGCCATTTGCGGTCTCATGGTACAGTGGTACCTCGGATTAAGAACTTAATTCGTTCTGAAGGTCCGTTCTTAACCTGAAACTGTTCTTAACCTGAGGTACCACTTTAGCTAATGGGGCCTCACGCTGCCACCGCATGATTTCTGTTCTCATCCTGAAGTAAAGTTCTTAACCCGAGGTACTATTTCTGGGTTAGCGGAGTCTGTAACCTGAAGCGTCTGTAACCTGACGCGTCTGTAACCCGAGGTACCACTGTACTTGGCTACAAGTGATCGCCAAAGAAGAAGCAAGAAGTGTTCAATTCCCACCTCTCTACTGCAGTTCAGTGCAGCTTGCGAAAAGATCTCCAAGTCAGCATCTAATACAGCATTTGAATCCTCACAAGGAGATGCAGCTGGATTCAAAAGCCGGGTGGTGGTGGTGGAACCCATGTAGTCAATTGTAGGTACGTCAGCGGGATTCTTTGGAGCCAAGATGATGATGACAATCTATAGGGGACGTATTCAGTGCACTTGTTCCATCAGCTCAATAACTTTTAGATGTGCAACATAAATGCTCCCCTTGCTTCTCTCCCCGTACCTCACCATACCTTCTGAATTTGTTCTGGGTGTTCTCCCAAACCTCTGAAGCAGATCTGGGAAGGTTGCAGAGGGAGGAGATGGTGGACATTCCAGTGTGTAAATGGAAATTCTTGCACTAATGGAACAAGTGCACTGGATACCACTCTTAGTCCCCACTCAGACCCTGAAATCTTTCATCCTGTATTTCTCTACGTATTTGCTTGGTCTTCTCCTTCTCCCGCACATCAACATTCTCAAGAGGCATGCGTGATTATGTGCTTCCCCCTCCTGCAGTCATAGAAAATGCAACCGTGACATAAGGGGAAGATTATCATTTGCTTTAAAATGGGACAATTATTCCATTATCGTTCACCTCAAAGCCTTCCAGTACACTAATTTAAAGCCATCTAGGACAGTCTGCAATCTGCGGAGTTAACAAAAGCTGCAGAGAAAATGGAATTTGTACTTTTTTCCCTCCCTTTGGAAGGTTGATCGAGGCTGAGTCAATACACTGAAATAATTAAATACATACTTTACAAAGAAATAAAAGTTTCTAGTACAAATAGCCTTCTCTACACAATTTCACCGAATCTCAAACAATATGCCCGTGCATTATTTCAAGCTGAATACAAGATAAGTGATGTGTATAAAGATTTTGTGCTCATTTTACTGACCGAGCAAAGGTAACTGGTTTTTACCTTCCAAGATGAGGCTGTTGCATGCAAAAAACGGTTCATCTCAAAATTAATCTCTATTTTTAAATGTAAATCCATTGGTAGAGACACAATAAGAAAGCAAAGACTGCAACGCCTTCATTCAGTAGTCATGCAAGTTCAAATGGTGCACAGATTGCTCTGTCTTCTCCGCATCCTGATGTCCTGTTCGGCGTGAGGGCAGAGGGCCAAACAAGATGCGATGTCAATTGTGCAGATGCAAGAAATGTGGACATTAATTGTGTTCACACAATTAAGATCAAGTCTAATTTGGTTTTAAGAAAACTCCTAAATTGGCTAATGGAGCTTGGCAGCCACTGTCTTATCTCATGGAATCCAAATTAGGAATGTATGATGTGAAACCTGTTTTGGTTTGATATATCAAAAATTGACCTTGTGTTTCCAGAGCACTTCTGCTTGGGAGAAGATACACATATATATAAAACGGAAGTAGGATTTTCTAAATTGTAAATCTGGATCCTGTAATAAGCTTATATAGTTTCTCCTTTGTGTAATTACAGGGTTTGTTTTCCACGCATGCTTTGTTCTATATGCATGCCTACTCTTGTTTGTCCTGATTTAGGTTAGGTCTCATCCACTATGCAGAGGTGGAAATTCAGTGATGGACAGTGCCCCCTGCTTTTAGTGCTGTTGCTATGACGTCATGAGGGCATAGACATTGAGAAGTTTAGGGGAGGAGCCAGATTGTTCCTCTCCATCCCCTCCAACATCCCCTCCAACTCTTTCCCTTCCAACATTTTTCTGATGGAAATAGGGATGTCCTAAGGAAAAGCAAGACATTCTGGGATCAAATCAGAAACTGGGCAGCTTCTACAAATCCAGGACTGGCCCTGGAAAATAAAGACAATTGGAGGGTCTGTATTCCCCATGCTCAAAAGTCAAAGAGCAGTTTATTTCAGGTGTTTTTTTCACAATAGCTACACCTCCCGTCTCTTGTTTTACAATATTCTGCAAATATTGAGGTGCTCCTGGGCCTGGCAATACCTCCATTTTGTGAATATGTGGTGCCCATTCCCTATGTATAAATCCACACTAAAGAACACAGGTTCCATATTAATATGTGATATGTGAGAGATTTTTGCCCTCTGATCAAACTTCTGAATAGCTATTGCTACCTTCTCTCCTATGGATCTCCCTTAAGAATTGCTTTCACTTCCCAATCAGCATTTATTGATGGATTACTTCTGGCTTATTCTCAGCTGAGCACAAACATTATGATACAGTAAAGGCATTATTGGCAGAAATGTTATGTCTGTAAGCACACTGTGTTAAATACCTTTCGACCATCTGCTTCAGGTTCATAACCAGAATATGAGATGGACATGTTTGGCAGCAGCTAAAATGGTTCAGTCAGAAGTGAGGCATAAATAACTAAACATGCATTTATTGCTCTCACACCATGAAGTGAGTGGGACATTTTTCCTATAAGGAAGTATTGCTTTTGGGCGGGGGGGGGGGGGGAGCGTTGAAATTATTTTAGCGTTCAGAGAAGGGTTCTGTTAGATCATAGAGGGTCCCAGCTGTTTCAGCCTTGCCCTGAACCAAGGTTCCTGCATTGCAGACCAGGATGACTCCGGATAAAACATTTACAGACCCTAATCTGTGCACTCTACCTGTAAAACATACCAAATAAAAAAGGATGCATAGTGCTTTTTGAGTGGTGAAAACACTTCACACGCATTATCTCAGTAATGCTTAGACAACTCTGTAAAGTAGACCAGTGATAGGATTCCCATGTTGTAAACGGAGAGCGTCTTTCTTAAGGCTGCAGTCCCTCAAATAAGTGTTGGAAATGTAAAGAGAAAGAAGGTTCTTTTTATCATATGTGGTGGTAAGGTTAAAGCTTACTGGGAAATGATATATATACCGGTAATGAATTGGAAAAGATGTTTAAAATAACATTTGTAAAAAAAAAAACCAGAAGCGGCAAGAATGTTACTTGCCCAAAAATGGAAAGAAGAAGAAGTCCCAGCGAAAGAAGAATGGATACAAAAACTTATGGAACATACAGAAATGGCAAACATTACTGGAAAAATGAGAAATCAAGACAACAAACTTTTTATAAAAGAATGGAAATGGTTTATTGAATATTTACAAATAAACTGTAAACAGATAAGAACATTGGCAGGATTATTGTAATAGCCTGTCGTTTTATAAGAGTATATATTTAAAGTAGGTGAATAAATGAGCAAATTAAGTTAATTTGGAATATGCAGAAAATATATTTTTAAAAAAATTGAAGGAACTGCAGAAAGAGGAGGAAGGAAGTTGAGTTTTGGAATATTAAAATGATTGTAAAATTATTGAAGTGTATAAAACTGAAAATCATAAACAAAATAATAATATAAAAGGCTGCAGTCCCAACCCCACTCACTAGCTTAAGAACACTGCTCTAGTCAAAATAGAAATGTTCCACTGCCACCATCTTTGAAATCTGTCCTGTTCCCTGCCTTTGATGTTTAACCGTCTCCCAGAAATATGCAGGTCCCTTGTAGGTCCCTTCTTTTCATCAGCTTTTCCTCTTTCTCACCTACACCTGCCTCTCCTTACTGCTTTATTTCTTGCTTCTGGACAGCTTTGGGTGGCTGTGGGCCACTCAGCCCAGACTCCTCCAACTAGGCAGGCACAATTTGGCTCAGGATTCGAGCCCCTGCTGAATCCAGTGCATAGCCCTAATATTCAGACCCTCTTTTCCAGGGATGGTCCTGGATTTACAAATGCTGTCCTGGTTCCTGATTTGATCCCAAAATGTCTCCTTTTCCCTTAAAGGTAAAGGGTAAAGGGACCCCTGACCATGAGGTCCAGTCGTGACCGACTCTGGGGTTGCGGCGCTCATCTCGCTTTATTGGCCGAGGGAGCTGGTGTACAGCTTCCAGGTCATGTGGCCAGCATGACTAAGCCGCTTCTGGTGAAACCAGAGCAGCGCATGGAAACGCCGTTTACCTTCCCGCTGGAGCAGTACCTATTTATCTACTTGCACTTTGACGTGCTTTCGAACTGCTAAGTTGGCAGGAGCAGGGACCAAACAATGGGAGCTCACCCCGTCGTGGGGATTCGAACCGCCGACCTTCTAATCGGCAAGTCCTAGGTTCTGTGGTTTAGACCACAGCGCCACCCGCGTCCCCCCAAGGATGGTGTAGAGCAGGGCTAATGAAGGCCAAGGCCTGGAAAGAGTGGCACGGGCCACATTTGGCCCTCAAGGCTGAGGTTCTCTACCCCTGCTGCAAGCCACAGGCTGTTTCCCAAGGGTGTCACGCTCTCCCACTGCCTGTGCCATTTCTGGCACTCATGGCAAAGACGGGCCACCAACAAATTGTGTGATCCCATTCTGCCGGCATCCACCTGCCATGGAGCAAGCATGTACAGTCAATCACTTGAGAAAAGTCAGAGACCTTCTTCATGTGCTTCAAAAATCCCCCAATATAGTACTAAGAAAGCTTGGAGAGGAGCTTTGAGACACTCATCAGTGTGCAGCTGACCCAGCAGTTTCTTTTGTATTGCATCTGTTGTCAGACATTTTTGTCTAAATAATTCACTTTTTTAAAAAAAAACAACAACAGATGGTACCTAAGTGTTCTTCTCATAGTTCTCTCCAGTAAGTCCCTTGTCCCCATACTATGGCATAATAAATTGGTTTATGTCTGATGCTAATATAAAATACAGTGTGTTGCAGGATCCCTCTGGATTCAAGGCAATGGAAGGGTCAGAGCGTAATAAAGGTAGTATATCAGTTCTCTATGAGGCTGGGCTGAGCTTCCAACTCCCAATGGGGATAGACCTCGTTGGACCGTTGGGGTTCAACAACACTGTAAGATATTAACAACAAAGGAAGTCCACAGGTTCCTCTGGACAAAGGGGCAAGCAAAGGCCCTGCTATTTCCAAATAATAATTTATTATTTACACCCCGCCCATCTGGCTAGGTTTCCCCAGCCACTCTGGGCACCTCCCAACAGAATATTAAAAACACGATAAAACATAAAACATTTTAAACTTCCCTAAACAGGGCTGCCTTCAAATGTCTGCTAAAAGTCAGATAGTTGTTTATTTCCTTGATGGGGGAGGGCGCTACACAGGGTGAGCACCACTACCAAGAAGGCCTTCTGCTTGGTTCCCTGTAGCCTCACTTCTTGCAGTGAGGGAACTGCCAGAAGGTGCTCAGACCTGGACCTCAGTGGCTGGGCTGAATGATGGGGGTGGAGACACTTCTTCAGGTATACTGGGCCAAGGCCATTTAGGGCTTTAAAGGTCAGCACCAATATTTTGAATTGTACTCAGAAACGTACTGGGAGCCAATGTAGGTCTTTCAGGACCGGTGTTATATGGTCTCGGTGGCCACTCCCAGTCTAGCTGCCGCATTCTACCAGTGACTACCAGACTAGCTGCCGCATTCTAAATTAGTTGTGGTTTCTGGTAGCCCCACATAGAGTGCATTGCAGTAGTCCAAGCAGGAAATAACTAGAGCATGCACCACTCTGGTGAGACAGTCTGGGGGCAAGTAGGGTCTCAGCTTGCGTACCAGATGGAGCTGGTAGACAGCTGCCCTGGACACAGAATTGACCTGCACCTCCATGGACAGCTGTGAGTCCAAAATGACTCCCAGGCTGCACACCTCGTCCTTCAGGGGCACAGTTACCCCATTCAGGACAAGGGAGTCCTCCACATCTGCCTGCTCCCTGTCCTCTCAAAACAGTACTTCTGTCTTGTCAGGATTCAACTTCAATCTGTTAGCCGCCATCCATCTTCCAACCGCCTCCAGACATGCACACAGTCCTTGAGATACCTGAAACTAAATCTTGGGTCATGTACTCTACCATTGATCTGTCTCCTCTAAAACCCCCAAACTAGTATCATTTTTTTAAAACCAGTTTTGCATTGTATTCGTAAAGCCCCCCATGAATGGAATATAAATCAAGTTAGACATGTGGAACATCTATTATAAATCAAAGGAATACAAGTTATGATGCTACACCCCAGTGGAACGTAACACCTTATAAATTTGTTTAGGGCCTTAGTTGGTAGTTTTATACAACTGGGAATGGAGAGTGAAAAATGTAACACAGTGGATTGACATGGGAGTGGCCACAAGTGACTTTTATAGATAAGGAGGAGCATCATGTGCCTTTCAACATAATGTATGACTTTGGAAACTGGCAAGGTGATAGTGAGGATAATGGGTTTTTTCCCCCCAAGTTATTTTTCAAAGAGAAAGCAACCTTTGAAGATCTCGCTAGAACTATATTTATCTTAGGTAAGAAGAATTCAGATGTGACATGTGACATTAATAACATTAATTTGCAGACTCAGAACGGAGGGAGTGATAACCTTGGAGTCAGTCCTGTTGGCAAGGTACTGAAACTGAATGAGGTCTTCAGATGTCAGATTCATTGATGTATTTCGGTGCTTTGAGATTTGTTGAATGAAGGCACCAGAGGGGTTCAACCACTGGAACAAGAGATAGGGATATAAATATTTGTAATGTTAATGTTCTAATCAGGTTTACACCATTCTAAACCTACAAGGACAAAATCAATTTATTCTAAATATACAACTTTGAGTGTTAGGACGGGTTTTTAAATTATGGGTGCCAGGAGAAAACAAAAGTTTATTTATAACAAAGCTGTCGTTCTAGGACAATCATATTTTTATTAGATTTTTAACAGCAATTCTGTATCTTGCCTTACAAAGCTTACATGCATCTTTTTAAAAGTCACCTTGTTTTCTAAAGTGAAAAAGTGTCATCTTTGGTACTATTAGTCAGCGTGTTGCGTTAAGCAAGCTGATTTTATGAGCTGCAGAAAACCCATGGCTCATAAACTAGCTGAGGTGAGTGAATTATGACAGTCTTTCAACTACGTTAATGAAATTCCTAAAACATCAGCATGGTACATTAGTCTCCCTAACATTTAGCTTTATTAAACACACAGATCAATGAGAGGCTGTCTTGTATGTCAATTGTTTGACTCCTTTCAAACAGAATTAATGCTTTTATGACAGAAGGTTCGGTAAACATATGACATTAAGGCCAACGGCATGAGAGGTTGCTGGCATGGGGAAAAGCCAGCATTTGAACCAGGAACCACTTAACCAGCAGCCAGAAACCTGTGGCCTTCCAAATGTTACTGAATCACAGCTGTCATAATCCTTTACTATTAGCCATGCTGCATAGGACCAATGGGAGTAGAGAGTCCAACATCTGGAATGCCAAAAGTTCTCTAAACTCTATGATACTCCAAAGTCAGTGTTACTGAGGAAAGCTCGTATAAATGTTTCCCCCTCCTTTTAACCAAGGGTGTTTCCATACTAGGTGTTTGTGTGATGAGGGAGGGAGGATGAATCCACAATACTGAGGACTCACCTGCTCTAAAACTGGTGGGTCATGACCCAAATTGGATCAAGGGTCCACTTCAGAATATGCAGAATTGCTGTACGTTGAAAGAAAATTATATGAAAATGACGTACCGTTGGTACTTAACTCCTAGTAAGTTAGCAAAAGTGTATAAGACAGGTACAAATATCTGTTGGAAATGTGAAGAAAAAGAAGGCACCTTTTACTGTATGTGGTGGACGTGTAAGGTAACAAAAGGATTCTGGGGAATGATATAAAATGATATAAAAACATAAAACCTCAGAAGGGAAAAGAGAATCCATAAAGTTTTCAAAGTGGCAGCAAGAACATCCATGGCTGGAGATATTTTCTGATGTTATGATATCCCGTGTCTGCAAAGAATTTGCCTGGGCGGAGGACACAAATTTTGTGAATGCAGCACATTATATAAGAATGAAACTGTTTATATGCTAATATTTATATTCTGCATATATACAGTTTTATACATTTGTTAAATGTGCCATTTTTGTGATGTGGAAGGAAGTGGGTGATATCCAACCAAGAGGAGTTAGTGAATAAAAGTCCCAGGAAATGTAATCAGTGACCATTATCAGTTATCCTGGCAGACAGGATTTCTGCTGTAGACCAGCCTCCTATGATGTATGTATGATGATTTTGGGGTGGTCTTTGGCTAAGGGGGTTTGGCAATGTTAAAAGTCTATAAAGTTTCCTGCACACTTTTGTTCAGGGTCTCTCCCTCCTTGGAATGAGGGGAGGCAACTCTGGTGCAACAGAAAAATA
Source organism: Podarcis pityusensis (assembly GCF_964106645.2). Classification (NCBI taxonomy): domain Eukaryota; kingdom Metazoa; phylum Chordata; class Lepidosauria; order Squamata; family Lacertidae; genus Podarcis; species Podarcis pityusensis. The sequence continues at coordinate 89,034,889 of NC_138027.1, forward strand.
TAATAATAATAATAATAATAATAATAATAATAATAATAATAATAAAAAAATATCTGCCTTGCTTTCCACTGGATCCAGTCTCCAGCCATTTTTCTTTGACCAGTGCTGGACTTAGGGGTGTATGTGCACATTTAAACAACTACCAATGGATCTCAGTTTTCCTGGCTTGGAGAAACTCACAAACACACAAATGTCTGCAGTTTTGTGCAAATCAGTTTGGAGAGAAGGAAGGCAAGGTGGGACTCGCTAGCTTGGGGAGGAATTGTCTAATTCCTCAGCTGGAGTAGGCTAAGGGCAGGTGAGGATGACGCCTGAGGTAAGTGAAAACTCATCAGAGACAGAGTTGCAAATGGCAACAAAATATCTGTGCAAGGAAAAGTAGCTGGTTCACTCAAGTGTGTTGCAAGTAGAAAAACTGTTTGTATTGAAGTGAGAGATGTAGTTTACTTGCCCGAATTAACAGTTTGCTAAGTGTGCTGGTCCAGGGGGGAGGTTACCGTGGGGCGAGGTTCAGGACCTGTGTCGAGGGTCGGCAGACAGTCCTCCACGGGCGAAGCGGGGTCCACAGCGAGGAGCCGGGCAAGGACAGGAACTCTGGGGGAACAGGACTGGGTGCTGGCCGAAACAGCTCTTCAACGACATTGCTCCCGCAACCTGGGACCGGGCTGACTGGTCTTTATCATCTCTGAGGCCAGTGGCAGCCCCAGCCCCCAGGTGACCCGCCTTTCCTAGCCTTAAGGCGAGCACTCCTCCTGAGAGAACTTAGTTCCCTCCTCCTCTCTGCCCTGAGCCTCTGCAGCTCAGGAGAGGCCGGTGGGTTACTGGACCAAGGGGGAGACTCACTTTCCCCTGACAGGGCTGGGAGTGGCGCACCTGTAGGCAATGCGTCCTCAATCGCCTCCGGAGCCAGAGTTGATTCACCTGGTCCTGCTCCCGAGGATCCGGCACAGGTGCAGGCGCTTCAGGATCAAGGCCCTGCCCCAGCTCAGCCGGCCCTGGAGGCGGGGACTCCTGTGCAGGCTGGGATTCTTCCAGTTCAGCCTCTGAATCGGATTCCCAGGCCATCATACTAAGTGTGACAACCCTGACCAACTGTGGTTTTAATGTAAATTTGAACCACAACAAATGTACAGTTGCCAAAGATGGTGTTTTGTATGGACAAAATTTTGAAAGTGATGGATCAGGCGGCGGGGGGGCGGGGTGCTTGTGTGCTTTGCTCCAGAATCAGGATTATAGCAGACCTGCCAAAAATGGGTTTGGTGAGAGGAATGGAAACAAAGCCTTATAAAGTTGACCTAAGTAGTGAAGTAGCCCAGGTGGGGCTTGGTAGCTTGGGAAGCAGGTGTGTGATGCCTCACCTGGATTAGGCTCAGGTGAGGGTTAGATGCCTCGTAAGGCCTCGTAAAGCCCAGAGTATATAACAGGAAGACCGCCGTGGTCAGGCCTGCATACAACTTAGAACCTGAACATCACAAGCCTGGAAGTGAGTGTTCTGGTTTTCAATTTTTATTTATTTTTATTTTTTTTAGAATTCAAATGTGTCCTGAGTCCTGCGCTTCCATTTTTACAGAGATTGCACTGATTGGGCCTGGTTCACAATTTTTTTTTTTTATTTTTTTATTTTTTGGAAGTCGAATGTGTCCTGACTCCTGAGCTTCTGTTTTTTGTCTTGCACTTCTGTTTTTACAGAGATCGCACTGATTAGGCCATTGAGGAGAAGCACCCTGGCAGCGCTTTGCAGCCCAGCCGCTCTGACATGAGAGAGAGAGAGGGAATTCTGAAAGATCGTGCTGATTGGGGCAATGGGGAGAAATGTTTTAGGGGTAGTTTTTCAACAGCCTGGAACGGATTAATCCATTTTGCATTACTTTCTATGGGGAAGCGTGCCTTGGTTTTGGAATGTTTTGGTTTTGAAACGGACTTCTGGAACAGATTAAGTTTGAGAACCAAGGCACCACTGTATGTGAAAGCATCTTTAAAATCAAATATGTGTAGGATTATTTGTATAATAGGTGTAAATGGGTGAATAAACCATATTTCGTAAAGTTAAAACAGTCTCCACCGTGTCTCAATTCTCCGAAGGACCCCAGACCCCAGGTGTTTTCCTGGAACCCCTTGGCTTCTTGCTGAGTAGGGGTGGGCACCTAACGTTTTAAACATCATCATCATCATCATCATCATCATCATCATTATTATCATCACATTTTGGCCATGGCAACTCAAAGTGACTTACAGTATTTTAAGCAAAAAACAAACAAACAAAACCAACACAAACATAAAACCAGCATAAAAAGCCCTACATTAAAAAATATCACCCACACAAAAAGCCCATACATAGTTGAAAGCCAAAGTCCTGTTTAAGAATAGAGTTAAAGTAAGACATACAGGTTTTAGAAAAGCATACTTGGCTTCAAGTCTGGATCTACTCCAAAATGCTGACTTCCACAAACAGATGTGATTACAGTCTCCTGGCGACAGCAATTTTGCAGTAGCTTGGCTGAGCCCAGCTGGTCCACTGAAAATATGTCCAAATGGATTGTTGATTGGCGTGTATTCCTTCATCTGATCACTGCCCCATGTAATCAACATGCTTGGAACATGACCCTTTTAATGTGCTGAACCCCACAGATTATTCTTTGAAATGTGGCATTCTATAGCTATGGGATTACAATTTCTGAAAATGAAGTACTGGAGAGTATCAGATGTTGCAGAGTATTTTATTATGGCTTTGAAGGAAAACATGTTTAATTGCAACATCTGTTCTCTTATGAACCCTGCAACTCTATAATAACCATTCCCAGTCAGTGCAGTTCTCTTTTTTTCCCATCATCGTCTTCTGTCCTATTTACTAAAATCATGTAATAAAGTGAAAATTTGTTTGGACACTAACTCCATTAAGAAAATGGGGCAGAAATGTGAGAATTCTCAGACAGACAGAGAAAAAAGTAGACATGAGTCATCATTTTCAAATTCCTGCTTGAGCCATTTTCAAATTCCTGTTTTAAATGCTGTTTTCCCTACACACTTGGGGGCATCAAACACCCTCACCCCGCTGCTTCTCATTTATATGTTGCTGGATTCGCAAGTCACTTTAAATATTTTATGGATAAATTCTGAACAGTACAATTCACAGATCCATTTGGGCATCACTGATGAAACAGCATTGTCAATAACCTCCAAAAGAATTGCCTCCAAAATAGTACAAGCTACAGATCTTGACTTGAGCCCTGCAGAGAAAACCTGCAGGTTCACTTACCACCTTTAAAATGGAATTGTTCTGGAAAATACGGCTTTATCACAATGTCACTCGTGGTTATGAGCAGCTGGTGCCTTCCTCCCCAAAACAGACAAAGACAATGTCTATGTGCCTTTTGGAAGACACATGAAGGCAGTCTTGCTCAGCTTGCTCTTTATGGGCAGGTGTGGGGGGTTCCTTGGTCCTGAATGGGGTAACTGTGCCCCTGAAGGACCAGGGGCGCAGCCTGGGAGTTATTTTGGACTCACAGCTGTCCATGGAGGCGCAGGTCAATTCTGTGTCCAGGGCGGCTGTCTACCAGCTCCACCTGGTATGCAGGTTAAGACCCTACCTGCCCGCGGACTGTCTCGCCAGAGTCGTGCATGCTCTAGTTAACTCCCGCTTGGACTACTGCAATGCGCTCTATGTGGGGCTACCTTTGAAGGTGTCCCGGAAACTGCAATTAATCCAGAATGCGGCAGCTAGACTGGTGACTGGGACTGGCCGCCGGGACCGCATAACACCGGTCCTGAGAGATCTGCATTGGTTCCCAGTACATTTCTGAGCACAATTCAAAGTGTTGGTGCTGACCTTCAAAGCCCTAAACAGCCTCGGTCCTGTATACCTGAAGGAGCGTCTCCACCCCCATCGTTCAGCCTGGACACTGAGATCCAGTGCCGAGGGCCTTCTGGCGGTTCCCTCATCGTGAGAAGTGAGGTTACAGGGAACCAGACAGAGGGCCTTCTCAGTAGTGTCGCCCACCCTGTGGAACACCCTCCCTTCAGATGTGAAGGAAATAAGCAGCTATCCTATCTTTAAAAGACATCTGAAGGCAGTCCTGTTCAGGGAAATTTTTAATATTTAATGCTGTACTGTTTTTAACACTTGATTGGGAGCTGCCCAGAGTGGCTGGGGAAACTCAGCCAGATGGGCGGGGTATAAATAATAAATTATTATTATTATTATTATTATTATTATTATTATTATTATGTGTGGAAACCTGACCCCCCCAAGTTCAGGAATGGGCAGGGCTCAACCCTGATAATGATGGTGAAAATTGGGTTTAGAGACAGAGTGTCATGTCTCCTTTCTTCAGGGATTAAGAATGGAATGCCTCTTTCATTCATTCGCAAAGCAACTCCTGGAGGAGGGGAGGGAGATAGTATTGAAATTTTGTTTCTGATGTTTTAGATCTGTTTTATATTTGTTTTATGGTTCTCTGTTGTAGGCTATCTTGGAAATCTAGTTTAATAACATTGTTTTGTTTTGTTCTTAAAGGAAGAGTTTGGCATCTTGGCTCTGAGCCCAGTTTTCAACCTTGATCAGGAGGAGGGAGAGGGAGAGGGAGGGGGAGGAGGTCAGCGGTTCAAATCTCTGCGATGGGGTGAGTTCCCATTGTTCAGTCCCTGCTCCTGCCCACCTAGCAGTTCAAAAGCATGTCAAAGTGCAAGTAGATAAATAGGTACCGCTCCTGCGGGAAGGTAAACGGCGTTTCCATGCACTGCTCTGGTTCGCCAGTAGTGGCTTAGTCATGCTGGCCACATGACCTGGAAGCTGTACGCTGGCTCCCTCAGCCAATAAGGCGAGATGAGCGCTGCAACCCCAGAGTTGTCCATGCCGGGACCTAACGGTCAGGGGTACCTTTACCTTTAAGGAGTCTCAAAGCGACTAACAATCTCCTTTCCCTTCCTCCCCCACAACAAACACTCTGTGAGTTGAATAAGGCTGAGAGGCTTCAGAGAAGTGTGACTAGCCCAAGGTCACCCAGCAGCTGCATGTGGAGGAGCGGGGAAGCGAACCCAGCTCACCAGATTATGAGTCTACCACTCTTAACCACTATATCACACTGGCTGTGCTTGGAGGAAATTTTCCCTGTGCCCAGCTCCTCTGCAGAACAATAATCTGACTTGCACATGATATGGAGCATGTGTTCATGACTGAAGCTATTATCTCACTCAAAAACAGCCGTGCTTCTCATACCAAAGTCTACGGGAGAGAACTGTCTCATTTCTCCATGCAGAATTATAGCTCCCAATGCAGAGAGCTGAGCTGCTCTGCCAATGAGACAGAGGTGAAATTTTACCATTTCCTAGGAAAGCCCCCTGCCCACATATTTAATGGGTTTGTTCTGGGAAACACTGGCCTGCGAGCGCTCCAATTGGAGAACAGCCTTTACCATGGGTATTGGAGATGCTCGAACTTGGGACAAAAGGGAGAAACATGCTAAGAGGAAGGCATGCTTGGCAAACCCTCACCATGATCAACTCCAGCCTGGAAGCCTATGTCCCCACTATGGAAGGACGTGTGGATCCAGAACTGGCCTCCACAGTCACATACACAGTCACAAGACCATGTTCATGGAAGACAATCTTACTCGGCTTACTCGGCTGCGATAGAAGAAGAAGAAGAAGAAGAAGAAGAAGAAGAAGAAGAAGAAGAAGAAGAAGAAGAAGCTGTTTAGCAGTAAAGAGAAAACCCTCCTTATGTTTTGACTCTGGCAAAGGCCATTACTGGAGTCTAATTCTTTTGTGTGGTCAATGGCAAGCAGAACCAATAGCCAATGATAGCTTCCTTCTACCAACCAAATATTGGTAAGGTGGTGGGGAAGGACCCATGAATGGTTAAGTCTAGTCAAAGGCGACTATGGGGTGTGGCGCTCATCTCGCTTTCAGGCTGAGGGAGCCGGCGTTTGTCCACAGATAGCTGTTCTGGGTCATGTGGCCATCATGACTAAACCACCTCAGATGCAGTGAGATGCCATGATGGAAGCCAGAGCACACAGAATCGCTGACCAAGAGGGGAAATATACCTAGTGATCGTACGAATATGCAAGACAGTCTTCAGTAAAGCCAAACTGGGGGTGGGGGGGAGATATTTGTCTTTCATTTGGTTTAGAGCAAAACCACTTTGTTCTTCACTTAAATTGACAAATTGCCTCTTAAAGGGTAAATGTTTAGGAGAGTAAATACACCAAGTGTATGGATATTCCGTGCGAATGTGAAAGCAATAAATCACGAGCGGCTTTCAGAAGTACTGCACTAGCTCCTTGACTTGCTGAGTAACTCCCAATGTATATTTTCCATCCAAATGGCTGTGTCTTATCAAAGAAGTAATAAATCAAGCGGGTGGCTGTAGAATTTTTAGAACACAATTCCTTGTTTTGCAGTTACTGTATATAGCTCGGAAGCTACCCGAGGTATTAGATTATTGCTGAATTATCCATTTTAAGCAACTTTTATGAAAGCTCATAAGACTGTGGACACCTGACCTTTAGCCCCTTATATTTCTTACTGTTAAATACCTGTCCAAAAACCGCTACACCATAGAGATAAACAGTTTGTGGAGGACCTTCATTTGACTTCAAAAACTATTGCTCGAGTAAGAGTTGTGAAGCTGAAAAGTGCGCAAGAACGGCTGAAATGACTTTCCTTATGAAATTAGACAGACATGGGCTAAGATAGGCTTCCTCAACCTCAGCCCTCCAGATGTTTTGAGACTACAATTCCCATCATCCCTGACCACTGGTCCTGCTAGCTAGGGATCATGGGAGTTGTAGGCCAAAAACATCTGGAGGGCTGAGGTTGAGGAAGCCTGGGCTAAGAGCAGGATTTGTTTAGCTTGCGTGGAGATTTAGAATCCCCTCCCCTGAATTCAGAAAATTTATTACAGTGGTACCTCAGGTTAAGTACTTAATTCATTCCGGAGGTCCGTTCTTAACCTGAAACTGTTCTTAACCTGAAGCACCACTTTAGCTAATGGGGCCTCCTACTGCTGCCGCACCGCCGGAGCACGATTTCTGTTCTCATCCTGAAGCAAAGTTCTTAACCTGAAGCACTATTTCTGGGTTAATGGAGTCTGTAACGTGAGGTACCACTGTATTTTTATTTTATTTTGATGCTGCCCATCCAAGCTTCACAGGGAGGTGTACAGTATAAAAACACAAAAATACATACCATAGTAGCAAATGGAAACAATAGCCCCCACCTCAAATTTAAAAGGCCATGATTTGTTTAATTAGCCAAAGGCCTGGGAGCAGGTGAATTTTTTTGCCTGAAAATATGTTACAAAGGTGTCTGACAAGCCTCGCTGGTGAGAGCATTCCATAAATGTGGAGCCACTGCAGAAAAGGCCTTTTCTCATGTTGCCACCCTCCAGAACTCTTGTGGAAGAGCAAACAAAGGAGGGTCTCAGATGATGCTCATAGGTTCTGGGCCAGTTCATAGAATCAGAGAATTGTGGAATTGGACAGGACCCTGAACACCATCTAGTTCAACCACCTGCAATGCAGGAATATGCAGCTGTCCCATAAGGGTATCGAACCTGCAACCTTGGCATTATCAACACCATGCTGTAACCATCTGAGCTATCTGGTTCATATGGGGTGGGGTGGTCCCTAGAATTTCCTTTGTAAGAAATAACTGGTAGCTGGTTAAGAAAATCTACTAAAGCTATCTGTTTGGTCAGAGCTACCTAGGAAAGGCTGGTAATTGGGAAAGGAAAGGAAGGAAAGGACATCTCAGTAGCAATCTCTTCCATCTTTCTTTTCCAATCAACATGTGCACATAAGCAACAGTTATTTAACTATTCCTTTATGAATAAAAGTGTTTCTATACTCCCAAATCATATCACAGCAGTTTACAATGTCAAAACACAACAACACCATTAAATAAGATACAAATACAGAACAGGCGATAGTAAAGAGGGCTGGCTAATCAAGATTAAAATGAAACAGCTGTGAAGAAGAAGAAGAAGAAGAAGAAGAAGAAGAAGAAGAAGAAGAAGAAGAAGAAGAAGACATGTTTTATTGTGTAAGTGCTTAATCTGCGATTCTGTTCAAAGCATCTATGGCATGATTCGTTTCCTTCTCTATCTCCTGATATCTCCAAATTTTTTCTTATCTGTGACATAGCTTGCTCACTCCCTTTCGATCACATCAAACATAACTTCGTTTTCTTTCCACCTAGCCGTTTCTCTTCAAGACAACTTAACTAAACCATTTAACTACTTTGGCCTCTTCAGGGCTACCTCTCTCATATTAGGATATGCATTTTATATTGTGTATGTACCCTGGAATCCAATAAATAATAACAAAAGCAACATTAATATTATTGTTATTATCATCATCAGTGCTTTGAGGGGGAAAATCTTTAAATGAAAACTTTTAAAAACAGTTCAATGTGTTAAAAAGAAGAAGAAGAAGAAAAAGAAGAAGATCAGTGAGGTCATCAGTCTTTCCCATGCATTTCAAAATGATCCAATTTACACAGCATTCTGCAAGGGAAACTTCAAGGCAATGCACACAAAACAAATTTTACAAAGAAGCTTCTGTTAGCAGTGTTTGTGTGTTCTGAAACTTGCCCAGTATATGCTTATGTCATTATTTTGTACTGTAAAATCTTACTTGCTCAACTCCTACAAATTAGCCACTGGAGGGAGCTCTAACCCTACAAAAGAAGAAATCATTTTCTTTTTAAACAGAAAACATGCATGCAAACTGCCTTTTATGTAAATAAATATGATGCTGCTCCATAGTCTATAACAATTATGCCACCTTTTGCTAGCCAAGTGTCCCTCAAGTGTTGCTTGAAACACTCTGATGTTTCAAGTCCATTAATGTACACAAAAAATTACATTATTACATTACATTACATTACATTACATTACATTACATTACATTACATTACATTACATTACATTACAAAATAGTTGTTACATCCAGCTAAACCATAGTCAGAGTAATAATAATAACAATTTATTATTTATATGCCACCCATCTGACTGGGTTTCCCCAGCCACTCTGGGCAACTTCCAACAAATTAAAAGCATTAATTGCAGCAAAACATCAAACATTAAAAGCTTCCCTATACAGGGCTGCCTTCAGATGTCTTCTAAAAGTTGCTTTGTTGTTTATCTCCTTGAAATCTCATGGGAGGTGGGTGTCACTACCAAGAAGGCCCTGTGCCTGGCTCCCTGTAACCTCACTTCTTGCAGGGAACCGCCAAAAGGCCCTTCGAGCTGTAACTCAGTGTGCAGGCTGAATTTAAGTAATGGAGTATACCTTCAAGTATACAGGGCCAAAACCGCTTTAAAGGTCAAAGGTTTAATTCAACCCTTTGAATTGGGCTTGGAAATGTGCTGGAAGCCAGTGTTATATGGTCCCAGCAGCCGCTCCCAGTCACCAGTCTGGCAGCCGCATTCTGGAACAGCTGCAGTTTCTAAGTCACCTTTAAAGGTAGCCCCACGTAGAGTGCAATGCAGTTGTCCAAGCAGGAAATAACCAGATGTTTAAGATCTGCAAGAGAGGCATATAATTCAACAAATATAGTTTTTTCTTACAGTGGAAATACCACAACTAAGAGGGAAGCTTTGTCTGTTAGATTTGTTTTCCATGCAGCCCTTAAAGCCACAAAAAGCTTGTGAGAAAAACAAGCAACTTGCCAGGACACAGCACGTCTTGTTGCAAACAGGTCTATTTATTATCTTTTTATCCTGTTTTTCCTCTAAGGAGCTTAAGGCAGTGCATAAGGTCGGTCTTGAGAAAGAGAGACTGGATCAAGGTCACCCAGTCTGCTTCAAGATTAAGCCTGGAGTCCTAACCCCAATTACCTGGAGGGTAAGCACCCCCACACTGAATTCAATCGGCTTTCATTCCGAGTAGCCATGGTTAGGTTTGTGCTGTAACATTTAACCCTGGCATTTGTCACCTGTTAAGTACAACAAGGCTTCTTGGAAAGAAGATAAAGAAGGAAGGGGAGATCCTTTGCGCCAACCTTCCTTCTTGCATTTTGATTGCATGCTGCAGATCAGCTTGTCAGCAACGGTTGCAACTCGCTGTGAACCAATGCAAGGAAACAGTCATTGCAATACAGTCATACCTTGGTTCTTGAATGCCTTGGTATGCGTACATTTTGGCTTCCAAATGTCGCAAACCCCGAAGTAAGTGTTCCGGTTTGCAAATGTTCTTTGGAAGCCAAAGGTCTGACATGTCTATTTTAAACATTCCCCCCCCCCATTTCATTGTATATCATCTCCCCAAAGTTTTTTATTACCTTACATGACCGCCACATAAAGTAAAAGGTGCTTTCTTTTTCTTTCATTTCCGGGAGGTATTTGTACTTGTTCTATACATTTGCATGTGAATACCCCCAAAACCACCCCCAAATGAAGACACAATAGACACAGATTTTAGTTTAAGGTTTTTGGCATTACATTTTTGGCCACAACTTTATTGATTACAGCATGTGAGTGGTTGCTTAGGCATTGGTTCCAGACTACCTGAACTTGCACGGTGGCAGGAACAGGACTGACACTGGGCTCCACCATATGTCAGTAAGGGAAAGCATCCTGGGGGAGCAAGAACTCCTTCGACCTCACAGCTCACCCCAGATGCTCCAGGGGTTCTGGCGTGGCCCTAGCCCCTTGACAGGGTTCGGACAAAAACAATAGTGAGCCCCTGGATTCCTTTAACGGAATTCCCTAACAGCAGCAAAGGAGTTGCAGGCACAGCCAACCACATCCCCTCCCCAAAGCATTGAACCAAATGCCTAACTGCCAACCTTACAAAGTTGTGACGATTTGCTACACGGTAGGCAAAAACCAAGTGGGACCAGCCAATGAGCCAAATGGCAAAATTCCTACCGGGCCTCTGCTCCAAAACAGACGACCCCAAGACAGGCATAGCAAGGCCATAAGAACCACCCTAAATATAGGGAGAGGAGGGCGGGTGATCCACTGCACGTTGCAAGAAAGTGAAACTCTCCAGCAACGTGCAGCAGCCTAAGTAGCCCCTCAGCAGCCAATAGCCAACCCAACTGACCAAATTTCTGCCCCAGCAACAGAGGGGTGACCAATGGGGTGTTGTGGCCATCCAAACGGTCCCGCCCCACAACAGGGAGGCAGTTTCTGGTGATCTCACTACAACACGTGCCCTCCATGATGGAGGACCTGACTTTTGCTAACATACTAGGAGTCAAATACCACCAGTACATCATTTTCATATATTTTCTTTTAATGTACTTGCCATAAATTTCAAATCTGTTTTCCATAACCTTTCCCAATCTGCCATCTGTATATTATGTCCAGACATGCTGTTGTTGTTCCCAAGGTGAAGGGCACAGCACTCCCTGATCAGCAGACCTGTAAAGTATAATGATACTATTTTCCTATTGCAGGTGTGTGTAATATGAGAGTGGTTTACTAAAGACCACCTGGCGAGTCCGTGGCAGATGAATTTGATCCAGGGATTTCCTGATCTGTCACTTGCAGCACAATCCTACATTTATCTTCTCAGAAATTTATCACATTGACTTTGAGAAGACTTACTCCCATGTGTTTATACGGCCGCAGCCTTAATCTATTCATTACCGTGTTGCACTATCACTATAAAAACACTGGGACTTTTTGCTGGGTTTGGATGGTACATCCAATGCATTTTGATCACCAGAAGCAATTGTGAAAGTTGATGATTCCTGTCTAGGAGCAAAGGAACTTATTACATCCTTATATTCACTTTGGATTCATTGTTTTTCTGTAGCATGTTGTCTACGTTTGTGAACATCCTCTGTATTTCCAGTTTGGTGCTAAAATAATAAAACACAAGCAGGTCAACTTTCCTGTGCAGAATAAAGAAAACCATTCTGTCTGGATACTGTGAAATCGACCAACAGTAGGCAACAAACGAATGTGTGAAATTTTTCTACCGTGGAATTCTGCATCCTTTAAACTTGACTTTCATCTTTAAAAAGGATATGTTTCTAGTCCCTAATGATTCATTGATAAACTTGACTATGGGCAGGGAACTACAGAGAAACTGCAAAAAAATGTATCTGTGTGATTGAGACCACAGGACCATGATTTATTGTTAATTTTTGATAAATTCACTATCCGCCATATGTGTCTACATAGAACTGATTTCAATAGCAGTTGAATGTGCACAAATGTTTGTCAGATTATGGCTTTAGGGAATAATCCAGTGTAGGAATTTAATAATGACAAGGATTTAATAGAAGTTAAGTCTGCTTAACATATTCAAGGTTATAGGACTAGGATCCAAATAAGGTTTTCCGGATGCTGTTCTTACTGTTGAAACTAGTTCTGGCCTATGGTTTGAAAGAAATAAGATGAATTGAGCTGAACAAAGAAGCTGCTATTTTAAAACTGAGCAATAGTTTGCCTTTCAGCAGTGCAAAGCGCTAAAGGAGAAGGCAGGGAAGGGAATAGCAGCAGCAAATGAAATCCTAGCTAAGCACAGTTATCCGCTGCCCTGACAAAATTTGCCTGTGCCTTTCTTAAATTAGAGGAAGAATATTAGAAGCACTTTTACTTTCGCATATATTTTGGATGGCTTTCAAATAAATTGGTCCTCCATCAATAGATGGTTTAAGTGTGATGCCTCTCCTACAGGAAGGATCACCTCTGAATGCATACATGGGATAAAAATTACATTGGAGGCAATCTCCATCTTGGTTTTTCAGGAAATGTTTCTTGCACAATAGACAATAACTAACCTAACCACAGTTACCTGTGAGGAGGCTCCACAGAATTCATTAGAACTTATCAGTAGACATTGGTAGGAATGTAACACAGTGGGGGGGGGGATTTCTGGATCTGCCCCCTCTGTTGATTCATCAACAACAACATGATATCCATGCATGTTGAACTTCTAAGGGGAAAAGCTTCTCTTCTAGGGATTTTGGAGAATTCTGACAAAATAGAAACAGGCGTACAAATTGCCAATATTTGCTTGTTCACTCATGTCCAGAACAAAATTCAAACAATTGTTATTTTCAGTCTGCAAACAACACAAAACTGATTACATCTCACCAGTGCTTTTTTCCTAAAAAAAAGGTTTAGGGGTACTCTCATTTTCCTACTCATACTGAAATACTGCCCCTCAATGAGGCCAAATTAGATTCACAAAATCTTTAGTGGTATGCGTACCCCTGCATCTCCCCAGAAAAAAGCACTGCATTTCATCTTTGTTTGTATGGTGTTTTCTTTGCACTTAAATGAATGCCCTCTGCATTGAAATGAAAGGTGTCGAATGACACAATTTTAATTGCATAAAATTCTGCCACAGTGAACAAGTCAAATTATACCATTTTCCTCTCAAAGCTGAACTGCAGAGGAACAGAAGCAGTGCTACATGCGACAACCATGGGTTGGAACATAAATCAATGCCTTTTTATATCCCTGTTCCGTACTCACGTAGGCGCCTGGTACAAGTCAGAAGCCTGGAAGATCAGTTTCTAAGTTGCATGGGAAGCCTACATGAGTTGAGAAAGTTCCTCTCTGTATAGATTCGGCCACTGATGCATAGAGGGCAATGAAACCAGAAATGCTGAATAGCTTTAGAAAGCTTTTGTTGTATCTGGGTGGATTTGTGATTTTGCAGCTCACACGGTTTAATTTTCTTGTTTGGCTTGACTGATTTATCCTGTAAGCTTTCCACGACAAGATGATCTCATGAACATCAGGGCATGGATTAAAAGGTTTCATGTACAACCCTGCCATACTGAGTTCAATGGGAGAGGTAGGCATGCTGACATGTCTCTCGCACGGAACTCTATGGATTTAAAAGAGTTTTGCTTTGAATACCTAGGGGTAAACATAACAGCAAAAAATCTGAGTTTATTTAAGGATAACTATGAGAAATGTTGGTTAGAAATTAAGAGAGATTTAGACAGCTGGTCAAGACTGAAACTTTCCTTGTTAGGCCGAATTGCTGCTATCAAGATGAATGTATTGCCAAGGATGTTGTTTCTGTTCCAAACATTACAGATTGTGGATAAGACAGAGTGCTTTCGGAAGTGGCAGAGAGATATTTCTAAATTTGTCTGGCAGGGCAAAAAGCCCAGAATTAAGTTTAAGATACTAACAGATGCGAAAGAAAGAGGGGGCTTTGCCCTGCCAGACTTAAGGCTCTATTATGAATCAGCAGCTTTCTGCTGGTTAAAAGACTGGCTACTTCTCGAGGACACTGATGTGCTGGATTTGGAAGGTTTTAACAATGCTTTTGGTTGGCATGCATATTTATGGTATGACAAGGTTAAGATTAACAAGGTTTTCAAGAATCATATTGTCAGAAAAGCAGTGTTTAATGTCTGGACAAAATATAAAGACTTACTGGAAAATAAAACACCAAGGTGGCTTTCACCATTGGAAGCTAAGGCCCGAAAAAGACCCAACATGGAGGCCAATTGGCCAAAGTATTGGGAAATACTAGAAAAGGATGGAGATAATTGGAAACTGCAGAGTATGGAGAAAATGAGAGATAAAGTGCGAGATTGGTTACATTACGCTCAGATTAAGGAAGTTTTTAAACTTGACAAAAAGTTAGGGTTCCAGGTGGAGAAATCGAAGTTGGAAATGGAATTGTTAGAGCCTAAGACTAAGGTACTTTCAAGAATGTATTAAAATGTTAAAATGGAACACACAAGATGAAACGGTAAAATGCTGTTAAAATGGAACACACAAGATGAAACGGTAAAATCAGCCATGATAAAGTGGGCACAGGACATTGGGTATAATATCATGTTTGAGGACTGGGAAAGGTTGTGGACTACTGGGTTGAATTTCACTGCTTGTAACGCTTTGAAAGAAAATGTAATGAAAATGATATATAGATGGTATATGACACCAGTCAAACTTGCAAAAATATACCACTTGTCTGATAATAAGTGTTGGAAATGTAAAGAAAAGGAAGGAACATTCTTTCACCTCTGGTGGACCTGCCCTAAAGTGAAGGCTTTCTGGGAAATGATATATAATGAACTGAAAAAGGTATTTAAGTATACCTTCTCTAAGAAACCAGAGGCCTTTCTTCTGGGTATGGTGGGCCAAGGGGTGGTAAAGAAGGATCGAATATTCTTTATGTATGCCACAACAGCAGCAAGGATACTTCTCGCGAAGCACTGGAAAACTCAAGATCTACCCACACTGGAAGAATGGCAGATGCAACTGATGGACTATATGCAATTGGCTGAAATGACCGGCAGAATCCGAGATCTGGGAGAGGAGACGGTAGAAGAAGATTGGAAAAAAGTTAAGATTTATTTGCAAAAACATTGTAAACTGTATGAATGCTAAGCAGGATGCTTGATCATAAACAATTTGGCACCATCAAAATAGATGAAGAGAAGTAGGAAGATAAGAAAATGTAAGAAAAAACAATTTTTACTTTGGACAAACAGTTGGATAAATTTAATTGATAATTAGACAGTGAGGATGGAAGTAAGGTGATAATTTGCTGGATTAAATTTTTTCAACATGGAAGGTAGGGGCGGGTGATGTGAGGAGGTCACAAGAAGATAAGAAAGTATGTTACGTTTTGTTATAATTTTGTTTGATTATTATATTGCAACTTAAAAATTTCAATAAAATATTTATAAAAAAAAAAAAAGAGTTTTGCTTTGGCTGGGTTGTAACCTCAACCCCCTCCCACCCCCCCCCCCAAAAAATCTTCCCAATCAGCATTGTTTCCTTGCATAGACTCTCTTGTTGCCTTAGATTTTTTTAAAGTTAGCATTCCATTTCCTGACTATTTTATTTCAAAGCAGGCAGCTCCACTCCAACAGAGCTTTGCAAATTTCCTACTCATTAAAGCTGTCAGTGATTCAGCTTCCTTGGCTTGGAGCAATAATGATGGGAGACCAAGCTCCCCTCTGAGCACAAACCGTGACACAGAAATCTAAGCAAAGTGTATGGCTGGACTGATCTGATGACATATCTCGTTTTGCGCTGTGGAAAGTCTCCCCTTTGCACAGGCTTTTGTCCCTTTCAGTGTTTTGAAAAAGAAAATCACCTGGAGTTAATACCCAGCTCTTTGCTTACCTTTGCTTTCCAGGCCAGCTTTGTTTAAGAGAGGCTTCGGAGCTCTCACGTTTCTGCCATGGATGTTTAACATGGCTTCTTGATTTAAATAATCTCTCAGTACAGATGTGGCTTTGTTTGGAGGTCACAAAAGACACACTGATGGCTGCTGACATGAGTAAGTTGATGAGCTGCTTGGCCATTTATATCTTTTCCAGTATTTGATCTCATTGATCAGAGAGCTCTTTGACTAGGCTGAGTTTATACGTGGGGTTCTCCAGAGCAGCAGTATTGAATTCTTGTTACTATTATCCCTGTGAAATTTTACCTCCAGCTTCATATGCGGAAAGTCTGCTTTCCCTCAGTACAGGAGATTTCTATTTTTAGACAATTGTCATTTGTGGTGCGAATGGTCTCCCCACAAAGCACAGAATCGTGGAGCAGCTGGGGAAGTTTCATAAATGGCTTCATGTATCAGGGGAAGTCGTGCACATGTGCAGTGCTATCCTGTGCATAGTTAACAAGAAGCAAATACCATTTTACCAAAAAGATGGTCTCATCCCTTAAATTCCCAACTGATCCCTGTGTTTGGCTATTTCAGGTATCATCTCATTAGAAAGTCTGTTTGGTACAATATAGTCGTACCTTGGAAGTCGAACAGAATCCGTTCCTGAAGTCCGTTCGACTTCCAAAACATTCAGAAACCAAAGCACGGCTTCTGAGTAGCTGCAGGAAGCTCCTGCAGCCAATCGGAAGCTGCAGAAACCCTGTCAGCCTTTTGGGTTCAAAAGAACATTTGCAAACCTGAACACTCACTTCTGGTTTTGTGGCATTCGGGAGCCAAAACATCTGAGTACCAAGGTGTTTGGGATCCAAGGTACAATTGTGTAGGAATCATGCCTTAAGCATTGTGGCAACTTGGAACTGTTGCAGATATTAATATTGTGCAGTTTGAAGCAGCTGAATGCATAAAAACTGGCTCCATTTGGAAATGAAGCATTATCCAGACCCATAAAAATATTATTTAAAATTTACTAGCAGAACTCAAAGTGGCTCGCCAAAGTTTCAGACGTAAATTGTTTCCATACTTGCTCCTTTGAGAGAGGGCAGGGATTGAATCTGCTATCTTGTGGACTGAGTGATGGGTCCTAGCCGGAAAGGAAATGCTACTTTTTCAGGGTTTAAAGAAGTTGAAATCTGCCTATTATTGTGGTGGCATGGGAAGTGATAAACAAAAACAAAAAAACACCAGCCCCCAAAGCCAAGCTTAGCTGCAGATGCTGATGCGATAAGAACAATGTTATTAGAGATAATCTGATATGATCAAACACCACATTTTAGGAAGGCAATGTGAAAGATGGCCATAGAAAAGAGGATTATCAGCAGTTTACTGCCAGCATGATAGCCTATGGTAAAAAGGTAAAAAGGTAAAAGACCCCTGGACGGTAAAGTCCAGTCAAAGGCGACTATGAGGTTGCAGCACTCTTCTCACTTTCAGGCCAAGGGAGCCGGTGTTTGTCCACAGACAGCTTTCCAGGTCATGTGGCCAGCATGACTAAAATGCTTCTGGTGCAATGGAACACCATGATGAACTCAGAGCACACGGAAAAGCCGTTTATCTTCCCGTCGCAGCGGTATCTATTTATCTACTTGCACTAGTATGCTTTCCATGTTTTAATATATTTTTAATCTTTGCTGGAAGCTGCCCAGAGTGGCTGGGGAAACCCAGCCAGATGAACGGGGTACAAATAAATTATTATTATTATTATTATTATTATTATTATTATTATTTCCAACTGCTAGGAGCTGGAGCAGAGCTACAGGAGGTCACCCAATCATGAGGACCCTCTGATCGGCAAGCCCAAGAGGCTCAGTGGTTTAGACCACAGTGCCACCAATAGCCCATGATGTGGGGCTGGATCAGGAGTGAAGAACTTTAGGTCAGCCATGAGACACATGCAGCCCAGACCAGCCCGTCATATGCTTTGACCTGCATGGACTATGCCCTTTAATTGTGACACTGTGTCTTGATGATGGACTGAGAGTTGTATGTCTGTGTGTGAGGGTAAGTATAGCAACCTCTGGCTTTTGTGTGGCCTACTGTACAAAGAGTCACACCTGTTGTTCCACCCTTTTTTGGTTCTGGCTCAACCCAAAACTAGCATGTGGACCCTGGAACGCTGCCTATGAGATAACGTTCAAATGTTCTCAACCCCTGGACTACTGTTTGTTGTTCTTGTTTAGTCGTTTAGTCATGTCCAACTCTTCGTGACCCCATGGACCATAGCACACCAGGCACTCCTGTCTTCCACTGCCTCCCACAGTTTGGTCAAACTCATGCTGGTACACTATCCAACCATCTCGTCCTCTGTCGTCCCCTTCTCCTTGTGCCCTCCATCTTTCCCAACATCAGGGTCTTTTCCAGGGAGTCTTCTCTTCTCATGAGGTGGCCAAAGTACTGGAGCCTCAGCTTCACGATCTGTCCTTCCAGTGAGCACTCAGGGCTGATTTCCTTCAGAATGGATAGGTTTGATCTTCTTGCAGTCCATGGGACTCTCAAGAGTCTCCTCCAGCACCATAATTCAAAAGCATCAATTCTTCGGCGATCAGCCTTCCTTATGGTCCAGCTCTCACTTCCATAAATCACTACTGGGAAAACCATGCTGTAAAATGGTGGTTACTTGTGATTGTAGGATAAAAGCGTACACCAGTGAATGAAGTCAATGGGGAACAGTTGTGAGAAAAAGTTGTTGTATTCATGTCCTGCTGTTAGGTTTTTCAGAGGTACCTGGTTGGCTGCTGTGAAAAACAGGATGCTGGCCTAGCAAAGCCTTTGGTCTAACCCAGCAGGGCTCATTTTAGGTGATCTCTGAAGGTCATCCATGCTCATGTTCAGCGCTGAAAGAAATGTCACGAAAGACACCGGCACAAACTTTGATGAAGTCTCATTTGCCTCAGTTGCACTTATAGTACAGAACAAGGCACTAGCTTATTGCAAAGAACCATATGCTCTACCAGTACATGATTTACAGTTCCTGTCAGTCTGAGACTATGATGGGAAAACACCTAAAGGCAAATCTTTCTAGCAACATTCCAAATAAAAAACCATTGGATCAGTTATCAGGGCTTGGAATTCACAATAAGACATCTAAAGGAAGACCTTGGTTTAACATTTGGTTTGCTATATTCTAGCAAAGCACATGCATTAAAAACAACAACATTTTTTAAAAGAAAGTTATTGGTTCAACTTATCACAAAAAGAATGAAGGAATCAACCCCAAATAAGAAATTTAGTACTCTGCAAAAAGGGCTAGGATATGTACTCTTTTAAAGTGAACTACTTTATTCCCGGGATGTGGGTGGTGTCGTGGTCTAAACCACTGAGCCTAGGGCTTGCCAATCGGAAGGTCAGCGGTTCAAATCCCCACGACAGGGTGAGCTCCCATTGTTCTGTCCCAGCTCCTGCCAACTTAGCAGTTCTAAAGCACGTCTAAGTGCAAGTAGATAAATAGGTACCGCCTCGGTGGGAAGGTAAACAGCATTTCCGTGCGCTGCTCTGGTTTTGCCAGAAGCGGCTTAGTCTTGCTGGCCACATGACCCGGAAAAACTGTCTGTGGACAAATGTTGGCTCCCTCGGCCAGTAAAGCGAGATGAGCGCCGCAACCCCAGAGTCGTTCGCAACTGGACTTAATGTCAAGAGTGCTTTACCTTTATTCCAAATAAAAAACTTTGAGATTTGTTTTTGTTTGTTTGTTAATTGTTTTGGGTTCCCTTAGACAAGATAAAGAGACCAACAAATTTAAGAAATAATAACAATAATAGTGAAAAGCAGGATACAAATTTGTTTAAAAGCCGAATAAAAAATAACTAAATATCACAATGCTAAACATTTATGCATGCAGCTGCTTCTAGATCTAAACTGGCTTGTGAATCCACATATACATTTATGCAAATGTTGTCAGGTGCACAACCATTGATTGTAAGGTCATTCAATAAAATCAGCAAACCAATACTATTACTTTGTGAAATCTGGATTTACAAGTGGTGGACCACATGGCAGTTACCGGCCAACAGCAATCCCTGTTTTCAAGAGATGACCAAATATATGACTGACAAAAGAAGAATATATAGAAACATAGGGAGCTATCCGATGCTGAATTAGACCATTGGTCCATGTAGCTCATTATAAAGTGACAGTGGCTCTCCAAGATTTTAGACAGGAATCTCTCTCAGCTCTACCTAGAGATGATGGGGATTGAAAATGGGGTCTTCTGTTTGTGGGATGTTTGTATTCAATACATGATAGCTTCTAGTGGCTATTCATGGAGGCTACCTATCAACAACTATCAGAAATGCTGGCTAAATGAAAACTCCATGTTGAGAAGTAGTGTGCCTTTGAATACCAGATTCTGGGCAGAAATAAAAGAATAGAACAATTGCCTTAACGCCCTGCTTAGAGGCATTAATGCCACTGTTGAAAGCAAATTGCTACGCAAGTGATTTTTGGTCAGATCAACCAGGTATCTTCTCAAGTTGTGAAAATGTTTCCTTCCTTCCTTCCTTCCTTCCTTCCTTCCTTCCTTCCTTCCTTCCGATATAGACCCACTAAACTAAATAATGTAAGGAACTACCAGGACATGCCAGACACTCTGAGAGCTTCATATTTTGCTCCGAGAAAGTGGGATGTGCCAGAATGGGTGCAGCAAGGTCCCAGGAGGAAAGAGAGGTACACAATCAGAAGCAGATTAAAAAGGCAACTGTTAGTGTGCCTGGGAGAGGTACTGGAGAGGGGGAGGTTAGAGGAAAAGGAGTGGAGATAAGTAGACTTGCCCGGTGAGAGAGGCTCTTAGAAAGGGAGGCATGCATATGGTGGAAGGGGACAAGGAAAGTGAAGAGAGAAAACAGGGAGGACAGTGTGGGAAGGAGAAAAGGAATGGGCAAGCATCTTCCCTAAGGAGCCACAAAAGGTGAGATAGATGAAAGGAAGGGCTGTGAGATATTACCTTAGCAGGAAAGCTGGTATTGGCATGGACACCGAACGCAGAAGTTTCATGTGATATTGCCCAGCGAAGATTTTATAAATCCTTGCTACAGAGGGGATACCGTGATGAGAAAAGCTCTAATCTTGGTCTGGATGCTCTACTCACCTGGAGTCTTTGAAGGTTTTTATCTTCCTGGTGATCTTTGGTACCTGGTGAGGAAGGTTCACACTAGACAAGTTAAAATACTTTTGTATCCTAAGGGTTGGATCCAGATTGTTGAACCTAGGTCCTGTTGAAACCAATGGAGCAACCACTGATTTCAATGGGAACCAAGCACAGCTAACTTGCCCTAAATCGTGAAGTGTGGCACATTCATTCTGATTATGTAAATTATTTGCTGTGGAGTGAGATTCTCCTGGACTTCCTGTACACTAGAGCGATTGATCTGTGTCAGTCCTAGGTGAAAGGCAAGGACGAAACCAGCCTTCTCCTCAATCAACAAGGAACTCAAACTGTCAGCAGCGGCAGATGCACCTGCTAGTGCAGAAGAAATATTTGGTTTCACAATGATAAATAGCAAAACACAGAGCTTCCAGAAACGCTCGTTTCTTTTTCTTTCCTTCACATTTTCTTGCAGGGGCATTACTATGATAAGGTCTGCTGGGATGTGTGCCCACGCTGGTGCTTTGAAGTGCACCAGATTTCTAAAGATAGGTGATGTTTTTAAGCAAAGGTTGTATAGCCATCTATCCTGGATGCTTTAGTTGAGATTCCCGCATTTCAGGGGTTGGACTAACTGATTCCTTCGATCCCTTCCAAATCTACAGTTCTATGATTCTATGAAGTTTCCAAATACTTACCGTATTTTTCGCTCTATAGGACGCACTTTTTCCTCTCCAAAAATTAAGGGGAAATGTGTGTGCGTCCTATGGAGCGAATGCAGGCTCCTTGGCTTCAGTCCTATGGAGCGAATGCAGGCTCCTTGGTTTCCCTCCACGCTCCTTGGCTTTGCGTTGCTTTTGCTGAAGCCTGGAGATAGGGATAGCCGCCTGAAGCCTCCGGAGCGCTCCGGAGGCTTCGGGTTCCTTTTGCTGAAGACAGGAGAGCAAGACTCTCCTGGCTTCAGCAGAGAGGGAGAGCTGCGCAGCGCCCCTTCAGCCAAGCGGGAGGAGAAATGGAAGGGACTCCATTTCTCCTGCCGCTTCACTGAAGGGGTGCTGAGCAGAGAGGGGGAGAATTTTTTTTCTTGTTCTCCCCCTCTAAAACAAGTTGTGTCTTATGGTCGGGTGCGTCCTATAGAGCAAAAAAATACAGTATATACACCAATGAATAACTTTTATATAGAAGATTTAAATATATGAAAACATTCCAATGAAAGTACAGGTGCTCTCAATTCTTAGAGCTTCACTAAGGCACATAATTATGTCACTACAATGTGATGAAGAAAAGTTCATTAGTTTCCTTTCAGCTATAATAATTGCCCCATGAGATCACTAGCATTTCTATTGGAAGGTTCAGTTTAATTGTTAGTTACCATTTACAATTCTCTGTAATAATGATAATTAGTTTCTTAGAGACTTCTTAACTGTATCAGAGCTGTCATCTTAAGGGTTTTGGGGGTTTTTTAATAAAAAAATAACTTTCTATGATCTGAGACGCTTCTGTTTAGCAGCAAGCAATATGTCACGGAAGTTTGTTAAATATCAAGTGAGAAAACTATCTAGATAGACCGATATATTCTGATGTATTATTGCAACAAAGAACAGTGGGATTTTGTTTCTCAAAAGGCATAGTCCTCATTGCAGATTTTCATTGTAGGACACAGATGCCAAGGCAATGCAAGCAATACCCCCCCCCCCCGCATTATGATCCAGAGGCTATGCAAATGAGATATAACTTATGAACCACAACAGTGTGTCAGGCAAAGGAAGTGAGACCTGAATAGAAGCATAGCCTGAAATGACATAGTCCTAGATGCCCGTATATAAATAGCATCTTACTGAAGAATCAGTTTGGGCACTGGAGGAGAAATAAAGAACAGAAGAGTAATCTGTATCCATCCCAAAGTTTTCTGATGACCCATAGGAGTGGATGGTGTGAGAATATCTTTGTTGTAGACCTATACATGTAGAGCAGGTATAGGCAAACTCTGGCCCTCCAGATGTTTGGGACTACAAATCCCATCATCCCTAGCTAACAGGAGCCGTGGCCAGGGATCATGGGAATTGTAGTCCCAAACATCTGGAGGGCCGGAGTTTGCCTATGCCTGATGCAGAGTGTATGCATGACCAGAAAGTAGAACAAAGACCCATCTACTCTAGACTTGCCATAACTCAAGATGGATGGATAGATACAGACACAAACATACCCTAAAGTCTGAGGATAGGACAGAAGATATAGAAATAACAGGTTCAGGGACCAACCAAAGAAGAATTTCTGAAGCAACACTTGTGCTTCAAGAGCCAGTGAGTCCTCACCTCTCCCTGAGGTGGTAGCCCCAACCCCTCCTCTAATTTTGAGGGCTCATCTCCAGAATTATTTCCAACGTGTTCCAGTCACTATCAATTGCCATGTCCAGGGGCAACAAGCCTCCCAGGTCCCCTAGAGCCAGTCTGTGGATTTGATCATAGCTCCCCCAAGTCCAAGCAGCTTTCTTCTGAGGGAACAAAGCTTGAGGATATTATTGAAGATCTAGCCTGACTTTATCCAACCTGACTTTTAAGTTGGTCCCACAGTGAGTTGTCAGTGGTTGTGGCCACTGACAATCTAGCTTTTGCCGTGCTTGGAAAGCACATTTCTCCATTCATTACATTCTGACTGAAACTGAGTCTTCCTCTAGAAGTGGCCAGTCACATATTGTCTTACATTATTAACAGACAATTAATCTGTATCCTCCGGTAGAAAAGCTAGGTAATCTGTGAGGCATCTTAGAAAGGAAAGGCTAATGAAATGTTCTTCATCGTGTTATGGTCTGATTTTATATTACTTTACACATAAAATTGGGTTAGATGGGCCTTTCATCTGATCCATCAAGGCATGTTCTTGTGCTTGTGTCATTGCAAAATGAACCCTATTTATAGCTTGGATGAACTTTCAAGCCACTGGACAGAATTAGAGGTTGGGGATGAAGCTGGGACCAGCTGCCTTCCACCTTTCGTATTTTGCAGTGTGGTGTAGTGGTTAAGAGCGGTAGTCTCGTAATCTGGGGAACCGGGTTCGTATCCCCACTCCTCCACATGCAGCTGCTGGGTGACCTTGGTCCAGTCACACTTCTCTGAAGTCTCTCAGCCCCACTCACCTCACAGAGTGTTTGTTGTGGGGGAGGAAGGGAAAGGAGAATGTAAGCAGCTTTGAGACTCCTTAAAGGGAGTGAAAGGCGGGATAACAAATCCAAACTGTATAAAATTGGCAGCCCCAATTTTAGATGTTCCCAAATATGCCATTATGAAGGGGGGAATGGTGATGCAATTTTTTAAAATAAATATATACCACTAGGAGATACTGGGGTTTTTTTGTTTTTCTCAAACCGACATTTTGAATGGGGAATCCAAAATGGTGGCCAGAAGACTGATGGAGTTTCATGGATTCTGCCACATTTTACCAAATACATTCCAAAAATTTACTAAATATCAAAAATGGTCCCTTCCTCTCCCTTAGCATCTTCCAGGCCAAGACTTTCCTGTGGTCCCAGATCCCAGAAAAGTAGGTCCAGGCATATCCTGGTCAACTTTTTAGTACACTAAGAATTACTCTTATATGGAGGAAAAGAGAAATATTTATGTACTGCCTATACATTTTTGGGTGATACTGGCTATGATACTGCAAGATAGGAGGTCCAGGTAAGTTACATTCATTATAGTAGGAACATTACAAAAAGCCTCTTCTTTCTTTTAGCTTTTCTAGTGCTTCTGTGACACACCTTTTGAGAATTAGCTTTCAGCTAAGCAAATCCTTCTCCCTTTCTCGACTCTTTCCAGCTGGGGCTTTAGGCGGGATTTCCTTGTTGCCACACATGTCTTATATCCTTATTAAATCGAAAGGAGAAACTCTGAGTTGTGACCTGACCACTCAGTGACACAGAACGTGATTGCCAAAAGATGAACAATGGGAAAAGCAGCTGAGAAAACTATCCTAGCCGGCAGGTACTGACAAAACACATTTCCACTCCGTTGGTCCAGCAGTCATCAAATTGGATCTGCCCAGATGTTCCTGGCCCATAGTAAAATATTAAAACACTCCTTTAATTCTCTCCTAGGGATTTCCAAATGAAGGAAACAGCTTCACCCGATTGCACTTTTTTCCTGAAGACAGAAATAGTCCAAACAGACACACACACACACACACACACACACACACACACAGGCTATGCTGTCTGCCTGGCTCCTTGCCAATGCACACTAGCAAGTCACTTTCTCTTATTGTAATGCAGATGACACAGTGCAAGGCCTGCACGGCAACTGAATTAATTGAAAGAAACGAGCCACAGACGCCCAAGCAGGATTGCAACTTTAAAACAAACCTTGGCACAATGATCTGAATCTCAGGCCTCGGAGAGAACGGAGTGATTAATTAAACTGCAGCAAACAGGAGCACAACAGATCCCATCAATCTGCGTAGAGATTTTATAATGGTCAAGGTTGTGTAAATAAGTGCATGCAGGAAGCTCTCAAGCATCGCTGTCTGTCAGTTCAGGATAGGGTGCAGTTTCCAAGGGCATTTGTAGGTGAAACGGGGTTAAGAAATACTGGGCTACGATTCATTTAAAATTAGCATTTTAAATAATTATAATAATTAATATATATATTAATCATTGATCAAGGATCTGAAGTTAAAGCCAAGTGGAAAAGCACAGCCTAGTTTGTAAAATAAAAGCCTGATGGAAATAAAATTTAAATAAGCAATAGGGGGGGGGGACAGTAAGGGGAGAGGGGAAACCATTCATTCATGGGGCAAAGGGTTCACACGTCTAAAAGGGAATTGAGAAGGCCTGATCCACTGTCCTGAGAGCTATGTGCCATCTTGAGATGTATGGAAATAACCATGTTACCTGTAAATTATATTTGTTCTTGTTACTTCATCTAAGACACATCATTCTACTATAGAAAAACAAATAAAGAATCCAAACCCCGAGGGGATTCCAGTTTAGATTTCCACACTGCAGGAGATAGCAGAAACAGGAGAGAAAAGCAGAAGACAAATGTAACAGGCTATATAATAAATTTCCCCCATAAATAATACATTCTGTACTAAAATAAAACACATGGGGAAACTTCTGGGGGAAGTGTTTTTTTGTTTTGTTTTTCTTTTTGAGGGGAAGGATGCACATGTACACACACACACACACACACACACACACACACTAGGATGACACAATTCATACCATCCTTCCATCTAATTTACCTCAATAAAGTCAGTGTAGGCCAGCCTTTGTCCATGGTGTTTTCTTGGCAGGGACACTGGAGTGGCTTGCCAGTTCCTGAGGCTCCAATACTTTGGCCACCTCATGAGAAGAGAAGATGCCCCAGAAAAGACCCTGATGTTGGGAAAGATTGAGGGCACAAGGAGAAGGGGACGACAGAAGACGAGATGGTTGGACAGTGTTCACTAACATGAGTTTGACCAAACTGTGAGAGGCAGTGGAAGACAGGAGTGCCTGGCATGCTCTGGTCTATGGAGTCACAAAGAGTCGGACATGACTAAACGACTAAATGACAACAAGGCCAGCCTTTTACTGAGAAACAACTATTCAGCATAACCTAGCAGGTAGAAGCCTCTAGCAAAGTGTAATAAGGGAAGCGGTGAGTGCAATAATAACATGCATCTTCGTTTCCTTCAATGAAATATTTGAGTTTTCAGTTTTAAATACTCCTCTTCCTGCACTGTTTGAAAGTAGCGCTAAAGTTTGTCCTCCATTGCCTCTCACTCGCTCACTTCCTGACATTTACAGTGGTACCTCTGGTTAAGAACTTAATTTGTTCCGGAGGTCCGTTCTTAACCTGAAAACATACTTAAACTTTAGCTAATGGGGCCTCCCGCTGCTGCCGCTCCGCAGGCTCACAATTTCTGTTCTCATTCTGAGGTAAAGTTCTTAACCCGAGGTACTACTTCTGGGTTAGCAGAGTCTGTAACCTAAAGCGTATGTAACCTGAAGCATATGTCACCCGAGGTACCACTGTATAGGAATCTCTTGGACCCATGCTTCAGTTGCAACTAAGGACTGGTTTACACTATGGAGAATCAAATGCTGAAGATTTCTAAACAGTGCCAATTCAAATTAAATTGAAAATGAAGTTGTTCTAAAATGCTTCTGGTATTGTGTTAGTGTTTTAGCAGTTAGGGAAGCTATCTTGAACACATAATGCCTGGAAAAGCTTAGCAATAAGGTACTGTCATAATATATAGCAATGCTACAATCCTATACAATTCCATTTGGGAATAAGCCCCATTGGACTTAGTGGTTCCCCCCACCTTTCGAGCAATGACTAGGTCGGTAAAATAATATACAGCTCACATTTTTTGCTTTACTTCTAATGTTTGGAAAGTATTCCCCAAGTTTACCAGAAGATGTCAGCCAGTATTCAGTAATGTGCATTTATAGTTTTGAAATGAGAGGGGAACCCTTTGATTCTTTCTCATGGAGCCAGAGTGAGATCAAATTTAATGCTGCAACACAAACCTTATATGTGAAGCCCAGATATAATCATGTGATTGAAATTCCCTGCATATTTTCTCAGAAGCGAACCTGATCCTGTTCAGTGTGGCTTACTCATAAGCAAGAATGCAGCCTTGTGGGGCTAATGCATATGTCACTTGTGGGACTTTTTAAGGGGAAATTTAGGACTCCCCACATTACAACATACCTGTAAATTTCCCTCACGTAGATCTGGAGAAAAGAACTAGATAAAATAGCGGCCAATTGCAAAGGTGATTCAGACATTTAAGCTGGCACATTCTGTCTGAGAACCCCCTGCTATTCTATCGTATGCAACAAATAATTTCTAGGAGACGTGACCGTGGTTTATTGTATTTGCAGTGCCTGGTGTTTTTATGGTTATTGTTGTTTTTTCTTTTTGTTTCCTTTGTGAATGATGCCATGGCCTTTGGCTAGTGCAATAAAGTTTATGATGATGACAGTGGTACCTTGGCTCTTGATCTTAATCCCTTCCAGGAATCCGTTCGACTCCCGAAACCATTCGAAAACAAAGGCACAGCTTCCAATTGGCTGCAGGAGCTTCCTGCACTCAAGCGGAAACCGCGTCGGACGTTTGGCTTCCAAAAAAAGCTTGCAAACCGTAACACCTACTTCCAGGTTTGCTGCATTCGGGAGGCGATTTGTTCAGCAACTAAGCCATTCGGGAACCAAGGTTTGACCGTACTCTGAAATGTGTCAGGCCTGAATGGAATCTTTCCTCAAGCAGCTAGCATCTTTTCCTGTTAGCGCTGTCTCCTTGGTTTTCTGGTTGCTTGGGACCATAGTTTCCATCATCCCTGTCTGTTGGCCCCGCCAGCTGGGACTGATGCTAGTAGTAAGCTGGAACATCTGGAGGAGACCCCCATCACCGCGGTAAATCTTTGAACTTTAATTGCGTTTGAAATTAACTGTAAGACCCCCTCTCTCAGGAAGAAGCGCAAACAGCCAAAGAGGGAGATTTGTAGCTCAGAACCTGTTGCAATGCACCTAGTGAAGGCAGACATCCTGAGGAATTACAGGTTTATTGTACTTCTGGCTGCATTGGCCGCCAAAAGCCAGTTTGGATATACCAAATGTTGCATTTGGCTTCCATGGCAACATAAACTTTAGGAGTCCAAACTGCTTGGCTGACATATTTACTGCGATGTTTTTCTTTATTTCTGTTCCCTGCCTTACAAGGTGTCTGTGAGTCTTGATTACTGCCAGAGACAGGTTCAGATGAATTCTATATTATATATTATATTATATTGTATTATATTATATTATATTATATTATATTATGTTATGTTATGTTATGTTATGTTATGTTATGTTATGTTATGTTATGTTATGTTATGTTATGTTATGTTATGTTATATTATGTTATATTATAGACTATATTATGTACATGGGGGGATGCGGGTGGCGCTGTGGGTAAAACCTCAGCGCCTAGGACTTGCCGATCACATGGTCGGCGGTTCAATCCCCGCGGCGGGGTGTGCTCCCGTCATTCGGTCCCAGCGCCTGCCAACCTAGCAGTTCGAAAGCACCTCCGGGTGCAAGTAGATAAATAGGGACTGCTTACCAGCGGGAAGGTAAACAGCGTTCCTTGTGCTGCGCTGGCTCGCCAGATGCAGCTTGTCACGCTGGCCACGTGACCTGGAAGTGTCTTCGGACAGCGCTGGCTCCCGGCCTATAGAGTGAGATGAGCACACAACCCTAGAGTCTGTCAAGACTGGCCCGCACGGGCAGGGGTACCTTTACCTTTACCTTTTTTTATATATTATGTACTATATTATGTACTATATTATATTAACCATTGTTTCTTTTGCCCATCATGGCTGTATATGGCCTGAAATATTTTTGCATGAGACTGAAATTGGGAGATATAATTATAGTGTTCATACCACCTTATCATGGAGGGAGAACTCAACTTTGGTTGCATTTCAATGAGAAAGTGCCTAATACGTACTTCTCACCAAAGTGCAAGCTCCAAAGCAGCTATACTTCATAATTTGCACGTCTTCAGGTTTTTCAGTGCAGTTCTCCAAGTAAAATGTGCCTAGTGTTGTATTGGTTAGTGAAAATAGCATACGAAAGTATTTGGGGAAATTGCTTCAGATGTTTTCTAAAAGTCAGACAGTTGTTTATTTCCTTGACATCTGATGGGAGGGCGTTCCACAGGGTGGGTGCCACTACCGAGAAGGCCCTCTGTCTGGTTCCCTGTAACCAGGGAATACTTCACAGTGAGGGAACTGCCAAAAGGCCCTCGGAGCTGGACCTCAGTGGGTGGGGATGGAGCTGAACGATGGGGGTGGAGACGCTCCTTCAGGTATACTGGGCTGCTCATGGGGCAGTGCTGGATTAAACCCTGTGGAGGCCCCTTGGCAGCCAAAATCTGGGCAGGGGGCAGGCCTCGTGCGCACACTGGAATAACCTTGAACTAAGAAAGCTTTATTGTTGTTTTCTTTCAAGATCAAATCAATCTTATTTTGATTCATTGTCATGGGACCCCTAAAAAGTGTGGGGCTCATAGGCCAGTGCCTACTCTGCCTAT
This sequence comes from Podarcis pityusensis, assembly GCF_964106645.2. NCBI lineage: Eukaryota > Metazoa > Chordata > Lepidosauria > Squamata > Lacertidae > Podarcis > Podarcis pityusensis. The sequence continues at coordinate 89,065,143 of NC_138027.1, forward strand.
TTGGTAATCCAGCCTGGCCCCTCTGGACAGAAGTTGAGGGATGCCTCCTGAAGCACTGCAGCTGTTCCCCACAATGAAATGGAAGGCTCAACATTTGCCAGGCACTTTCAGATGCTCAGCAGCCTTGTGTGGTTACAACAACCCTGTCATGCGCTCCCCAAATTGAAGCTAAATGCCTCACAGATTGGCATCCAACCTCTGCTTAAAAGCCTCTAAGGAAGGAGAGTCCACCACCGTCCCAGATAGTCTTACCGTCAGAAAGTTCTTGCTAATGTTTAGTCTGTATCTCCTCTCCTGCCCTCCCCTCTGGAGCAGCAGAAAAGAAGCTTGCTCCTTCTTGCAGCCCTCAGATATTGGAAGATGGTGTTCCTCTCTCCTCTTCTCCAGGCTAAACATACCCAGCTGCCTCAACTGTTCCACATCAGGCTTGGTTTCCAGACCCTTCATCATCCTGGTCGCCCTCCTCTGCTCACCTTCTAGCTGCTCAATATCCTTCTTCAACTAGCCTGTGCTGACTGGCAGCAGCTATCCAGGGTTTCGAATGGGGGGGGGGACATTCCCAGGACAGAATGACTGCATGCGAAGCAGATGGTCCAATGCTGCGCTATGGAGACCCCTAGCCTGCCTTGAAGGATGGGGTGGTCTCCCTTTGGAAATGGGGCTGCAGCAAGAAGGATGTGAAATGCCGATATGAATCTGTGGATGGAAGATACAGCCCAGCTGCAGGCAGAATAGAAGGTGCCTCCAAGTTTTGACAGAGAAGCATCACCTCTCAGGAGGGGCCAGATCCAGGTGGAGGGGTTGCCTTGGTGACAAGGACCTGCCCTCCTTTGTGACATCTCTTGCTCTTCCCTTAAAAGCCTCTGACTTGCAGGTGGCCATTGTGGGTTAGTGAGGAGAGGTCAGGAGAGAGAGGTAGTGGTGGTGGTGGTTGTAGAAGAGGAGAGGTTTGCTTGCTATTTTTCTTTTTATTTTATTTATTACTTTTATTTGATTCATTTTATTTGATTTATTTTTATTTTATTTTTTATTTTACCTTTTTTATTTTAACACTTTTATTTCACTTTTTACTTTTTATTTTTTACTTTTTACTTTTTTATTTTTTATTTGTTTGTTTTTATTTGTTTGTTTTTATTTATTTTTTGTTTTTTTGTTTTATTTTTTATTTCTTTTTATTTTTATTTTTATTTCTTTTTATTTATTTATTTTCATATTTGTGTGTATTTGCACTCATTTGTGTGCATTTTTGAATATATTTCTTTTGTTTATAGAAAAATAGTTAGGGGTAAGTGTAGGGTTAGGGTGGGGGTTAGGTTTGGGGTTAGGGCTAGGTTTGGGGGTGGGGGTGGGATCAGAGTTTGCTATCAGGCTTGGGTGGGAATTTTAGATAGGTAGTTAGCTTAGAAAGGAGGTGGGGATTTTTTGTAAAGATGTGCAGACTGTAAGTACCATTCCTTTGCTTTCTCTTGGTCTCCTGGGGGCGGGGTGTGAGTCCTGGGGCCCCCTCCACAGCTTCAGCTCTCTGGTCCACCAGGGAGCTTCATGGCTGAGTGGAGATTTGAACCCTGCTCTCCCAGGTCCTCCCAGTCCAGCCCTCCAACCCCTACACCTCTGCCTGGCTCCATTTTGCATCTCTCCAGCTGCCCTACAATATTGGACTTCTCCCCCTTCCTGGGGGTCTCTCTGGCTCCAAGGAAGACTCCACCCCCTTCCTCATGTTCTGCTCCTCTTCTGGGACACCTTGATGTTTGGAGGACCCTCCTAGGGGTCTCCTCCCTCACCAAGGAAGGGCAGGGCTGTCCTAAGAAGACGAGGCAGAGCAGCCCTTTAACAGCTGGCAAGGCTTGTCTTTCCTTTGGGCTGGAGCTCTAAAACCCATAGCACTTGGGACCTCCTTTCTCTCTCTGCCAGCCCTTCGTGCTCTGGGCTGCCTCTTTTCAGCTCCGGCGATGCCCTTTCAGGTCGCAGAACTGCAGAGAGATGGCAGGAATTGGGCCAGACGCCCCTCCTCATACACACACACCCCGAATTGGGACTGCCGGTTTCTGAGTCGCTCCCTCTGTTTGTCTCTTCTAGGTTCAGGCGCTTAAGGCGGCTGATCAGCTGCAAGAAGGTGGCCCCCCTAGAAGTCCTGGAGCAGCCCGCGGTGTCGGGTGAGCAAGTGGCCCTCCTTTTGGGGACGGAGGAGGGCAGGAATGGGCTGGGGGGGCACCTAGTAAAAAGATGCACAGAGCCAGACGGCTGGTTCCAACCCGCCTATCTGCGACAGCATCTGGAAAACATGCCCCCCCCCAGCAACCACCCCCTTTTGTGGGGTCTGATGGGAGAATCAGGGGGCTGGGCTGTGGGGAAGACAGGGGGGCAGTTGTCAGCGGGAGGGGCACCTTCCCTGGGGAGCCATGTTCTGGGGGCAGGAGGTCAGGATTGGCCCCCAAGGCCTGGGGTGTCCTTCTCCTGTACGTGGAATCCTGGACTTGGAATCCAGGAGAAAACTCTTGGAAAAGCCTTGCAAGGGGCTCAGGGAGGAACTCACCAATCCCCATGTCCTTCACTTTGCAGATGTGCTGGGAATCCACATCCCTTCCATTGTGGTGAGTATTGGATAAAACGAGAGCAGGGAGGGGATCCCTCAGACCTGCCCCCCTCTTGCATTCCAGGACTGCCAGGCAGCTCAGTTCAGGGGGCTCCGAACCCTGAAGTACTCCAAGGAGGAGACAACCAAAGCCATTCTGGTGAGTGATGGGTGGTGTGAGGGACCCCCATGGGGAGGGAGGGGCAGAGAGGGGGCTGGTGTTTGGGGTTGGAGCCGTCCTCTGGAGACTCCTGGAAGGAGCTGACTTTCCTCCTCTGCTCTCTTCTAGAACATCCTTGGCCACTTGGAGTACTTCAGGGATCGCCCCCTGAGCCTGGCCCTGGCCTTCGAGGCCCTTCTGCAGTTGAGGTGAGTAGGGTATTTGAGGTGAGCGGGGTCTTTGGACTGGGCGGGGCTGCAGGGCGGCAGAACTCCAGGGGGAGCTTTGGGTGGGCAAGTCAGGCAGGAGGAGAAGGGGACAAGGGAGACTTGGAGGAGGCAGTGTCTAACCCCTTCCCTTTCTCTCTCCAGTTTTATGAGACCCCACTTCAGTCCCTCTATGGTGGGCGCTATCCTCCATAGAACAACAGAGGCAGTTCTGGGGAGCGCAGAGGAGGACAAAGAGGTATGTCCTCTGCTTTAACTTCTCTTTGCACAGCTCTTTCTTCTTTTTACACTCTTACAAAATTTAACCCAGCAGCACTCAACCTCTCTTCTCTCTTTTCCCACAGGAACTGAAGAGGCCATTCCAGAGCCTGCTGGGGGGGTCTCCTCCTAGAAGCCCCCAATACTAGCACCCTTCTCCAGTTGATTACCATAAGTATCCTGATAGCACCAGGAGTGGTTTTAGGGTTGCCCCCCTGTCCCTTACCCAACTAACTGTCCCATTTCTTTCATCCTGCAGGACCTCCGATATTACGCCCTTTTGGGGAGTGAAGACCAAAGAAAATTAGGGGCCAGCAGTATATCCCTGCTGCTGGCCCTTTCACAAAGATTCCCAAACCTAAGAGTAAGTATTTTGCCTTCCTGTATTCAGTTCTTTGGTTGCTTCCATCCTTCCTGGGTGGGGCTGCTTCTCTTACACCCATCCAGGGTGGGGTTCATAGTGTCAGCTGACTCAGATTTGTCTTTCCTCTGCAGAACACAGTAATTCGGCCGGAGCTGGCTTGTTTCAGGAATAATCTGAAAGAAGGTAAGCCCCACATCGTGAGGACAGTGAACTCCATTGTCCCTTGTTTGCCCAAGACACACCTCCCAGGTCTTCTTGCTGGGAGTCCTGCAGGACCTGCTCCCTGCCTGGCAGGCCTTTCCCACCTGGCCTGGGAGGGCAGCACCCAGACTGACTCCAGCTACAAGAAGCGGAGAGGACTGAACAGATTTTCTCTCTTTTTCATTCTTTTCCATCCAGATGACATCATCATTGAAGAGTGGTGAGTTTCCTCCTTGAAGGAATTGCTGCTCCATTTGGACGTCTCAACTGGCCAAAGACTGGCAGAAGAAGAGGCTCTCACTGAGAATCAGGAGGGGGACAGATGATTTAAGCAGCCATGAAATATGGACTGAGATTGGGCAGAACAAGAAAGAAAGAAGGAAGGAAGGAAGGAAAGAAAATGGCTCTCTCTGGTCTCACTGGATCAAGCTGATCGATTTTCTTGCATTACTTAAACTAAATAGTTTTTAATGGATTTTGAATAAACATGCAATAAATTGTTACTGTTTTGAATTTCATTGTGTTGTTGTCTTCCATTGATCTGGGCACTTTTCTGTTGTTAAGGGGGCTGGAACTGTAGCTCTTTGAATGGTAAACTGCAGTTCCAAAAATCCTTGTGGAGAAGCAATGCGTAGAACATGCACCTTTGGTTGCGGAAACCTCAGGATCCGACCAGAGCTCCAGAACGGATCCCATCCACAAACAGAAGTACCACTGTAGTTCCTGGATCAAAGGGATGTATTTGGATGTATAGCTGAGTTGGAGGAGAAAGCCAGTGTGAGCCCAGATGCCGTGGAGCAAGGACTCCCATTGAAATTTTCACGTCTCTAACTCATACATCACAGCTGAAATTTGCATTAAAAGGTTGATGAATTTTCATGTGGACTTCATTTTTTAAAAAATTGCAAAAATGCTGTGGAAATGCAGAAAATGGATAATTGGGGGTAGTGCTTTTTTCTGGGGTGTACGCAGGGGTACACACACCCCTAAATATTTTGTTAATCTGAGTTTGGCCTCATTGAGGGGCAGTATTTCAGTATGAGTAGGAAAATTAGAGTACCCCTAAATATTTTATATATTTTTTTAGAAAAAAAGCACTGATTGAGGGTGGGTAAATGGATAGAGAAACTGGAATTCACAGATTTGCCCATACCTAACTTTAAGTAGGTTGATGGCCGAAGAATTGATGCTTTTGAATTATGGTCTGGAGGAGACTCTTGAGAGTCCCATGGACTGCAAGAAGATCAAACCTATCCATTCTTAAGGAAATCAGCCCTGAGTGCTCACTGGAAGGACAGATCGTGAAGCTGAGGCTCCAATACTTTGGCCACTTCACGAGAAGAAGACCCTGATGTTGGGAAAGATGGAGGGCACAAGGAGAAGGGGACGACAGAGGACGAGATGGTTGGATTGTGTTCTCAAAGCTACCAGCATGAGTTTTACCAAACTGTGGGAGGCAGTGAAAGACAGAAGTGCCTGGCGTGCTCTGGTCCATGGGGTCACGAAGAGTCAGACACGACTAAATGACTAAACAACAACAACTTTAAGTAAAATTTGGTTGATATATATAAAGAAATGGTGGTCCTGAACACCAGGTGCTAAGGGCAATGTGTCCTGCTTGCGCGCATCCCAGCAATTTCTAGCTAGACACTGTGGGATACTGGGCTAGATGCAGCATTGGTCCATACAGATGGACTCTTATGTTCCTACTAAATATTATCTAAACTTAAATAAATCTGTTCCTGTTTTGAGTTTACCTGAAGTGCACCTTTTAATTTTATTTTAAAGGTGAACATTGTTTGAATACGTAGTCATAAATGACTACTTTTATTAATCAAGCTAATCTTTTCACATGAACAAACTTTACATAAATAAGACACAAAATACCAAATTCTTGCTCCTCCCTCTTATCTCTCACCCGATCTCCCTTTATTAAGGAGAGAAATAAATTGGAGTGGATTGTCAAGATAATTAAGCACACGCAGATGATTTCATAGAGGCTTGGTGCGCAAATCAGCATATCACGCAATTAAATTAAAACACAAAACCACTTCTTCTTTGAGACCTTGAGGTGTGCCTGGCCACACCCAGCACACCTGGAATGCATGTCTATTCCTAAGCCCAGCCCACCTGCTGATTCAGAGCAGTTGACTGAGGGCCTTGCACAGCAGTTCCACACAGGCTAATGGTACTAAGAAGCCTGGCTTTGGGCTGCGACCTCATGCTTTCACCTGAGTTCCCAGAAAAGATGTGAAGGGGAGAAAGGATAGCACCCACAAATGATATATAGCATAAGGAAGCAAATTGCTGCAAATTGTGTCTGGCTTGGTGGCTGGTCAAGAGGAGACATGGCTCGTTGGAAACACTGAGATCTTAAAAAGATCGAAAGATGAGCCAGGAGGATGTGTGGTTGAGGGCAGGAGCTGCAAAGAGGGGGGTTGGCAGGAAGAGATACTGTTTGTAATATTGTAATTCAAATACAGACAATATTAGGCTTTAAAGACATCTATTTATGTTACTGGTGCTATCTGTAAATTTATACAATTATATATATTTTTAAACGAACAACAACTGTCTCTGCGGGTACTGGAAGCATTGCTATTCCCACCTGGCCTTGAGGAGATCTCCGTAGTAATAATAATAATAATAATAATAATAATAATAATAATTTATTTATACCTCACCCATCTGGCTGGGTTTCCCCAGCCACCATAAATGAGTAGGATTTCATTTACGGGTGGGGGCAGAGGGAGAGGCTGAGAGAGTGGCATTATGCGCATGCACATATAGTGGTACCTCGGGTGACAGACGCTTCAGGTTACAGACTCCACTAACCCAGAAATAGTACCTCGGGTTAAGAACTTTGTTTCAGGATGAGAAGAGAAATCGTGCAGCGGTGGCACAGCGGCAGCGGGAGGCCCTATTAGCTAAAGTGGTACCTCAGGTTAAGAACAGTTTCAGGTTAAGTACGAACCTCCAGAACGAATTGAGTTCTTAACCCGAGGTAACACTGTACTGTGTGGCTGCTAATTCTCAGCAAAGCTAGGCTGATGTAGAAGCTCTTTAGTGCCTTTAGTTTCTGGCTGACAAAGGAGCAAGGTTGTAGAGCAGGCATCCCCAAATTTGGCCTCCAGCTGTTTTGGGACTACAACTTACATCATCCCTAGCTAACAGGACCAGTGTTCAGGGATGATGAAAATTGTAGTCCCAAAACAGCTGGAGGGCCAAGTTTGGGGATGCCTGTTGTAGAGCATCGGGGCATCCAAAGACCTTGCTTGCGCCTTGGAGAACTAGCCTTGAAAGGCCTGGACTTACTTGGCGAGGACTGGTATTGGTCTCTCTTAAAACCTGAACGATTCTGAATAGGCTAAATCTCTAACCTCTTTAACACAGTCTTCAACCACTAACTCCGGGCCAATAGGAGCAAGATTGTGGTGCATTGAGGCATTCAAAGTCCTTGACCATGCCTCAAGGGGTTGGAGTTGGGCATCGGGGAGTTTGCGTATGTCTTTTAGCAGGTGTGCAACATAACAAGAGGCAGTGTCAAGAGGCAGGATGGTTTAACGAACATCTTCCAGTTTCCTGGAAAAGCATTTGAGCCTTTTTTTGTGGGAACACATTCCCACCCCCTTTAAAATTTCTTTTTAAAAGAGGGAAAGAGGAGGTGAAGAGCTCAAGTTATCTGAGCATGGTAGCCCTGTATCAGTTTCCTAAAGCAGTGTGGTCTTACCCAGCAGGCCTGAGGCCCGGATGAAAAAAATTGGTGGCATATTGTTGTGTTGTGAGGCCTGAATTTTTCAGAAATATGGTCATAGCTGTCAACTTTTCCCTTTTCTTGCGAGGAATCCTACTCAGAATAAGGGAAATTCCTTTTAAAAAATGGAAACATTGACAGCTATGAATATGATATAACAGTAAATGATGGCAAAAATGTTGGATCTTGATACTCCCCTTCTCCACTCAAAAAAACAACAACCTAATATTGAAAATGGAGTGCAGTTGAATTATTTTATTGCCTATAAAGAGCATGAGGTAAACCAAATTATGAAACTAAATTGCAAGAGTAAACGTGCATGATTTGCTGGAACTAACTAGAGGATCTCTGTACCATAAAACCAAGTTGCTTTTTGTACTTCAAAAGTACGGTAGTTTTTAAATGCCTTGACTGTTGTTGGACTTCTGTTGAAACCAGGGTGATATTAAATGAACTAAATCTAATTTGGCTGAATTAAAAATGTATGAGCTTAATGAGTCCTATGAACTACTTTTGGGACACTGTGAACAATGTTATGAACTTTTTGAAGTGATTGAAACTTTTCATTTTATTGCAATTATAAGGCACTGGAAGCTAACTTGAGAAAATATTTTAGATGTTTAGAGAAAAATTAGATTTATGACAGCTAAGTTGTTGAGTTAACAGTTATTAGATGACTAAAGTAAACTGAAACTTGAACTGGTTAAACAAGGATAACAATAAATATATATTGTTTTTGAGTATAATGAATTGCTAAGCCATATTGAACATATGTGAAAAGGCATCCACAGACATTTAAATATCTGCTAGAGTTTCTAAGAACCTTGCTAAACTGTTGCAGTATGGCTTTATTAGTAAAAGTGATTTATTCTTAGGAAATATTGTCTCACACTCAGAACTTCTCCATCCAGTATTTTGAATTGTTCTTCTTCATGTCATTTAGGGACAATTTTATTAAGGTGGCTACCACACTGTCATCAACACTGGTAGTTGATCTTGTAACTCCTGGCGGGATTTTAACGATGCTCATATGTTATTTTGAAGGCATCTGTGCAAGATTAAAAAATGAGTTAGATTGCAAATGAAATAAACAATTGCTTGCTGTGTGCACATGAACCCAAGATGGCTGCTTCCTAAAATAGCCAGTATAAGGGTTTCTTTTAAATAAAACAAAACAAAAGTGACCCCCTGGGACAGTGACGTATACTCCAAAACCACAATGTGCTAGAATATTAAATCAAAGTGATTTTGAGACACAATTCAGCCAGACTATTTGAAGTGTCCTGCTGATATGGCTGTCCATCTTTCCTGCTGGTAAGACCTTACCTTTCTTAACAATCCATTTCCCTTCTTAGACCACTGTAACCTTAGGCCTTCCCCCTCACCAAATACTTTGCTGTGATAGTGATCGCCTATGTTTTACATAAAATATGGAGCTTTTGAGAAAAAACCTTGGTGTAGCCCACTATTTAAGGTTACCAGATTTTTTTTTCAGTGAATCCAGGGACACTTTTCAACTTCCTTCTAAATAGATGGATTTTGTCAGGGGACTGTTTTGTAAATCCGGGGACTGTCCCCGGGAAACAGGGGCATCTGGTAACTTTACACTATGTTAAGAGAAAACGTCATTTGGGATGAAAAGTTTGAAAACAGTTGTACCTCACAGAAATTCTGCAGGTGCAGGTAACTGCAAGCTGCTTTCAGGACAAGTGGAGCTAAAGGGGGGGGCGACCCCTTCACTTAAAAATAATAATAATAGGAAAATCCTTCTCTCATCCCGCCGTCCAATTTTGCTGCCTACAAATAGGGGAATGAATTTTGGGAGGCCATTTTGGGTCAGACCAGTTGAAGTGCAAATAAGTCTCCCCTCTGTTATTTATACAGAGTAATCATTCAGCTGTTTTCATCCCTGACCTGAGGGAAAATGGGCATCACCACCCTATCTCCTATCATCTTCCACAAGAGATAACTTTACGTGTTTTTAGAACCCTGACCTTCCGGGGCTTATAAATCCCATCAGGATATTGCAGAAGTAAATAAAGTGCCCCGTTACAAACATTTTTCTCTGACTTGTGAAGAGTGACAAGTAATGTAACTGCAGGGTGGGGTGGGCAGGATTGCTCTCCCCCAACTGATTTTCCGTAGGGGGTTAGAAAACCTGAAAAGAGCTTGATAATATCTTAAGAAGATCATTTCTGGTTATAGGCAAGGCAGGATGCGCTGTCTTCTATCATTCATAATAAAGACTTTTATGCCTTTGTGATTTAATGTCTACATGGGTTGATTAATGTTGCATTCATATTGGAAGGCACTGGGTACATTCCAAAGCTCTGTCAATGCAAGGGCTTCCAATCACTTCCAATATATAGCGTTAGATCCATTTGTGAAGTAAGAACTCCTTTCTTCCAGAAAACCCAACAACATCTACTTCTGCTTCATTGACTACGCAAAAGCCTTTGACTGTGTTGACCACAGCAAACTATGGCAAGTTCTTAAAGAAATGGGAGTGCCTGATCACCTCATTTGTCTCCTGAGAAATCTCTATGTGGGACAAGAAGCTACAGTTAGAACTGGATACGGAACAACTAATTGGTTCAAAATTGGGAAAAGGAATAAGACAAGGCTGTATATTGTCTCCCTGCTTATTGAACTTATATGCAGATTCATCATGCGAAAGGCTGAACTGGATGAATCCCAAGCCAGAATTAAGATAGCCACAAGAAATATCAACAACCTCAGATATGCAGATGACACAACCCTGATGGCAGCAAGTGAGGAGGAATTAAAGAACCTTTTAATGAGGGTGAAAAAGGAGAGCGCAAAATATGCTGTGAAGCTCAACATCAAAAGAACTAAGATCGTCCTGGCAAATAGAAGGGGAAGAAATAGAGGCAGTGAGATATTTTACTTTCTTGGGTTCCATGATCACTGCCGATGGTGACAGCAGTCACGAAATTAAAAGACACCTGCTTCTTGGGAGAAAAGCAATGACAAACCTAGACAGCATCTTAAAAAGCAGAGACATCACCTTGCTGACAAAGGTACGTATAGTTAAAGCTATGGTTTTCCCAGTAGTGATATATGGAAGTGAGAGCTGGACCATAAAGAAGGCTGATCGCCAAAGAATTGATGCTTTTGAATTATGGTGCTGGAGGAGACTCTTGAGAGTCCCATGGACTGCAAGAAGATCAAACCTATCCATTCTGAAGGAAATCAGCCCTGAGTGCTCACTGGAAGGACAGATCCTGAAGCTGAGGCTGCAATACTTTGGCCACCTCATGAGAAGAGAAGACTCCCTGGAAAAGACCCTGATGTTGGGAAAGATGGAGGGCACAAGGAGAAGGGGACGACAGAGGACGAGATGGTTGGACAGTGTTCTCGAAGATACTAACATGAGTTTGACCAAACTGCGGAAGGCAGTAGAAGACAGGAGTGCCTGGCGTGCTCTGGTCCATGGGGTCACAAAGTGTCGGACACGACTATACGACTAAACAACAACATCTCTTTTCTTGCTGAATTCAAGTCCATGAGATTGGTGCTTAGCCATCCCTGTTGCCATTTTCATGCACTTTTCCTGCTCGAATGCTAGTCTGCTGATGAAGATAGCGGGGTGATAGATTGGAATTGAAATTAAGCAGCCTGCTAATATTGGTGACCGACAAGGGTGATGACTAATCTTGTTTCAAGCTGCCATGGCCTCTTTGGCTACTTGCAACAACTCTTGCAAGTCTTTTCACACACCTGTCTTAACATGTAAGGGTCAAGCTGCGCGCTATGTACATGCAGGTCTGTCTGAGGTTTTAATGTGAAGTGTGTGGGGTCCTTGACTGCAATGGTTAAATCATTTCATTTCCTGTCACAGCTTTGAGCAACCTCTCCCCTTGCCCTATTCTCCACACAACAATTAGTTTGTGAAGAAACTAAAACCACTACTGACTGAGAAATGGACACAATTCTCTCTTCATGCTCAGCTGATGTGCACATTCTTGAGGTGTGCATACTTGGTTACACATGTTAGCCATCAGTTGCGTGTCAAGGTCCCCAAGCCACCCCCCAAATAACTCACAACGCACACTTAATTTTTGTTTGAGGTTTTTGGCATAATTTTGGCCACAACTTTATTTAAATACAAAACCGTGAGTGGTTGTTTAGGCATTGGTTAAGACTATCTGTCCCCCCGCCTGGGGACAGAACTTACCACCGAAAGACAGTGCGGGGGAAAGCAAGTCGGGGAGAAATGGAGCTGAGTCACAGACCCTCAATTCTCATCCGCATGCTCCCCGAAGGCTTGCCGGCCCTAGTCCCATTCCAGGGATTGGACGAAAAGATGGCAAGCCCCAGGATTCTTTTAATGGAATTCCCTTTCCACAGCAACCATGGAGGGGCAGGCCCAGCCTATCCTAACCCCTCCTCCACCAATTTATAACCAATGCCTAACCGCAACCTTACAAGTTGTGACGATTTGCTACGCAGTAGGCAAAAACCAAATGGCCCAGCCAATCAGCCAGATGGACAAAATTCCTACCAGGCCCCTGCCCCAACGGCAGATGACCCCATGACAGGCATAGCAAGGTCAATGCAACAACCCCTTACTCAAGGGCGGGTGGGCGGGTGATCTGTTGCACGCAGCAAAGAGAAAGCTCCAGGCTGCGTGCAGAGTATTTAAACATTTTACCCCTCCCACCAAAATTGCAACATAACTTTTACCCCAGCAACCCAGTGAACCAATCACTGCCCCAGGCCATCTTTAGAGACCCTGCCTGGTAACAGATGGGTGGCTCAGCAGACCCCACCACAACACGTGCTCTCCATGAAGGAGAACACGCTTTACATGAACATAAACAACTCATTGAACTGCTCTAAAGAGATTTCAAAATCTCTCTCACCCTATATTCCTTTCAGACATACCACATCTGACCAAAATGGTTGTTTGGCTGAGATTTGTTTATCTATGGCAGGCATTTCTGGATGAAACAGAAATACTGGTGGTTGTTCCATGTGTAATGATTGTACACATGAATAACCTGCTCAGCAGGATGAAACAGAAATATTGGTGATTGTTTCATATATAATGATTGTACACATGAATAACCTGCTCAGCATTGCTTCTGAACAGCAGGGCAGGAAAACGAATAGGCCATTGTCTTGAAACTACTACCTGAAATGCTTATCCATCCTGTCTCTTTGCAGATGATAACTGGTAGCCATTAATTAAACCATGGATTCCCACCATGAAAAGAATTGAATTTCAGAATTCTTAGTTGCCATGAACAATTGCCTTTTGTTTCCTGACGCAGTTAGCCTCTGGATTTCTTTGCAATCATCTCCCCCCCCCCCCCCCCGCAGTCCATTCTATCTCAATTTAAATTGCAATAACTATTGCTTGTTCTTTAAAAATAAAAAGATCTCTCTAGGAGCCTTTGATGAGGTAACATTAATAATGCATGTCAAGGGTTTTTTTAAAACACACACACACTGCAGTGCAAAAGCATGTTGAAGTTAATTGAATGCAAAACACACACACAATAAGATATGAAATGTCACTAGAGGAAAGAGGATTCCATGCCAGGGTTATGAGAATGCTAAGGGGGGGGGGGAGTACAGGAGAATGAGTGAGCCAATTCTTGCAAAAACAAAATATTGAAGAAAAATTAAGCACAGTATGAAACTGCCTTTGGCTTTTTCTTCTTTTTTTTAAGGCCTATCCACAGTTGTTACATTGTAAAAAAATGTTCCCCATTTCCATAAAGCGAGTCTCCTTTTGCACTAGGCATGGAGGCACCAGTTGTTTTCTGCTTACTGTTACATCTGAAAAAATGCATTTAAATATGTAATTAAATATACAGAGTAGAACCCACTGAGTGCAATATCGAAATCAACAGAACCAGTGTTAGCCATCCCTCTGACTGTGGCTTAATCAGGGACCCCATCCATAAGGCCTTTGGCGGGTTTGGAGGGTGGTAGCTGCATTGAGGCTTGTGAGATGCAAGTTCTGCTCCTTGCAAGAATCCCACAAACCAAAATATCAGAGAGGCCTTGGTTAATAAGGGGCACCCAGGGGAAAAAAAATCTTTCTGAAACCCTGGAGAGCTGCTGTCAGTCACAGCAGGCAAGGCAGAACTCATTGGGCCGACATATAAAGCACCTTATGTCACGTTTCTCCAGCATGTAGATGGAATCTGCTTCCCCTGAAATCTCCTGCCTTCAGAGAGCAAAGTCTGATCCCTCTCAAAACACGAGCGAGAGGGCAGCAAATTGAGGCCGGCTTTCACATGTGGCCTTCTGCATCCTCACAGACAGAAAGGGATTTCCAGTCAAACCTCGGATCCCTAATGCCTCCGTTTTGGAACGTTTCGGCTCCCAAATGCCGAAAACCCAGAAGTAAATGTTCCGGTTTTTGAAAGTTTTTCGGAAGCTGAATGTCTGACCTCTTGAGTGCAGGAAGGTCCTGCAACCAGTTGGAAGCCACGCCTCAATTGTCAAACATTTCGGAATCCAAACGGGCTTCTGGAACAGATTACATTCAACAACCAAATTTTGACCGAATCTACATTAATTGGGTCCTCCCTCAAAAAGACCTGGCAACCAAACCCTGTGTTGTGGGTGGGTATGATTGGATAGCCACAACACCCAATTGGTAGGTCCCTTGAAGCACGGTTTAATCAGGCCAATGGGACGCAGGATAACAGATCAAGGGACCTATATATACCTATGCACGTGACCCAGAGCTTCCTCTTTCAGCGCATGCATCGGAACACCTGCCCACCTCTCCCTACCTTTAGGGCTGAACACTTGACTTTGCTATGCCATCATGTGTCGTCTGTCATTGGGACAGGGGCACAGCAGGAATTTTCCCCACTTGACTGATTGGCTGGTGCCATTTGGGTTTCGCCTGCTGCATAGCAAATCATCACAACTTGTAAGGTTGTGGATAGGCTCTGGTTCAGGAGATAGGGATGGGGGAACGCTCTCGCCATCCCTATGTGAAGGGTATTCTGTTAAAGGAATCCAGGGACTCGATGGTTTGGTCAACCCTGTGAGGAGGTTGTGCCTGAGTCCAGGGGGACATCTGGGTGGTGGACATAGCCTGTTCCTGGCTTTCCGCCTATCCGGATGTTCACCCTAGGCTGACCTATGCTGTTGCCCTGGGTCAGCGCTACCTGCAACGGTGCAGGGAGCTAGTCGAACCAGAGCCTATGCAACCAGTCACTTTCTGTAATCAATAAAGTTGTGGCCTAAATTCTGCCAAAAACCAGAGCAAAATTTGAGTCTTGTCTGAATTTATTTAAGGGGGAGGTTTAAAAGTCTGAACACGCAGAAAGTTTCCCCTCCTGCAAGGAGCATTTCCGATTCCTCCAGCAGGTAGGAATGTTGTCTCAATTTTTTAAAATACCTCTTTAAAAGCCCTAATATATATCTTAGGGTAGGAGGAAGAACTGAAAGCTTTCCACAAGCATCACAATGTTTCTTTTGAAAGGAAAATCTTCCGTTACCTGTTTTAAACAAGAATGGAGACACCTCTGAGTCTAGAGCGTCATCACAAGCAAATGGATACCGAATGGGTAACAGATCTTTAGTAAATGTTTTCCGTTGACATTTATAGTCTGTAGGTTAAGTGGGTACAATCTATATTATAGCATGCTTGAGAGAACGCTTCTGGCACTGTAGGCATCAGGATTACCTTTGAAAGCTGCTTGAAAATGAACCTAAAAACACGGTTTGCAAGTCTACCACACACTAATGTTTAATGCATTTGTTGTAGTGCTGGCTTTTGAGTCTTCTGGATTAGTTTAATAGGTTAATCAAACCTCTCGGCCTGCTTTGCATTTTATTTTATTTTTTAAAAAGCATCCATTTCCTCAAGGAAAATCAGCAAATATTTATTCTGCTTCGATAATTGTGGAAATTCATGTGTAATTAGTTATATATTTAAAACAATCTTAAGAGGCCTGCATGCTGAATGCTTTTAGCTCAGTGCTTTGCTTCTTCTGGATAATACAGAAAAGGTCTGCAGGGTTCAGCTGATTCAATTTATTTAAGTACCTTTCATGTAGCTCCTTGAGAATGCCTTTCATATACAGTAAATTAAAAACCATCAGGCAGCTGTGATCTGTTGCAATGTCATAGAATATTCACAAACAGTCTGAGTGGTCAGGGAGTATGAATGTGTGCCAAAGTTATAGATGTAGGAGAAAGTGGGGATCTGAACTTTTGGGTGCCAACAATGGCCTTGTTTTGTTGCATTATTCCCAATGCTCTCTTCTTTGAAGCTAGCTCTTCATCAACCCAAGTTTAATTGGTGTGTTGTTGTTTGTTTGTTTGTTTTGTCACTACAGCTTCCTCAAAATGAATTAGTGTGAATGCTGAAGAATTTCAATGAAATTGCTGCTGTTTTCACCAAAGGTCTGGTGCAAAAGTCAATTCAGCAAATATGATCAGTATTTCCTCGTGACATTGTTGGGTTTGTTCCTTTTTTTGAAGCCCCCATGCAATACTTAATTAATGACTTTTTAACATTGATATTTCCTTCACGTTGAAATTAATCGTGTGGAAATAATGACATCATTGATTGTGTCAAAGTTACCATTCAGATAAATTATGTAAATAATTACATAAATTGTGTTAAATAGCAGACAGCGAGATGAATGACCTAGTATTTGGCAGAAACCAAACTGCAGCAGAATGGAAACAGCTCGATATTTAGCTTACCCACACAGTCAACAACATAGCAACATAAATGCCAACTGAGTCCTATTCCACAATGAAACTATTTCGGTGATTTTTGCCCTCTACTTAATAATTACTGGGATGTTGTGGGAAACAGGGCAGGGTAAGCAGAGATTTAAACCTATTCCAAACCCTTTTCAGTTCTGTCATATGACCTAGCAACGCAGCAGAACTTAACTGGCAAGAAGAATGCTGTATGTCACAGTCTTCCTGCGTGGCGTTTGGAATAGGAGTAACTTATGCCAACTTTTAATAGTTGCTTAGTAAGTTATGGGGTTCTTCCCCTTCCAGTAGGTTATTCAACTGTGGGGGAGCCATTCGTCATGCAACCACATCCACCTTCTCTCTTTGTGAAAAAAGAAAAAAAAAGAACAGGTTATCCTTGCTTTCTTCCTTGCACTAATTATTTTGCCCTACAAAATCCCAGGTTTAATGATCTGTAGAAATCTGATGGGAAACATAATTGCTAACCACTCTTAAGTATTTCTCATGCTCTCAAGCAAGAAGTACAATAAAAGGCATGGCCATCCCTCTGCTTATTCCTTGAGGTGCAGTATTCAAGAAGTCATAAACCAGGCAATTATATTGAAATTAGTAAAAGAGGTGGTGAAGAAGCGGATATGGAATTCTTATGAAGAATGTTCCTCGTAAGGTTACCAAGACTTTTAGTCATGTCTGATGCGGGGGGGGGGAACCTTTGTGGGGGACCTTTTCCAGCATTTCTTCCTGGGACACATTCTGGGGACCACGTGCAGTTGCTGTGTGGGGTCAGAGGGAAAAGTGGGATGGAAGAATGAAAGCACCTTTCTACAATGGGCTGGTTTCTACACCCCCGATCCTCTATTCAAGCAAGCAAAAGGCATTATCAGAGCTTAAGGATTTATTTCAGACACTTAAAGAAGGCGCACAGCAAGGCCAGTGAGGCATGTGGTCTGGTAAAAGTAGGGTGGCTCAGGGTGGCCATCTTGGTGGGGCCAAGGATCCCCCCAAAAAATTCAAGGAGGGTGGTGGCCCCCCTCAATATTCCACAGTCTATGGTTAGGCCTTCCTGTGGCTTGTAGTGGGCCCTGCTGGACCTACCTGCAGAAGTGGCTGGCCCCGCCAGACCTTCCCACAGCTAAAGGAAGGCTGCACCAGCCTGTGGGGTGTTGGAAGACACCGTGGGGACTAGCATGCCTTGCACAAGATTGCATTGGCCTGTGCCATGTCTTCCCAACACTGCAGGGACTGGCATGGCCTGGTGTAAGGCTGCACCAGCCTGCATGATGTCAGGAGATGTGCATGACGTTACACGTCACATATGTGGGCCAGACACCTTCAATCTGAGGGGCAACCTGTGGGTTGGTTTGTTGTGGGAAGAATCCCGAGGCAATATACTGGCCAGGATGGGAAAAAACTCACCCAAGGCACTTTTGCTAGTTCGGTGAGATTTCCCTCTCCCAACTCATTGAATAGCCGACTCCTGTGCTGTATGTGTTTCTTTTGAACTCCTTTGTCTCAATAACAGCTTGCCACATGTCATGAGGGCCTGACAAATCAACAGAGTATGTTTAAATATTGGATAGCCTTGGTAATTATTCTAGGTGAACCTCAACCTCAGATCTTATCACTGGGCCCCTCTGCCATTCTTATTTGCTTGGACCAGAGCATACAATGCATTTGTCCTTCAGCGGTGTTGGTTTCTCTGTGAGCAGCCGACATCCTATCCTGCAGTGAGATGGATCCTTTGTTATCAAACATGCGGGATAAGAAAACAAGCCTCCTGTTTAGCTTTCCTCAGCTTTCTTTGAAGGCAACACCATCAGACACGATTAAAGGACCTAGCGGCTAAGCCGCCATATGGAGTGCTGTGACAAACGTCAGCAAGGCTTTCTGCATTTTGGCCACCTTACAATTGTATCATAGATAAAGGCTGAGTGATGGGCCATTACATTTGCAAAGAACAAAGTACTGATGAAGCAGAGGTGTCTTGCAATGTCCATATGGTGAAAAGGGCAAGACAAAACAGCAAATATGAGCCAAGTATATACAACTTCATATTGTCTCCTTGCACCAATTTTATTGAGAAATTAATGGCTCATCAATATAATTGATATTTCTGGTAGGTGGGTGGGAACTAACAGTGCTAAGAAGTATTTTTCTTTCCACATAGCTTAACAAGTACAGTACATTACAAGCATGAGCAACTACAGCAAATGCTTTGGGCTTCAAAAAAAAAAAAGAGTAATGTTTCAGTGTTGCAATTATCCTGTTTTGAAAACCGACTGAGCACGAAGTTACAATCACTGTCAAAATAGATAATTATAAATACGAGACGGGGAGCCAGGAAATCTGGTTCGTATTGCCACTTCTTCTACAGATTGGTCACATGAGTAGAAAATTGTCATCCCATCTTGGATCGTGCTTGGACATAGAAATAGAGACTCCAAGTTAAGTCATTGAGAATGAAAGGGATAAAACCCGAGTGATGCTTGTTTTTAGGAGAGATTTTGAAGTCTATTCATTTGCTTATAGGAGTGGTGAGGACCTTGTGGCCTTCCATCAGCATCAGCCCCAGCTAGCATGGTCAATGGACAGGGATGATCTGAGCTGTAGTTCAGCAACATCTGGAAGGCTATAAGTTCTCCATCCCTCATCTAGAGTATATTATTGTGCACTGCCCTGGGAGCTATTTAGCTGAAGGGAGTTTTTTACACACACACACACACACACACACACACACACACACACTTATTTACTTATTTATTGCATTTGTAGTCCATCTTTCTTCCAAGGAGCTCAGGAAAGCAAACATGCTCCCTTCGCCATTATGTCCATACATCAACCACCTGGGATGTAGGTTAGACTGAGAGAGTGAATTACTGGCCTACAGTCATCCATGTGTGTTTCATGGCTGGATGGGGACAGTGTTAGCATTTACCATATTTTTTGCTCTATAAGACTCACTTTTTCCCTCCTAAAAAGTAAGGGGAAATGTGCGTGCGCCTTATGGAGCGAATGCAGGCTGCACAGCTATCCCAGAAGCCAGAACAGCAAGAGGGATTGCTGCTTTCACTGCCTAGTGATCCCTCTTGCTGTTCTGGCTTCTGAGATTCAGAATATTTTTTTTTCTTGTTTTCCTCCTCCAAAAACTAGGTGCATCTTGTGGTCTGGTGTGTCTTATAGAGCGAAAAATATGGCAGTTATTTGCTGCATATAAAGATCTATTACCTCTATGTCAGAAAAATAATTTCGCCCAAAGTATTTTCAAATGAATTTATGAGTAAGAGAGACATATTATCCTATCGCCAGAAAGTTCTGTAATCTTACTGTAATTCTTTGGGCTGTTCTCCCAAAATTGTTTCATGGGTTTTTTTCTCCCCCCTGACAAGGAAGCTCCTAATTTGCCTTGAGTTTTGCTCTGGATAAAACCTGACGACAGCACGGGGATGTGTGCATGAAACCCCCTGAGTAATTTATCCAGACTCCTTGTTAATTCTTTTATATTTCCTTGAAAAGTCTTTGTGTGGAAAGTTGCTTTAGGAAAGGTGTCTGTGAGATTTCTGCTGATATGGCCTAGATCCCAATTCTGTGCCTGCTTGTGGGGCATCCTGTGAATGGAGTTTATGTTTATGTTACACTCTCACTGATGGAAGGGGGACAGGCAACTTTCACCTTTTCTCCTAATAAGGCTGCTCCACTTCCAGGTGGGGCGGTGTTGCGGTCAGGCCACTTGGCCTCCGCACACAGCTGGGGCGGGGCTAAGCCCCCATGTCATCAGGGAGTCCCTGGCCACATCATGGCCCTGACCAGCCAATCCGGTTGGTCGGGGGCGTGGCTTACCCCTTTTTAAACAGCTGCATGGCTGGGGGGTGGGAATCTCCTTTATTGTTCCGGCTTCCGTGGATCTCCCACCCTCTTTTTCATGCATTGTCATATTGGCCTTGCTATGGACCTCACCATTGAGGGGCCTGGTAGGAATTTTTCCACTTGGCAAATTGGCACTGGCCATTTGGTTTCCACCTACCTCGTAGCTATCGTCACAACTTTTGTAAGGTTTGGTGGTTAGGCATTGGTAAAATCTGGTTTGGGCGAGGGGAGGTGTGGCTATCACCTGCCTCTTCATTTTAAAGGGTATTCTGTTAAAGGAATCTGGGGGTCGTGGTTCCTGTCTGAAGCCTGGGTGGTGGCTAGGGCCTTTGCACGACCTTCCGGTGACCCTGGGGGAGGTCCGAGTTGATGTACTTCAGCCGGGCTCCCCCTACAGGTGGTTAACCCTTGTGAGACTTCCTGCAGGAGGGCGGGAGTCAGATATAGTCAGTTCAATTCCAGTGCCTAAGCCAATACCTCTCACATTCTGTAACCAATAAAGTTGTGACCTAAATTTTGCCCATTAACCTAATATTTGGCGTCCACGTGTGATTATTCAACATAAGGGGGAAGCCTCGGGGTCTTGACACACAAGAAAGCTTATGCCGTGCCTCTTAAAAATGAGATGGAAAAGAACTTACGCTTAACTTGTCATCATCTACTTAATGGTTATTGCATCTTTCTTTATTAAACAAAACAAAACAAAAAAACCTGTCTGGTGAAAAATGCTTTATTAGTTGGAACTTATCTGCAGTTTATTTTGAGATGTTCGCTTTGTGAGATATATTCACAATCCTCATTTTGTGAGGAATGACAGCTTTGTGAATGCCAGAAATGCCTTGCCAAAAAAGAAGTATTGATTGCTTTATTTTTAGATAGAGGACAAAAGTGAGTTTAAGCAGAGTTTCAGAGACCATATTATAGTCACAGAGTTGTTTTACATGAATGCTGGTTTTGCAAACTCCCCTTCAGGTGTGTGTGTAGGTTATGTGTCACAAAACATGCTTGTTCTCATGCTACATCAAGGCAAAGTTGCTGTCTGGAATACCTCTGAATAGTGTCAATAGTCCACTCATCCAGGGGTGGTGAAACTGCGGTCCTCCAGATACTACTGATTATGTTGTCTGGGGCTGATGGGAGTCCAACCATCAGGAGGACCAGTGCCACCTGGTGCTGAAACCTACTTTAGTTTTTTTATTTAGTCCCCAATAGACTGTCGTACTGAACCAGGTTTGACTTAGTGGGCTACAAGTTGTGCTGGCTCGCACATGACAAAATAGGGGACAATTCATCAAAAGTTATAACCAGTTCCCATTGAAAGCTATGGTGACTAACTTAGGCACCATGCAAATCTATAAACCAGCCTTCCAAAAACCGGTGCCTTCCTGGATGACAGTCCCAGCCATCATGGGCATGTTGCAGATATTAATATTGCACAGTTAGGAAGAAGAAGAAGAAGAAGAAGAAGAAGAAGAAGAAGAAGAAGAAGAAGAAGAAGACGACGACGAAGAGTAGTAGTAGTAGTAGTAGTAGTAGTAGTAGTTTGGATTTGATATCCCACTTTATCACTACCCGATGGAGTCTTAAAGTGGCTAACATTCTCCTTTCCCTTCCTCCCCCACAACAAACATTCTGTGAGGTGAGTGGAGTTGAGAGACTTCAAAGAAGTGTGACTAGCCCAAGGTCACCCAGCAGCTGCATGTTGAGGAGCCGAGACGCAAACCTGGTTCCCCAGATTACGAGTCTACCGCTCTTAACCACTACACCACATTGGCTCTCTTGAAGTGACAGGAAGCATAGGAACTGACTGCTTTTGGAAGAAATCATTGTCCAGGACCATTAAAATATTATTCAAACTTTTACTGGCAGAACTCTTTAAAATGAAACAGAAGCATTAAAGATACACCCAAAATATCCATACAAGGTCTTGTGCTGTCCAGCACAGGCTCAGCATCTTAGAAAATATGAAAGAATCCAAACAGACCTAGAAGCAAAGGTCTGTCTCTCCCCACAGCCTGCTTTCCAGTCTTCATTGGCCTTAGGCTGTTGACTCTCCCTTCAGAAGAGCTTCATTTACATCATCACTCCATAGAGTTTGGGAGACAAAAGTCTAAAGGCAACTCCCTTTCAAAATGGAGATTTGCAACTCAATACCTTCACCACATGATCAAAAGTTTACTCTCAGCACAGAGAAGAAAACAATCAACAGTTAGAACCCATTAAGGAGATTAGAGTCCTTTAGAAAACAACATTGGAAAAACCCCGACAACTTTGGAAAATCCCCAGTTTATCTATTTTTCCATTTTTAACCTTCATTAATATACAGGCATTTTCATTTCAGGGTCAATTAGATGAATTATATGTTAAAGGATGATGGGGACTGTAGTCGAAAATGCCAGACAGGCAATAGTTTGGGTGATGCTGTTATGCACACTTACTTGGGAGTATGTCCCTGAACTCAATGGGACTTGCGTAGCCTAACATAAGATGATGCTGTTGAATCCCTTTCATTTCAATGAGACGTAGTTGTGAGCAGGATTTTGTTTTTTTCTGGACTGTAATTATTGCAGTCCCACAAACTTTTGAAGACTCTTAATCTTTAAAGCAGAATGTTTCTTTCTGGATGTGCTGGCTATTTCTGTACACCAAAGAGTTTCACTAGATGGCAGTCTGGCTTAAATATCCTACCATACGATCTCCTGTATTTTACTAAGTCTCCTTAATTTTGGCCATTCCTTTTAATATTGCCAGTTCACTGCGTCTGTTGCCATAAAGTGAGGTGCAGAAATGGCATACGCTTTATTATTTTTACCACTTTTACATACACTGTGTATATGTACCAATAATTGTCTCCAATGATGAGAAGATTAAATAGAGAATCCCAGAAGCTGTCATCCTAACATGATTGTTGCTGCTAGTTAATGGGCCATGCAAATGCATCTAATTTGTCATTGCTCACATTTTGCTCTAATTGTCCTATAATATTTCTGCTTTAGTGGCTCATTGAGAGATAATTCATAAAGTCCATAAAATGCTGTTCTTAAAAATAAAAAAGTGATGGAATTATTGATTTACCCTAAGAGTGCATAAAAGGTGATCTGATGGGCTATAAAAACGTTGTGGCACTCAAATTCAAATTAAATTTCTGACGTAAGCGCCAGCATATAAAAACAAGCAAAGTTGTTCAGCGTTTGGCAGGCAGAATTCAGTGGGAAACTTCTAGAGTCTCTCAGAAAGGGAGGTAGGAAAGGGATTCCGGTAAAGTTGTTTGAATGACAAGTGAATTACATTGGTATCTCCCATGTCTTTGTTCAGAAGTACTGTATTATTCAAAAATAAGTCTCATTTTGAGGTTGTTCAGAAGTAGATTCCCTATTTGGTCTGTGGACATGAACACCAGTCTTCTCCAACCTGAGTACCTTCACATGTTTTGGACGGCAGGTTCTATCATACATTTGTTCCCCATTTTTTAAAACGGGAAAAACTCAAATCATTCTTCAACAATATTTCCCTTTGTGTATTGTTGCTCTGCACTCTATCATTAAGTCACAATGATTTCCAACTGCTGTCCAGTTTTTAAAGGGGGAGAGAGAGATTGCAAGAGGCGCTAGATCACGGAATCACAAAACATGCCTAAACACCAGAGGAATCACAGATTGAACAACAGCTGCTTATTTCCAAAGTGTAATTATGTGCAATTTGCTCTCCCTAACCACAAAACCCACGATATGGGTTAGAGGCTGCTTTCGTGCAGACTGGTGGCAGAGTTCCCAAATGTCTTGGCGATGATATAAGGGAACAAATAATCTCAAGAGTTATCTGTACTGACAGGGCTTTTTCATAGGCTTTTGAGCTACGAAGGTCTTTAATGTGGAATTAAATACTGCAATGTACAGAAGGGGAAATCCACCAGATTCGGCACAGAGTACACACAGAAAGAGAAAAGGCGAGGCATGATAGCAGATGTTTAATTATAATGTATTAAAATGAACTATAGTATGTCATGGTTCAAACGTGCCAATATTAGCACCACCAATCTGCTTTGCTAATACCTGCAGTTCCAGTGCTTATCCTCACACAAACCCATCTGAACTCTGCAATCATCATCTGAGGCCCCTTATCAATGTACCCACTTTTATCTATTTTTAGGCAAATATTTTCCTCTTTGGTCAGGGTTTTGGGCCTTAAATTGCAGGATTTCCGGCCTTTTTTGATGGCATGGGATCTGTAAGAGCCAACTTTGTATCTGTATAGATGTGGTTTTTGACTTTTATCGGTTGCGCTTATTTTAAATTGGCTGTAATGTAAGTTGCTTTGGGTCTCTTTTGCGAGGAAAACAGCCAACAAATCAAACTAATCATCACCACCATCTGGGGTCCAGATGAAGCCTATTAGACTTTCGTGCGCAATGATGACATCATAGCTCAGAGGCGTAACCTAGAGTTCTAAATCTCTGCTGTGGTCTTCTCCACTTTGCAGGTGGAGTAGGTAATAAAGAAATGAGGCACAGAAATATACACGGGCTAAATCTAACTGGACTGTCTCGGGCAAGCCACTCTGCTGGGAGTTGTAGGCTGAGCCACACCTTGAAGGTGAATAGAGAGTTTTCCCTGTCAATGCCCTCACTGCTATGTCATATAGTTCTAGGTTGGTGAGACCGGAGTGCCTTAAATACATTTCATATCCAGCCAGCCAGCAAAATAGCAGAGCCCTAGTTGCTGGCTTCTCGACATGCCCATAACCCTCCAAAGAGACCTATGGATCTCACTGAATCAACACACCTCGATTCCATCCTTGCAGCTATCTGACACAGGAGAATGAACTTCTGTTTATTCTTCCCCCCACCTGCTGAGAATAAAACCCCACAGCCCCTCTGCATATTTGTCAGAAAAAATAACATTAAATGAAAGAGCTTATGATGATGTATGTGTTACTCTCTGGTTCATACTCCAAATATGTTGCCATGTGTTCCCGACTAATCCCTATTCACCACTGGTTGACTCCATATGCAGGATTAATCACTATTCCATATTAGCTTCATTACTTTCACCCTCCCCACTTTTTTTCCCATTCTGACAGGCCGTAGAGGGTATTTTTTGTCAATCTTCCTTGGCAGCGAGCGGTTAGAATGACAGGTGTAACTTTAATGGGCAAGACTCCTCTAGCAAACCATGTCGTTTTGACAAAAATAGAAATACACTTGAACATTTTGAGTATAATTACCTACAGCAAGAAGCGGAAACACCCTGGTTAGTCAAGCTTGCATTAAAAAAAGAGCACTTTAATAAAATTGAGGACTTGGCTTAGGATCCTAGTACATGCGGGACCTGCAAAAAAGAAAAAAGGAAAACGTTGCGGTATGGAATGTTCCTTTACATGATTCCTTTTCCAACCTGCCACACCCTCATTTCACATACACAGCCTACCAACCTGAAGAGCATGCTCAGTCCTTGGTGAACAGTTTTTGGGGGGTCCCACCCTCCAATATATGCCTGTTGTCTTTCTTCTTGGCAGGGATACTGGAGTGGCTTGCCGGTTCCTGCTCCAGGTGTATCACGTTTACTCAAAACTCTCCACTATGACCTGTCCATTTGGGTGGCCCTGCATGGCATAGCTCATAGCTTCTCTGAGTTGTTCAAGCCCCATCGCCATGACAAGGCAGTGATCCATGAAGGATCTCAAAAAAACTAAGATCATGGCCACTGTGCCCATCACCTCCTCGAAGCTACCAAGAAGAGTTTGACCAAACTGCAAGAGGCAGAGGAAGACAGGAGTGCCTGGCATGCTCTGGTCCATGGGGTCACGAAGAGTTGGACATGACTAAACAACTAAACAGCAACCCCCCCCCCCCATATGAACATTTGTAGCTTTGCAAATCTTGGCTAGAAATATACATATGTGACCCATCTGAAAAAATAGTGTGGAAAGCAATATATGATTGCGAATTGAGCCTGGATTTCAAGTGAGCAGCTAATGGCGGTTATTTTATCAATGCAGGGCAATAAATAAAGTGCCTTAGGCTGGGATCCCTATACACCGGGGCTGGGGGACCTCCAGGGCTGGGGAACTACAACTCCCATCAGCCCTAACAAGCATAACTAATGGTCAGGGATGATGAGAGTGCCCTACATCTTGCCTGGATGCAAGTCCCATTGAAGTCAATAGATAATACTTAAGTCAGGCATGGCCAAACTTGGCCCTCCAGCTGTTTTGGGACTACAATTCTCATCATCCCTGACCACTGGTCCTGTTAGCTAGGGATGATAGGAGTTGTAGTCCCACAACAGCTGGAGGGCCAGTTTTGGCCATGGCTGACAAATGAAAACATGTATAGGACTGCACTGTTATATAACTATCTGAGGACCAGAATGAAGGACATAAATTGGGGAGGGGTGTGTGTTTTGTGGTGCTGATTGTTTGATATGTTTGTTTGTGTAGTCATTTTTAAAGTCATTTTAATGTTGTTATTGCAAGTTTGGGTTCTTATCACAGAAAAAGTGATATACAACATTCAACATTTCTAATAATAGAATATATATTTTTTTTATTAAAAAAAAATAGAGCCAGAATTGTTCTGAGGTTAATTAATGTCCAAAGACAGTGTTTAGATATTACCTATTTAACTGTTATCTACCATCTTAAACTTCAAAATACTCTAATTTGTGTAACTCCAAAGGAAACTATCTTTATTTTAGTAGAGTCCCAGGATCTCATTAAAGTTATTTGAGAGTGCAGTAATTCAAATATATGTCATAGAACTTGAATGTTATTACTATGCATAAAAAGTGATGTCCGTTATGCGATGGAAAAGAGTTCTATCTGATTTTTTTAAAACAGGTCTAGTAATCACTTTGCTTTCATTTGAATACATATGCTTCGTTACATTCATTACATTTTTTTGGGGGGGGGCGAATCTCTGCCTATCAAAACAAAATGTAAACACTAAAAAGAGGAACACATTTAAAGAATGTCAAACATGCTTATCTCAGATACACAGAACAAATTAATAATGATGAAATGACGTTATTGGATATGAAAGCTGACACTCTAATATGGATGAGCTAATGTAGCTGCTGCATAATTTAAAAAAGAGATTAGACCTTTTAAAGACTCATTTTGTTGGCTGGTTAATGCAAACATGTTCATCACTTCCCAAGCTGAACTGGTAAGACTTTCTCATTGCTTCCATTTCTTCAGGGTGTTTGTACTTTCTTTGATCGTATGTGTTATTTTATGCTCTTGCATCTTTTGTATTCTATATATTTTCAATTAGCAAGATTTATATACTGTTTCACTTCTTTAAAAAAAAACCCACTAAGTAGTTTACATAAACAAGTATACAATAAAATTCAAGGAAACAACCCTGGCTAAGAGCTAGGTCCCCCGGGATCTCTCGCCAGTAAGAAATTGTGGTGGTTTGCAATATGGATAAAATCAACAGTTTCTGGAACAAAATTAGGATAACACTTAACTCTCTATTCTTTTACATCTATAAATAGGCGTTGGACTTTTAAAAAAATTACTGGATTCAGTTGCAAAATAAAATAAAAAAGGAGGTGTCACAGGGTTTTTTGTTTGTTTTAATCAAGTGTTATACAATTATCTTACTATAGTGTATTGTCTCTGGCCCCTGAAATTCTTCCCAGACCATGCCTCTTCTCCCAGTGTGCATGGGTCACTGGCCCTGCACCCCACGTTCCTCAAGGGTTTTTTGCTCTGCTGGGGTATATCAGGTAATAATTCTCTTTACCTGTCCTGATGGAAAAGATACATAAGGACATAAAAATCTCTGACCTTTTGTGTGGCTAGAATGTAGTCTATTCTATGAAGGTAAGAGTCACATCTCAGCACTCTGCACTCACCAATTCTCCCCTGATGTCAGGGACTGGGCAGAGGAAGAATGGTGGAGACCACCTCCCCAGCCTGACCCTTCCAGAGAAGAAGAAGACAGTTCAGAATTACAACAGGGGTTTGAGGGAGGTCACAGCTCATAGGAAGATGAGGGGGAAAGTTGGGAAATAATGGGAGAGGAGGAGCAGGCAGAGCCAGAGCAGTTGGCTGACATGTTATTACTAGAAAGCATTCCAGACCCACCATCT
Organism: Podarcis pityusensis; assembly: GCF_964106645.2. Taxonomy (NCBI): domain Eukaryota; kingdom Metazoa; phylum Chordata; class Lepidosauria; order Squamata; family Lacertidae; genus Podarcis; species Podarcis pityusensis. The sequence continues at coordinate 89,093,354 of NC_138027.1, forward strand.
CCCAGAACCTGGCAAGCCTTAAAAGCAGGAGAGCAAAGGACTCAGAGACAGATGGTCCTAAGCAGCAACCGTAAGGTGGGTGGTGCTGTTGAAGAATAAGGAAGAGGGAGAAAAGGGGGGTGGGGTGGAGATTTACTTGGAGCAACACCATTATTCCAAGAAGCTGCATATCTAAACCTTCCTCTGTGAATATTAAATTATTATTATTATTATTATTATTTTATTTTACCCCACCCATCTGGCTGGGTTTCCCCAGCTACTCTGGGCGGCTCCCAAAAGTATATTAAAAACACGATAAAACATCAAACATGAAAAGCTTCCATAAACATAAATAACTATTGGTAAGAACTTTCCTTGTCTTATCCATTCCTGGCAACTACCGTGGGGTTTGGATCCTTTGATGCCTGACACCTACAAATGTTCCTTCTGTTCCTTTATTTACACTAAGTTAGTAAGGTTGCTGGTGCTGGTTAGTTATGGTGCTGGAGGAGACTCTTGAGAGTCCCATGGACTGCAAGAAGATCAAACCTATCCATTCTTGAGGAAATCAGCCCTGAGTGCTCACTGGAAGGACAGATCCTGAAGCTGAGGCTCCAATACTTTGGCCGCCTCTTGAGAAGAGAAGACTCCCTGGAAAAGACCCTGATGTTGGGAAAGATGGAGGGCACAAGGAGAAGGGGACGACAGAGGATGAGATGGTTGGACAGTGTTCCGAAGCTACCAGCATGAGTTTGACCAAACTGCGGGAGGCAGTGGAAGACAGAAGTGCCTGGCGTGCTCTGGTCCATGGGGTCACGAAGAGTCGGACACGACTAAATGACTAAACAACACAGTAAGGTTGGACATAAGAAGAGCCCTGCTGGATAAACCCAAAGGCCCATTTAGTTCAGCATCTTGTTCTCACACTGACCAGTCAGATGCCTATGTGGAGACGAGCAAGATTTGAGTGCAAACAGCACTACCTCCATTTGTGATTCCCAATAGCTAGAATTCATCTGAACAGTGGAAGTAGGAACCAGCCATCATGACTACACTGGTGGGAATTACTACATCTTGTGGAAGTGAATTCCATAGTTTAGGTATGAGCTGTGCAAAGAATTACTTTCTTTTGTCTGTTGTTGAGTTTCAGAATGCATATTTTTCAAAGTAATACATAGTTCCACCTTCGCTGAGAATAGCTTTTGGCAATATTCCTCCAGAATAATCTATCCTAATGGAAAAATACCATTCCAGGAAGGAAGGAAGGAAGGAAGGAAGGAAGGAAGGAAGGAAGGAAGGAAGGAGAAAGAAAGAAAGAAAGAAAGAAAGAAAGAAAGAAAGAAAGAAAGAAAGAAAGAAAGAAAGAAAGAAAGAACAGTTGCCAGAAAAAGTACCTGGTAAGTATAAATATCATATTTTACTATCTAAGAATTTTTCTGCAGAGGCTTCCTGTAAGTGGGCTATCATTAGTTAGGGTTAAGCATCGTGCAGTGCAATTAAACTGTCGGAACTCATAAAAATGAATATCCATTTGTTAAAGTTAAGTATGGCGAGTTTTGTAATCAGTTTTCATCAAAGCGATAAATTTAGACCTGATAAGGAAGGGATTTGGGGAGACCTACTGCCTTAAACCTTTAATCCTGTAATCCTCACTCCTAAATAAAAAGGTCAGGAGCTACCTATGCTATAACACAATGAAATTGTTTTGTTTTGTCTTTTCCTTTATCAGCAGGCTTACGGTAAGCTCTTTGTGCTTATTACTGAAACCACCATTTGACCTCAGAAGTCCCAAGCTTAACTACCCAAATGGCATCAATATAGCCTCGTTGATAGACACTTATTTGAAGAACACAAGGGAATACTTAGATCCCCTTCAAAAATGGTAGGCTTTGGTTGGGTACGGTGAATCCTTATCCAACTTTGGTTCATTGTGTTGGGTGGGGAGAAGGTAGGTAAAAGTAAAGGACCCCTGGACAGCTGAGTCCAATTGAATTCGACTATGGGGTGCAGTGGTCATTTCCTCTTTCAGGCCAAGGGAGCCAGTGTTTGTCTGCAGACAGCTTTCCGGATCATATGGCCAGCATGACTAAACCGCTTCTGGCACAACAAAACACCATGACGGAAACCAGAGCACATGAAAATGCCATTTACCTTACCGCTACAGCGGTACCTATTTATTTACTCGCGCTGGTATACTTTCAAACTGCTAGGTTGGCAGAAGCTGGGACAGAGCAACGGGAGCTCACCCTGTTTTGGGGATTTGAACCACCGACCTTCCAATCAGCAAGCCCAAGAGGCTCAGTGGTTTAGACCACAGTGCCACCCACGTCCTGGGAAGAAGGACAACCTGTTTCTCTGGATCCTAATATTTTATTTGAATTATCATATTTTTTCAGTCTATAAGACACCTCCATGTATAAGATGCCCCCTATTTTTGCGGCAAAACCAATCGCCCGTCCACCCTCGGCACTATCCATGTTTAAGACGCCCCCTAATTTTTGACATTATTTTTTCGGGGGAGAAACCCTAGTCTTATACACAGAAAAATACGGTAATTGTTTTAAAAATACTGGCCTGAGTGAGAGTGAACCTTGGGGTTCAAAATAGATTCTACCCCCAGCAGAATTATGCGGTGGCAGCTGTAATAGTGGAAACTTGATTTGTTCACATGCCTGCTGAATAATCAACTGTTTAGTATTGAAAACCATAAACCCTAAAGCAATTTCAGGCCCTGCCTCCTTTTCCTTAATTGGGACCACATCCCAACCTTTATTCCTGATTGGCTGTCTGACACAAAGGTCAGAACCGAAGGCAATTCTGTACTGAGGGTGCATTGAAACATGGGAATTGTTGCATTAGTTTTCCTAGTTATAATGCTAAAACTTCTGTCCTGGTTTCTAATGTTCATTTTACTTTGCATTATGGAACAGTAGCTTTTTGATCAACATACCACCGTATCATGTTTAATTTCATTCACACCAGTGGGCATGACATGACACAGCAGCGAACTCAATTGGACATGTTGCCACTCATGTGTGCTTCTGTTCCCCCAAGAAAACAGTGGGAAAGAACTGTATGCTGGAATGCCACCCCAAACTTCATCACATGGTGTCTTCCATGAAAACTACAGGGAAATTAACTGCACAAAACTGCTGCAATTTTTGGAATTAAATGTGTTGCAACCAGATATTCTTCTGGAAGCAATGAACACTGAGCTTCTGCTAGATTCTGCTAAATCTCCAGAAGTAGCTTTCCCATAGTGTGAAAGATTGCATAAAATGTGTAAAGAAATGTCCATAAAACATAACAAAGTGTTGTCGGAACATAGCAATTGTGAGCTACTTTGAATGCATTGTTGTACATAGTTCCATTTCTCCTCCATGGGTCAATATTTCTTGTTTAAGCATAACACCTGACAGTTTTAAGAAACTTCAGGCAAGTAAAATTACCTGAAGAAACACCTCCTTCCTTCTGTTCCTTTCCTTCCTGCATTCCAAGGAACCTCTGCTCAAACCATGTCATGTTTTGTGTACTTCAATGGATTTCTATGATTTGAAGTCCCCACCTCTTCCATTCCACCTGTATTTTGGGGAGCTGTGTAGAAACAGCTCGTTTCTGAAGGTTTTTGCCTTCAGAATGTTACATATTTGCTACTCGTGTCTGTCAGTTATGACTAGTTTATACACGTCATTTTGAAATGTTTGCTTGTGGTTTTATTGCATTTAAGCCGTGTCATTATTAAACCCCTTGGCAGCATTTTGCTGAGAGACATTTATAACCTTCAGAAATAAATGAGTGCTCTCATTTCTTTGAATTTGGATTTTAATACATTATTAAGCCTCAGAGACATAGTTCACACACACGCAGCACAGAGAAAGAGAATCCATTTTTCCTCAAGTGAACTGACTCCCTCCCATACCCCCCAATCCATTGAAAACTGTAGTTCAAGGCCTTTTTCTTATTATTCTGCTTTTAATCAGGCAAACCTCTTGTTCTTTTCGGTAGAAGCTTTGATGGATTAAGAGCTTCATGATGAAGGACATCCTGATTTTTCCTCATTTTGTTGTTTTGTTGTTACTTGTATTGGTCAAACTCTAACAAAGTGAGCAATGTTGCTATACAGTGGTATTTTTCTTTCTTTCTAGACCAGCACTAATGAATTCGAACTAAGCCTAGTGTGTGAAGGACTGGTTGGAATGCAAGTATACTCCTAATTATTAGTTCTAGCCAACTGGAAATGGTTAACAATGAAGTCATATGTTTGGCTTTTACACATATGTGTACAGTCAAACAGATAATTTATTAACTGTTGCAGCCATAGTCCGTAATGGCATTAGAATCATAACACTTACATATTCCAAAGTCATAATAATAATAGCACGATACTTACTTGGCAGTTTGCTGCGTTAATCTCTTTACAATTGTGTTTGACTTCATTTTCCATTAAAGCAAGCATGACTGCTTTAAAGAATAACAACGCTCTCCCTGTAACAGTTATTCCTATACTGGCATGCCAACCAATGGGAAATATTTGCTTGTGCAAAAGTCACATCACCACATTTCAAGTATAAAGTGGATTCAGTGGCCAAGACTTTTCATTGTGACTATTCCAACCATATAGATTCTGATTTCTAAATCTATTTCCCAAAGAAGACTGTATTCCTCCTTTTTTTTGTCTGTGTACAGCTGCTCATCCTCAGAATCCTCTATCTGCACTGAAGCAGAAATTGCCTCTTCAGAACATCTATATTCTGATGTAGTACCACCTAAAGCACCTGAGATCTTTTGCCCCTCTGGCATTAACCTCCAGCAGACAACAATCCACTCTATTGTCTCCAAATACACACTCTCCAGTTAAGCCTTTCTGGGAAATGGCTTGACAGATCTGAACCACCCAGGCCTTTTGCTATGTAAGTTCAGAGTCATTAGTGAGGTGAAACTAGCTTCTTGTTCATTTTCTGTTTGAACAGAATGACCACTGACATCAGAGATGGAGTAGATTAATTGATTTGGCAAAACAACAATCCATTTTAGTAAGAGGGCTGGCTGTTACTGGTCTCGGATGCACGTAATACATGACGCTTTGCCCTCAGGTTTTGATTTCTTGGGAACATATAATTAGGATTGATAAGATTCTCTCTCTCTGAAAGGAACTCTGCACATGCTCCGAAAACCAAGACTTTGCTGAAGCAGGTAAAATGCAACTAGCTAAGTTGGGCTGACTTTATTGATTTTATCTGCAAGTTTCTGTGTGCAGTTGTTAACTTCCCTGTTCTTTCATTTTCCCAAATAAAATTCTTTATATTTTTACACTTGGCTTCATGGTTTAAAAGGCAAGTCTCTTGAATTTCCCCACATGCAAGACCACATGGTTGTTAAATTCTATTCCTTGTATTGGAAGCATGTCACACAAGGTGTTGTTAAGTTCTTCACCCACTGGACTTTGTAAATCTTATTCCAAAGTTCCTCTATTTTTTCCTCTTGCTAGGCTAATGGGAAGATTACTGGGCAACAAGGCAAAGAAACTCAGAGTAGCTGGACAGATCTGGGTGTGGCAAGAGGCAGTAGTGGCTGGTGGTGATGGATCTAGCTTCACAGTGGCAGGGCTGCTGCCATATTCCATGACAGTAACGGGACAGAAGTGGTGGCAAGGCCAATCCAGCACTCACATTGTGGTGTCCCAACCTCTCTGGCAGGAGCAAGCCAGCAGTAAATCCCACTGCGCAAGTTGGGAGTTAACTCTTTATTAGCAAAAATATGATCTGCACAAGAGTGTCAGACCTAATGAGCACAGCAACTCATCTCCGATAGGTCTCATCCCCATGAAGCATTCTCTACCTCTTGGCCTCTCTCCTCCCACCCTCCTGCTCCAGCTTCTGCCTGTGATTCTAGATTTCTCTCTGCCACAGGCTCCCTAAGCCCTGTTACCTGCTAAGTTTCTGACACCTCCTTTTCCCAGTCTTGTCCCTCTGACCACTCATTGTTGTCCCACCACCACTTGCCAGGCCCTGAGCCTTCTTCCCTTGGTGGTTCACCAGCTGGTTCCTCCCACCATTTCCTCTGTGTCCAACCAGTCCATGACACTGACCTCACTACTGCCCTGCCTCTCTCCCTTACCATTCCAGGATCCTGCAGGCACACCAAAGCAGGGGGATCAGTTCCACAGCACTATTTCTTCCCATCAGTCACTCCTGGCAAGAGGTTCATCCTAACTAGTGGCATCCTATTGTGTTGTTGTTGTTGTTGTTGTTGTTGTTAGAACCCTTCTACAAAAATCTCTCTGCAATCCACCACATGTATTGTCAGGCTGCTACCAGCGACTCCTGGCTGGTTGCCCAGGAGCATACAAAGCCAAGGAAATGTTTCTTACCATACATTTCTTATTCAGTGCAGTGATACCTCGGGTTGCATACGCTTCAGGTTACAGACTCCGCTAACCCAGAAATAGTACCTCAGGTTAAGAACTTTGCTTCAGGATGAGAACAGAAATTGTGCAGTGGCGGTGGGGCAGCAGCAGGAGGCCCCATTAGCTAAAGTGGTGCTTCAGGTTAAGAAAAGTTTCAGGTTAAGAACGGACCTCCGGAACGAATTAAGTTCTTAACCTGAGGTACCACTGTATTTACAGAGAGGGGTTATAGAACCCAGCCTCTTGGATAATGGCGTTGTCCCGAGTGAATCTCCACCCCCCTTCTCTCCCACTTCCTCATTTGCCACCATCATCAATTCCTCTACCGGTGCCACTAAGTACCCTCTGTCTTTGAGCTCTTTGCTCTCCTACTTTCAAGGCTCGCCGGGTTCTGGGAGATGGTGGGTTTGGAATGCTTTCTAAAGAGGCTGTGTCCATCAGCTGTCACCCCTCTGGTTCTTCCTCTTCCTCTTCCTCTTCCTCTTCTTCCTCCTCCTCTCCCATTATTTCCCAACTTTTCCCCTCATTTGCCTCTGAGCTGTGACCTCCTTCAAACGCCTGTTGTAAATCTAAACTGTCTTCCTCTTCCACCATTCCTCCTCTGCCCGGTCCCTGCCAGGTATGTGATAGGAGGGCCATGTCATCAGCAAAGCAAGGCTGAGAGTGACATTTCAGTTCATTTGACTAGGATATATAAGATACATGCCAAGCTGTGGCAAATTTCTTTTCATGACTGAAAAATGTGAATGCAGAGTTCCCAGACTTAGAAAATGTAGCAGAAGGATCAAAGCAACTACCTATTGTCAGTGTACTCTATACAGAAGTATAATATCCAGATCAAGGGAAGTAATCGTTCAACTCTATTCTGCCTTGGTCAGACCACATCTGAAATACTGCGTTGAATTCTGGGCACCACAATTTACGAAGGATGTTGACAAGCTTGAATGTGTGCAGAGGAGAGCAACTAAGATAATCAAGGGTCTAGAAGCCAAACATTATGAGGAGCTGGGTATGTTTAGCCTGGAAAAGAGGAGACTGAGAGGAGATATGATAGCCATCTTCAACTATCTCAAGGACTTTCACATGAAAGATGGAGTAAGCTTGTTTTCTCCTGCTCTGGAGGGTAGGACTCGAACAATGGCTTCAAGTTACAAGAAAGGAGATTCTGACTAAACATGAGAGTCTGACAGTAAGAGCTGTTCAACAGTGGAACGTTCTCCCTCATGAGGCTGTGGACTCTTCTTCCTTGGAGGTTTTTAAGCAGAGGTTGGATGGCCATCTGTCATGGATGCTATAGCTGAGTTTTCTGCATTGCAGGGGGTTGGACTAGATGACCCTTGGGGTACCTTCCAACTCTACAGTTCCATAATTCTATAATCATTCGAACCCCAGGAATATGTGGCGGTATTCCTTAATCTTGGGTAGGACTTACCACTTCACCTAAAAAGTATCAGTTCTAAATCCTAAAAAGCTATCTGTCAGAAGCTGCTGGCACCTATCAAATCTTATGCAGGCCCTTTGGAGAGCTTCAGGTCAAAGAGGTGTATAAATCAAATTTCTTAGGCGTAACAGGTTCTATCGGGAACTATATTTCCTGTTTAATATGGATTGCTCTTCCAAAGCTATTCTAAAAAGTCAGAGTATCTGTGCCAACTGAAATAAAGGCTAGAGTGGCCCACTAATTATTTACAATGGCTCTCCTACACAAACTATGATTTGCACTAATTTCAACTCATTTAAGTACCATATATTTATAGTTAAATGCCTAGGCTCCAATCTAAAGTAGGAATAGAATTTGGTTGGGGGCAGACTCAACATATACTATTATACTATTATATTGTGTGTAAATAGGAATGATGAAATCATTATTTTAACCATCACCACTGCCGTCTATTTTAACCTGAAGCATAACAGAAGATCAATATTTTCCTTGAGAGTATGCAGCAGTCAAGCCTAATGATGTAAAAGTGAAATCAAATTTATTCAGCATTGGTATTTGAAAAAGGAAGCTTCTGAAGGCAGATGAGAAAAATGACTAAAAATTGGATCAAAGATTTAAACACAGTCAGCAGTTCCGGAACTACATTGCCTGTGAATTTACAGTACAATCTTAGATATGTTTATCAATGAATCTTAAGCATGCTTAGGATTTGAGCCTAAAGCTGCAGTTCTTTCCGGGGGCTAATCCCATGGAGTTTGGCAGGTTTTGCTTCTGAGGGATGACATATCCAACAAACTTCCTAGCTCAGTAAATAACACCTCAAAAATCCAGTACAGTCGTACATCGAAAGTCAAACGGAATCCATTCTGGAAGTCTGTTCGACTTCCAAAACGAAGGTGCGGCTTCCGATTGGCTGCAGGAAGCTCCTGCAGCCAATCGCAAGCCATGGAAGCCATGTCAGATGTTCAGGTTCCAAAGAACGTTTGCAAACCAGAACACTCACTTCTGGGTTTGCGGCATTTGGGAGCCAAAGCATTCAAGTCGCAATGTGTTCGACTTCCGAGGTACGACTTGTATACCTGAGATGTAATTTGCTTTTCCTGTTTGCAGTGGCTCAGCTTTGTCTATATTGAACACACCCCTTTAAACATGGCCATATTCCATTGGAGTCTGGGATTGGATGCCCGAGCATCCATCTGTTCTAAACCCAAGAGTGGTGCAAATAGTTTTCTCTGCTAGCAAATGTGGTGGTATCTGCTATATGTACCTTGACAGAGTGACTGATAGGGACATGACTGCACAATTTTAACCCTGCCTGCTTTTTCAAATATGACAGCCATTTTGCCACACTACACTGCAACCACTGTATGCTGCGCCATGCTCCCTGTGGCAGCCATTTTGTGATTAGCACCCATGGCATTTCCTAAAATTTCCAGATGTTGCCCATTGGGTTCAAAATGCTTGCAACTTTTGCTTCGCTGTAATTAAAATTACCTGGATCAAAGAATTTTGAACGCCTGCAGGGCTTCAGCATACACACTGAATAATGTTATAAACACATTGAATAATGTTTGAATAATGTGCCATGCCTGTGGTCCCATGAGCAGAACATTCCTTGAAATACGGGGGGGGGGGGACCCTTTTTTAAACAGATCTCCTTATGAGCACCAGAGCATTTTACAGACCCCAAATCTATGAGATTAGGGTTAGAATTGCCACCTAAAGTGATATTCAAAACTAATTTTGGAATTCTTCCCCAGGTAAAACATTTGGGTAATTTTAAAAGAAACCAAAAAGAGTGCAAGGAATCTAACAGTATTTCATAGGAAGGTTCCACAAATGCCTCCCAAATTTCTCCAAGTTATTTGTGGGCAGTAAAACGGAGGCAGTGTTTTTTGTTTTCCTATACCAACATTTTGGGGGGATGGAGGGGAGTAAATTCTCCAATAGTTTTTGCTCAAAAATAAACCCTCAATGGCTAAATTGCTTACTTTCTTCAAGACTTCAACAGCTAGACATGAAAAGGGATTTGCAAGTGTGAAATAAATTTGGAAGTTTGAACCTCACATTACCTGAGACACAGGTGGATCCGAAGACTTTCCATTTCCCTCTTGCTGCTGGCTGCAGCCAATGATGGGGACCATAACTGGGAGACAGGCCATACGATGTTGTTACACAAGGTACTAAATGTTATGGGGTGGGGGAAGGAAGATGGCGAGACACACATTTGCCATTTCCAGAGGCTGCCCTATGACACAAGGAACCGTCTATGTCTTATTTTGCCATGTTGAAGCCACTGTGAGGCACAAAATTCCATCTGAAAGCCACGAGGCCTAAGTCAGCTCAAGTGGTTTATAGATCAGATTAGGGGTCAGAAAATTGTCCTGAAATAATGTGATATGCTCAAGGAAAAGAGAGGCATGTCTATTGTCTTCTTACCCCCGCAGATGCATGTGGGAAGCACATTTTCCCACACACTATTTCTATCCCCTGTCTCTCATGTGAACTGCAGGCTTGATTTGGGCAGCAAAGCTGCGTCAGTCTGACAGCTCGTAAATTTCGCCATTCCACATGGCAACGTGATGGAGCACAGTGCTGTCTACAGGCTTATAAACAGTGACATCCTATTACATTCTCCTCTCCTCGACAGGCTTTGTTCCCAGGGCTTTAGCGCATCCTGCAATGTTGGCTACTTTGTAAAAAATCAGAAGAAGAGCAACATCTACTTTTGTGCAGCTATTATTACACTTCAGCCCCGCAATGCATGCTGATTACTATTTTGAGGTGGAGGAGAGACGATTGGCTTTTGTTCCGAAGAGCCTCCTTGACAAACTAATGGAGAGGCTGTTGGTGATTTGGGGCTGCGCTCTTCAATTATTTGCCTTCTAAGCTGCTCGCATGAACCTAAAATTCGGCTAGAGTTGGAAGCCAAGGTAAATGAGGTTAGCTGATGGGCTGTAATGGCAGGCCCCACAAAGAGTAACAAAAGCTTTTAGTGCTTAATCTGACAAGCTTCAGAGATACTGTATTCTCAAGTACTTATTATGCAGATAACTGTAATTTGTGTGAAATTTAGTTTAAGGAAATTGAAAAACAATGACATTTAGTTTATTTATTTCCCCCCGCCCATGAGCATTTTACAGTTTTTCAAATCCTCTTCCACATTACAATAAAATAACCTTTTATTCCATATATGTTTTTTTTAAAAGAAAAGAATAAGTCAGTAAACTGAATAAAACACAGGAATTGTGTGCAATCCTGAGTGGTTTTTAACACTTATTTCCAGGAATTGCCATATCAAAATTAAGAAATGAAAATGTTCTGAGGTTCAGTACTGTTACACACCTGTACAAAATTGCAATCAACAACCTGTACAAAATTGCAGGGGTTCTAGGCACTTACCTGTGGTTGTGTTTCTGTTGGGGGGATCAACGCACAGTGGAGGCCACGGTCTTTAAGAAATATGGTTTACAGTGGTACCTTGGTTCTCAAACTTAATCTGTTCCGGAAGTCCGTTCCATAACCAAAGCATTCCAAAACCAAGGCTTGCTTTCCCATAGAAAGTAATGCAAAACGGATTAATCTGTTCCAGACAATTAAAAACAATCCCCAAAACAGCAATTTAACATGAATTTTACTACCTAATGAGACCACTCATCCATCAAATGAAAGCAATAATCAATGTACTGTACTATAAAATAAATAAGACAGTATTGTAGATGATAAAAAATTTTAAAAAATAAAAAATTCTTACCTCCACTGATGATAGTCATTGTTTGGATGAGGGGAGGGGCTTTTATCCATTTCCGTAGTCACACAATCAATAGCTGAACCCAGTAGCTGAACTGGGTTCCACACAGTCACAAAAACAAATTAACCAAAAAAGCCTCAAAAACAAACATGCAAAATAAATGGCAAAAACAAAAGCACCAAATTAATCCATTCTGGAAGTCTGTTTGACTTCTGAAATGTTCGAAAACCAAGGCACAGCTTCTGATTGGTGCAGGCGCCCCAGAAACAATAGGCGACAGCCACATCGGACGTTTGGCTTCCGAAAAACATTCAGAAACAGTTACTTCCGGGTTTCTGGCGTTTAGGAACCAAGGCCTTTGGGAACCAAGGTACCAATGTATTTTCTTTCCTATATCTAGGATTGAACTTTAGCATACAAAAAAAGCAATGTCAGGTCAGCCAATGTGGCAACACAAAAGGAGTGAGATAGATGAAGACTCAGAGGGATGATTCTCAGAGGGAGAACAAGAGCTTTTGTGATGTTGACCCCAGTGTGTGTGTGTGAATGCAGATTCATGCACTCACACTTAGAGTGGGTATTATCTGGGTTCCGATTCTGGCAGCAAAATTGATTCTGTGGTTCCTGATGTCAAGGCAGAGCTTCAGTGAAGCATTGCATAAATTAAGCCTTGTTCTAGTGTCTTTCATACCAATTCCAGTTTCGTAGAATGTCCAAAACATTTCCTCAGATTATCAACAATGGTTGTGATAGTCATAATGGGACTTCCGGGTTGGCGCCATCGCCGAATGGCGGACTCCCTCCGAGCTCCGGAGGGAGTCGGCTCGGCAGGGGCTGGGTCCTACCGCGCCGGCGACGCGGGGACCCTTAAAAACCACGGGCACGGGGCCCGTGGACATGGGGACTCGGCTGGTACCGTCAGCGCCCTCCCGACTCGTGAAGGAGCCTTTTTAAAGGCTACGGATCGGGTGCCTGGGAGTGGCGTGGTACTTTGAGTCTATCGCTTCCCCTGCCGAGTGCAGCCGCATGCCATTCGTCGGAGAGCGCTGGCTTCTTCCATTTGAAATTCGGACATTTAACAAAAACCCGTGAGTAATTGGGTAACCGGGTACAAAAGGAGGAAAAAAAAAGGAATTTTTTTTCGGATTCGGCACGAGCGGGGGGGATCTAAAAAGGAAGTCAGTCCCCTCCCTGATTGTAAACATGCTAAAACAAGGACTGAGAAACCAAGATCAATTCAGAAGTTTATTGCTGATTAAAAATACCAAATTCCACGATGGAATCATTACAAGAATTGTGCTGGAGGAGAGTCGAGGGTGAGAGGGAAAAGGCAACCCCCCCCCCGGGAACCGGGGCGATTCAGAGAACCTGGCGGAGAGAGATGGAGAGTTTGACAGCTGTCAAAGTAGCTGTCAAATCTTGAGAATATAAAGAGGACTTTGCTACAAGTATTTTGCTGGTTAATTTTGATACAATTGGATATAAATATGGATACAAAATGTCGGGTGGAAAAAGAAACAACAATTTGACTTTTGGACGAGAGGACACAAAGTTATTGCAATCCCTCTAGAGGGGCTTTGGGACATTACAAGCGGCGTATATGGAAAACTACTCTGGGATGTGTACTACTGGTCTTAGCTCCTGGGAAAGTAGCAAAACTGAAATATTTGTTTTGTCTACAGAGGTGACAACACAATAGAATCTTTCTATTTAAGTAAGCTCCTGAATAACAAACCTCTGTAGAGATACTAGATTTCAGAATAAGAATGGTTTTGCAGCTGAACAAGACAGAAACCTGGGAAAGTAAGAAACAAAAGAGTAAAGGACCAACTACGCCACGGCAAGAACAATGGGAGGAGTAACAATGATCAAGGGAAATTAAAGGCCTCGATTAGACTGGACTTTTGAAATTAAACATCATCAAAACAAGTAAATTTAAAGAAAACCGGCAAGATGAATTGAGAAAGTTTGGCTGTGGACTTGAGACCTCCAGGCCGACAACATACAGACTGATGGACATAGGGAATCTAAACCGGGGAAGGGAGGGGGAATTCTAGAATCCAAAGGCTATGTAATCAATTTCTGGAACCTTCTTCTATTTTCTATCTTTTAAATTTTTCTTTATATATAACTTTGGTATTTTGATTTAACAAGTTTTGGAAAAAAAAGAAAAGGGGGAATTCGTGGAAGGAAGCGGGGTAGATTTTGGGGAAAAAAATCTTTGTTTTATTTTGTTAAAGGTGAGGAGTGATGTTAAGATTGTAATTTAAATTGGCTATTAGGCATAACATATTAGGTTAAATTGGGAATGAGAACTTGTGGAACCAACGTAGGGAAAGGGGAATACAGTCGGGAGGGGAAGGAGGGAGTCCCAGAAAGAAGGTTATGAAAATAAGGGTTTAAAATTGGTCTTTTTTCTTTCTTTTCTTTCTTTATCTTTTCTATCTTCTTTATTCTGTTATTATTGGAAATTTTAATAAATATGATTAAAAAAAAAAAAAAAAAGATAGTCATAATGACCACTGATTCTAGCTGGCCTGTTAAGGTGAAAAACTTCTGGGAGATGATATACAATGAGATGAAAAAAATGTTGAAATATACATTTATAAAGAAACCAGAAGAATTTTTACTGGGCATTGTAGGAAGTGACATAAATAGAAAGGAATGTAAATTGTTTTTATATGCAACAATGGCAGCAAGAATATTATTGGCACAAAAATGGAAGCAAGAAGAATTACCGACGAAAGAAGAATGGAGGATGAAATTAATGGACTATGCAGAACTAGATAAATTAACAGGAAGGATTTGTAATCGGCGGGACCAGAAATTCACAGAAGACTGGAGTAAATATACAGATTATATGAAAAGTATTTGTGATGATCAGACTACGTTTGTAGGTTTGCAAGACGTTTTGTGAGGAGAATTATTGGAACTATTGCAAAAATGGACAAAGGGGAGGATGGTTAGTTAAGATAATTAAAGGCAATATGAATTTAAGAAATGCATAAAAAGCGGTTAAAATGGTGGATCATCAGAGGTGCTGATGGAAGTAAAAAAAAAGATTGTATAAGTGGTGAAGTTTTGTGGTATGTTTTATAATTTATATGTTAAAACTAATAATTTTTTTTTTTTAAAAAAAAGATTCTAGCTGGCCTGTTTTCTGTTCACTTTGTTCAGCTGAAAGTTACAGATTTTGCTGTTAACCATTTTACAAGTTGGATCCTTGGCTTCGATAGGCCAATGGCTAAAATGAAAAATAAAACTGAACTGAGCTGAAATATCTCCAGCAGTAGCTAGAGTTACAGATCTCCGAAGTTTATACTCTTAAAAGATATATGCAATCGGTGGGAAAAACACCACCACTGGTGCCATTCCTATATGACTTGCAGCATTTAATCATCCATATTGTGTATATGGTTGGGCAGGCCCATGATACCAAGGGACGGAGAGAAATAGTCTAGACTAGAGGCAAACTCACAGAGTTGTCACATTTCAATGCAGTGTTAAAGAAAACTTTTACAAGCTCTGGGCATGCAATTTATGAAATGACGTAAATCCCACTACAGTTCACAGCCGAACATGGCTTTGCAAAACTGGCCAGGCACTTTACAGTCTTTCAAGCTTACTGTTAAGTTTTGATTAAGAGGACAATAAATGTAGTTTCTCTGTGATGTTGACAGTCACAATCAATAGCTCAAGCTATCCTAGAATGCCCTCAAAGTACTGTTTTTCACCAAGTTGGTAACTATACAACGAGAAAGAGAACAATCAGCACTGTATGAGAATGCTATAGAAACCATTGTGCGCTGTTATCTGTCTCCTTCAAATTAGACTTTCATGTACAAAAATGGCTTTGTGTGTGTTTTTCTCCTGTTGCACAGCCTTACCTTTGGGGCTGTTTTGTTGTTTTTTGGTAAACCAACCAAAAACTTTTTGTGCCCCCTCACTACAGTAGAATATAGACCTTTAAAAAAATTGTAAGGAAGAAATCTGAGTCATATCATATTTTATTCTTTCAAAAAGCAAGTGGGCAGCAAGGTTTGGGTCAACCAATGTGGTGTTATATCTATATCTATATCTATATCTATATCTATATCTATATCTATATCTATATCTATATTCAGAAGAATGTTCTGAAACTCACAAAGCAGCTCACTGTGCGCTGATCTAGGAATGCAAAAAAAGAAACCAGCCGCTTTGAAAATTGGCACAGCCTGAAGAGATAAGCTATTCTCTCCCTTTTCTATAAATCCTATATTTCCCTCCATTGTATCATATTCAGCTAACATCATTCAACTCTGTGGATAACCCCCCCCCCCTTTTTTTAGGTCTGTCATTGAAGTTATTGAACTATAAGATGGGCACATTTTGGTTGATGTTACACAAAAAGGAACCATATCAGCTTTAGAAATGTTCAAGTGGGGAAAAATAAATAAATAGCAAAAACTCAAAAGAAAGATGTGATCCCACCCAGAGGTTCTTTGGATGCATGGGAGCACCGATGAAGGATTGAAGGATCACAGCTCACTGGGAGAGCATTGGATTTTCATGCAAAGGTCCCAGGTTCAGTCTGAAATAATGGAGAGCCATTGCCAGTCTGAATAGTCTAGAAGTAGCCATCCTTTTTTTCTTTTTTTTGAACCAGTGGGCAAAAAATGTGACATGGGTGCCAGCCACAAATGGTGGGGAAAAATGGCATGAAACAAAATGGCTGCCACATCTAAAAGAGCAGAAAAAGACATTGTGGCAAAATGGTGCAGGGTTTCTCCCCATCCCATCTACCCCCATCAAAGAAAAGAAAGGCGCCCATATCAGCCGCCACACCTATATGGTACAAAGGGTACATGAGTAATACTGTAGAAGGATAGTTCTGCACTCTCCAGGTCAGGTTGTGGCAGCAGCAAATACCTTAAAGCAGGGGTTGGCAAAGTTTTTGTGGCATGGGCTGCTTCACGGTCCTGCAGACACCGCATTGGGCCGGAGTGTGTGTGCTCACACACGCATGCACAAACACTATTTTTGGCACTCCTTCCGGCACTGAGGAGGAATGCACAGCCTCCTGCAGCCAATGGAAAGCCAGCCAGCATCACGTATGGCGGTCCCTACTCTGCTCAGTGCTGGTTTAAAGAGAAGTCAAAATTTGGTGGAGTATCTATACATTTTAGGTAGTTCTGCCCTATAATTCCAAAAAGAAAAGCTTCTGGTTTTTTTTTTCCCCCAAAGGTTATTTTAAACATCTTTTTTCATTTCATTACGTATCATTTCCCAGCAAACTTTAACATTACTACACATATGATAAAAAAGAACCTTCTTTTTATAAAACTTATTTATGTATGCTACTACAGTGGCAAGAATGATATTTGCCCCAAAATGGAAAGAAGCAGAAGTCCCAGCGTAGGAAGAATGGATATAAAAACTTGTGGCATATGCAGAAATGGCAAAATAAGAAAACAAGATAACACACACACACGAATGGAAATGGTTTATCAAATATTTACAGATAAATTATAAACAGATAAAAGCATTGGCAAGTCTTGCACCACCAAGATGTCTGATGATCAAAGTGTAAAGGCATAGCCATGAGTATGAAGAGAATGTGTAGGGAATAGAGGAAGTTCCCATTTTGGATGTCTGTTACAAGAAGATTCTCACTTTTTAAAGATGTCCTTGTTGATTTTCTCTTCAATAGTTATACATGCTGGCATCAGTCTGGATGTTGTGGATACAATTTGTTTGAGCCTCTCTGATAGTTCCAATCAATCTCACTGAAGGGATCCATCCGTCCTTAGTTATAACCTTCACACTTTCTCTGTAAAAAATAAATAAATGTTTATCTGCTTTCACTTTTGACAACTTTCTCCTTTTGAAATTAAGCACAACCGTGCTGGACATCCTAGGTCCTTTTTTGTTTTCACCCGCTTGCTACTAAAATAGTATGTGATTGCCAATCTTGCACGACCTTTGGTTTAGGCTATCATTAAGATTTACCGTTTGCATCCATCATGCCCTAAGATGTCCAGTAGACATGCCTCCAGTATTTATATTTAAATGGATTTTCATGTGCCAAGCATAAACAGATCTTAAAAATACTTGTGCTGGTGAATCCTGCGGCGATATCTTTTAAATAGGGTATGCTGTGATAATGCCAATACACAACACAAACACTTAAAATATTAGCCTTTTACATTGTCAAGCCATCTCTTGTTGCCCGAAGATGCAGAGTCACTCAACTGATTTTCTGTTCTGCCTCTTTGTTGGGTCACAAATCAAGGGATACTGAAATGTATGTTTGTATTTGTCAGGGGTTCAGGGACAGAGGCACAGGGTAGGCAGGAGATGGAGAGCGATGGGGATGAATCCCAGGACAGCGAGGAAGAGGATGACAATGACTCTAGAGATTCCATGAGTCTTTCCAGCGAATCAGAGGATTCCCAGAAGGGGGCACCGGTGGTCAAGGCCAGGGGAGCCCCAGGGGGGACTTGTCAGGAGCAGGGGGCCAGCGGGGGATCCCAAAGTGGCAGCTGGGCGTCAGGACCAGCCTCCCCGCCAGAGTGCAGCGAAGGGGGTGGAGGTTCCAGTGTATCAGGGGAGGCGGCTCCGGCAGTAGAGAAAGGAGGGAGGTCGGAGCAAGCCACCCTCCCGGAAGGGGAGGGGAGTAGTGAAGGGAGTAGCGTAGCTGTCAAAAGGAAAGTTAGAGGTTGGGGGCGCGCGCCAAGTTCAAATGTAGAGGCGCGCGGAAGTACAGGGAGCCCGGAGGAGGGGCCAGGTCCCAAAGCCCGCAGGAGGGGGCAAGAGCAGTCTGATTCCGCGTCGGAGGAATCCAGGAGGGGCGAAACCCCAGTGGGCAGAAAGACCCTGCGGAAAAGGAAAGAGAGAAAGAGGTGGAGCAGCGCAAGCCTCTTAAACTGGTGCAGGGCGGGGACAGATTCAGAAGGGACTTCAGCGGTCTAAGCCTAGCAGACGTAGGGCTGCGCGCCTCGGATCTGAAGCAAACAATGAACTGCAATAAACACTTTTGTATATAAGAAAGGAAAGGCGTTGGTCTTTTGTGAGCTGAGACTTGAGGCAGCCCTGACAGTATTCATGCTCCAGTCAAACTAAAGGCACATATACTTAAAGGTGGGTAGGGATACTGGGCCCCTCCAGCAAGCCTCCCAAGTAACGCCTCCTCCCTGGCTGCAACCCCTTCTCCCCTGTCCACATTCCTTCCTACCCTTGCTTTGCATCCTCCTTGAGTGTATTTTGCCTGGCTGGAATGTGATCCTTGAATTTGGATCGTGCTTCTCACTTGCCTCAATAGGGGATAGAGGGGTGTGTGAGTGTGTTTGGACACTAGCCTACTATACATTAATTGATCCACACAGTTTTGCTCTGGCACTGCCTGCTACTGCTGTGTGGCCCCCAGATGGTTGCTGGAAAGCAAATGTGGACCTCGGACTGGAGAAAGCTCACCGCCACTGGCTTAGAACAACAAAACTGTTATTTCATGTTTCAAGTCATTATATCATGAGGAGGAGAAGGCTGCCAAGGAAAGAGTTGGGCCAAAGCGAGTGTTTATTTCTTATGAACCTTATGCCCCCCTTCACAAATATTTAAACCACGGCCATTTAGAATACAAATTGGAAGAAGAAGAAGAAGAAGAAGAAGAAGAAGAAGAAGAAGAAGAGGAGGAGGAGGAGGAGGAGGAGGAGGAGAGCAATTTGATGGAATTAACACCCTCCCTCCTACATAAGGAAGATTCTGAAATTTGCCCCATCCTTGGGATTGCGTCACTCCAGCTGTATGGAATCCATTCCCAGAGAAGCAACAGTCAAATGTCTGGGACAAACTTTGAAGGGCATCAGAATTTCATGGGTGTCTGTGTATGGTCATTCTTTTTTTTTTAAAGCTAGATTCCTTATTTACCACCCCCTATTGCTTCATATTCCTCTCCTACACTTAATAGCAATATGCAAAAACTGAGAAGTTTCACTCATCTAATTGAAATGCTCCCCAACTAACTTTCTCAAAAAGTTCAGCTATGAAGATGCATCCAGGTTCATTACACATTTCATGGTACATTAAATACTGAGGACAGGAACTTCTTGTTGTGGTGCCCTGGCTGTGTTGTTTACTTTGGTGGGGGCAGTTGATGACACACCTTCTTTGTCCAGATTATTACTGGTGCTTGGATTAGTTTGGCCCACTGCAGAATAATGGATCATGTCTACTCTGTAAATATGTTTTGTATTTTTTGCATTGTATTGTATTTTTAGTTTAACAGATGGTTAAGCTGCTTGCTTTGTTGGTAGTTATGTTTTTATAGATGCCATATTTTTGATGTCTTATTTTAATGTTGCCTGAATTGATGAAGGGTTGGGTGCAAATAGAAAGAGTAAATAAAAAATAACAATTGTATCTTTCCCTTGTTTTAAGCATTTGACTGGGGAAAACAGCTGGTTATCTGGGTTTATGGGTGCCACAGACCTCCTATCTCTCTCTCAATATGCACTGGAAATGCCATGAGCCTTAAGGATACTTAAATAACTAAGATGAATAAGCTCCTTGAGTTTTGCAACCAAGTGTTGGTGCTTTCCTGTACCAAGAACTGTCTTCCTTCAGCAAGATAAGACCCCCACAAACACATTAAACAATGCTTCTCAAAAAAGGCAGTTCTGCAGCATAGACAAAACAGATAAACAAGAAGCAACTAACTCACACCAGGCGAACAAAGGAGACTGAAGAATTGTTCCAGATAAGGGAGATGGGTTTAGGAGACCCTCTAACATGAAACCAAGCCAATGCACCAGATGGTATAAATATCTGGGGATCTCATTGTAAGACAGTAATGATTTATTACATTCTCTCTCTTTCTCTTTCCTCTCTTGCTGTCAAAAAAGAAGAGAAAGCAAAAGGTCCCCTTTGGAATTAATTGATAATACACTTTTATCTGTTCCCAGTCCCTGACGGAAGAGTCAACAGACAAACAGTCGATAGACAGTTCACCCAACCCAAAGTGACTGACATTTCCTGAGAGGTACGGTATATTAGAAGCAAGTGGTACATCTGTTAGTATCTTACCTAACGGGACTGCATCTTCAGAGTGTGGGGAACATCACATGGTTACACCTGTAAGTGTAGCCGGGGAAGACCACAGCTGGTGATCACAAACATGGTCCAGACATTGATACACGTCCTTATTATGGGGCTTCGGTGTCAACATTTTTAATTCAAAGCAGGGGCAGGTGTGTCCTTTTAAAATGGCCCAGAAAATAGTTTTTAAATGACCCTAACAGCGATGCTCATTGACCTTTGATACCGTGGACCTGATGAAAGGAGATCATAGCTCCAAAACCTTTCAGAGATCACATCCACACCATATGTTTAAAGTGCTATTATATCACTTTTAACAGTTACTGCTGCCCCTAAAGAATCCTTGCAGTTCATTATGGGTGCTGAGAGTTGTTAGAAGACCCCAGTTTACACCACAATACTACAGTTCCTGAGTGGTTTAACAATCAATCCTTCTTCCCAGGGCACTCTGGGAATTGTAGCTTTGTGTGGGAAACAGAGGGCTCCTGACATCTCCCAGCTCCCTTAACCAACTACATTTTCCCAGCCTGACTGTTGAAGTGGCATAAGAGGGCTTTAAATGCTTTGGCTGTGGCAGATGTGGCAGATCGGTTCATCACACAAGGAAAAGTAAATATATGGAAGCCTTGACATATCTACACTTAAAACTTAGACACTGAATGCCACGGTGAGACTACTTACAGGGTCTTCGCCACGGGACCACTTCCAACCAGTGCTATATCAGCTGTACTGGCTCCCAGTGGAGTACAGGGTCAGGTTTAATGTGCTGGTTCTAACTTTTTAAAGCCTTATATGACCTGGGACCCTCGTACCTATGGGACCACCTCTCCTGGTATGCCCTGCAGAGGATCCTACAGTCCACAAACAATAACATCTTGGAGGTCTGGGGCCTGAAGGAGGTTAGATTAGCCTTGACCAGAGCCAGGGCCTTTTCAGCCCTGGCCCCAGCCTGGTGGAATGCCCTGCTGCAAGAGACCAGGGCCCTGCAGGACTTGGCATCTTTCTGCAGGGCCTGCAAGACAGAGCTGTTCCGCCAGGCCTTTGGGCGGGGCCCAGTCTGACCCCTCTCCTCCTACAAGACCCTATATATAAGAGGCCTCTCTAACTCCTCTCACTGGCTCATATAAATAGCTGAGCCTGGTGAGTACCTAAGGTTCCCAACCCCTATAATCATAATTTGCCAGTTGCCTTCTGATCTTACTTGATTTTAAACCGATTTTAAGCTGTATTTCAGTTGATTGCTGAATTTTATGTTTTAATGTATTTATATTTTGATGTTAGCCACCCTGAGCCCGGTTATGGCTGGGGTGGGTGGGATATAAATAATACTAATAATACTAATAATACTAATAATACTAATAATACTAATAATACTAATAATACTACTACTAATAATAATAATTAAGATAGCAGGAGTTGGAGAGGTATATTTAGCTTATAAATCCACTTAACCTTCACAACAATAGGATTAAAATGCTCTGAAAGGAATAAACAGCTTTATACTTTATGAATACTAATGGCTCGTGCTATTTACACACACCCTTTAAAAGCTGCACTCTAACCTTGTGCAT
Organism: Podarcis pityusensis; assembly: GCF_964106645.2. Lineage (NCBI taxonomy): Eukaryota > Metazoa > Chordata > Lepidosauria > Squamata > Lacertidae > Podarcis > Podarcis pityusensis. The sequence goes on from NC_138027.1 coordinate 89,115,574, forward strand.
CAGTATGGATAAGTAGAGCTTCTCTTCAATTCTGTAAATCAGAAAATACCTACTATGGTGAGCGGGATGTGTTTGAGGGGAGTCCTATATATCACAAGGATTTCTAGCGTGTCCAATGTGCCCCTGTACACTCTGCACATTTTTTTCACCATCCTGTGAGATCTCTCTCAGGAACTGCTAGGCCAACCTGTGATGGGGGAGGGGAGTTTTATCCACATTTCAGTGGTTCTCCTGAGTGCAGCATTTGATTTTATCTCTAGGAATGAATGGCAGTATTCACATGTATTGAAGAAACAGAGGAATAGACTCAAGGACAGAATGAGCAGGACATCTGCCCTTGCTCCCTATCCCTGGACCTATCTATATAGTGCCAATCCTTTTTCTGCACAATTCAGTATTGAATTGTGCCTTGGCCACTGCACAACAGAAATGGGAAACCTCAGGCCAGAGGGTGGACTGCAGCCTCCAGGACTCCCTGTTGAGTTTTTGAGACTTACCCCAGGCACTCACACACCACACTCAAGCACTTTCGTGTGGATCCACATCCTACTCATGTGCTTTTTCCTGGTTGGATGTGTCCTTGAACTGTGATAATGCCTCTTGCTTCATCAGATGTAGAATGCAGAGATATATGTGTGTAGAAACCTCTGGCTTTGGTGTGGCTGAAGTATATCCTATCAAACAAAGGTAAGACTTGCACCTACTACCTGTAGGATATTAGTGCAGTCAAATCAACAAGTCAGGTTTTGCTAGATAGGCACAGAGCTTTCCTATAAAATTTGCTAGAGGGAACTTTGTGAGGTCACTTCCTTTGTCTGCTTTGGGAGAAAGCTGTAATGCTATGCACTTCCTGCCTGGGCAGTCTCCTCTTCCTTCATCATGCTTCCAAGCTGACCACAAGTGTGTGTGCAGCTCAGACCCCATTTTTGAACTTACATTTTGCACTTTCGTAACTTAGTTATAAACCTACCTTCATTTTGCTGCTGTAACTGCTATTTCAAGACCTAGATTATGTGAGTGAATACCACTTTTATATCTTCACAAAGCAATGTACGTGTGATTGTTGTTTTTAAGTGAGAGAAAGGAGGTGTGCCTTAAAGCATCTTGGATTATTCTTTCTAGAACAGGCACCCCCAACCTTCGGCCCTCCAGATGTTTTGGATTACAATTCCTATAATCCCTGACCACTGGCCCTGTTAGCTAGGGATCATGGGAGTTGTAGGCCAAAACATCTGAAGGGCCGCAGGTTGGTGATGCCTGTTCTAGAAGGTTAAATCAACCTTGTCTTAGCTTCCAAGTTTAAGCTGCAAAGGATGATACTCTACTAATATCATGTGAGCAAGGAAGAATAACAACTAAATAATATTTCATCTCCTAGTGTCTAAATCCACTCCTATACTACCTTGCCCACTTTTGCATTTATCCCTATGGAGACTGACATGCAGATCTCAGCAGGTTACTCATAAGGGAATGCAGCCCTCGGGCTGAAAAAGTTTTCCCACAGTACACCATCAAGCCAGTTCCTGAAGCTATGTGAAGCCTGCAAGACTTGCCAGTGTGTATAAGGCTTCTGTTGGCTTTAGCTCCCTGCTGAGACATCATCTTACTATAACTGAATGCCATTGGAGCAGAATGCTCCAGTCTGCAAGGTTGTTGGAGCTGTCCATGGTCCTGGTCCTGTCTGCCCTCTGCTTTGACCTGCCTTTGCCAGCTTCCTCTGCAAGCCTCAAGCTCTCACAGTACTGGACTTAATGGGGCTTTCAGTTTTTCTCTACTAAAATCTCTTCCCTGCCCTGCAAATTGTGACATAGCATTGCTGGTTCGAGGTCTTCACACACAGGAGAAAAGCAAAATTAGACAGAGTAACAAACAGAATTATGAACATTGGGAAGAATGATATATATAAAGAGGTGATAAGGATATTGTAGAGAAAGTTTTTAAAGCAAAAGTTGGAATTTGGCTGATTTGCAATATTCAGCTGATTATTGTCCCCTCTGAATAGTTTTCTAACATACTGGAAAATTATATTCTTATTTTTATAATTTTTATAACTTTTCAGTATGCATGTGTGTGTGTGTGTGTAGTGAGCAAGCATGAATCCAAACTTAATGCTTATTTGTAAAGACACACACACACACACACACACGCGCGCAAAGACCCTGGCTGCCTTGACACATTTCTGTGCAGGTACATAATGTAGTAATAAAGACCAATGCATGGATTCAACCAACAAAATAGGACAAAAATAGGTCACACTTGTGTTTCTTAGTTCAGCCCAGAAGTGAAAGTATTTTCCCATTCCCAAGCTCCTTTCAACATAATCAGAATACAGTGGTACCTCGGGTTAAGAACTTAATTCGTTCTGGAGGTCCGTTCTTAACCTGAAACTGTTCTTAACCTGAAGCACCACTTTAGCTAATGGGGTCTCCCGCTGCTGCCACGCTGCTGGAGCATGATTTCTGTTCCCATCCTGAAGCAAAGTTCTTAACCTGAAGCACTATTTCTGGATTAGCGGAGTCTGTAACCTGAAGCATCTGTAACCTGAGGTACCACTCTATTTGCACTCTTAAATGTGGTGAAGTTTGGTTCAGGGACAGACATTCCCCTGAACAAAACTAAAGAGAAAGACAATGAAGCATTCTTTTGTCCTTTGAGATAGCTGCTTGATGAACACAGTGAGCTTCTCAATGGGTTTTGTTTAATTGAATTAGGAAGTGATAACTAGAATGCCATGACATGAACATTTTGTTCAGGGAATAGAAAGAATCAGGAGAAGGGCTGCCAGTCAGAGCAGTCAGAATAGACAATGGTCTAGCTGGATAAATAGTACAAAGTAGCTAGGAATCTTGAAGTCCTGGCTTGTTTCTCTGCTGGACATTGCATCTTCCCAGGTGAGCTTTGAAAACAGTGTGAAAACATGTACAGTAGTCCAGCTCTCAGAAGATTGTCCAGAAGAGATTCCTCACATCTGATGTTGAATGTGGGCATTTGGGAAAGAAAGTAATGCCTTCTGAGAGAGGAACTCTGCCTGTGGCAGAGAGTTTTTGTTTCCCCAAGGATGTACAAAGGCATCATTTCCCATTGCACAACACATTGAACACTGTTTCTGTTCTGCTGCTGTTCATCTTCCAACAACAAAAAGTGCTGAAAGGTCCTGGACTCGGCAACAATAAATTAATAGGAAGTAGTTTACAATAAGGGACGCGGGTGGTGCTGTGGGTTAAACCACAGAGCCTAGGGCTTGCCGATCAGAAAGTCGGCAGTTCGAATCCCTGAGACAGGGTGAGCTCCCATTGCTCGGTCCCTGCTCCTGCCAAGCTAGTGGTTCGAAAGCACGTCAAAGTGCAAATAGATAAATAGGTACCGCTCTGGCAGGAAGGTAAATGGCATTTCCGTGCGCTGCTCTGATTTGCCAGAAGCGGCTTAGGCATGCTGGCCACATGACCCGGAAGCTGTACGCCGGCTCCCTTGGCCAATAAAGCGAGATGAGTGCCGCAACCCCAGAGTCACTCACGACTGGACCTAGTGGTCAGGGGTCCCTTTACCTTTACCTTTTTTAGTTTACAATAAAGTAGGCAACATTTCATTACAACTGCAAAGTATACATTTCAGCGAGGCTTACCAAGAACCATGTGGCATAAAAATTATTATTTTATTTAAGAACGTTCTAAGCAGCTGATGACAGACATAAGGTCCTGTTTCAAAGATCTTCCTAAGATGATAACGCATCTAAAACATTTTAAGGTCCCAGTGGCAAATTTCACAGCTGGGAGGGTTGTTTATCTTGCCAAAGAAGTTGCTTGATTCCAAGAAGATAATACCACTGAAAGGGCCCAGAATTATAGGCAGGCAGTTTATCTTCCATTAAAAAAATTGACATTCATCTCATTGTCTGCTGGTACAAAATTAGGTAACTTATGTAATTAATTACATAAATTGCATAAGTTACATTAGCATTGTTATTCCACCCCATTCATTTCAATGCAAAAGAAACACAGAGCAAAGTGGGGGTGGGTGGGGCCAAAATCAATTATGTATTGTTTGTGAACCGAAAGCAACAACAACAGTGCCTACCAATCATTTTTCCTGTACTGATTTCTGTTCTGGATATGGGATGAATAGGAAGACACCAGCAATTTCCATTCTTTTCTGTTTTCATCAGAATTCCCCAGCATCGCTGCCTCCACTTCTAATTTCACTAACTGACCTCTTATATATTTCACCCCCTATTTCCCTGTGTAAAGGTAAAGGGACCGCTGACTATTAGGTCCAGTCGTGGCTGACTCTGGGGTTGCGGCACTCATCTCGCTTTATTGGCCAAGGGAGCTGGCATACAGCTTCCAGGTCATGTGGCCAGCATGACTAAGCCGCTTCTGGCAAACCAGAGCAGCACACGGAAACGCCATTTACCTTCCCGCTGGAGTGGTACCTACTTGCACTTTGACGTGCTTTCGAACTGCTACGTAGGCAGGAGCAGGGACCAAGCAACGGGAGCTCACCCCGTTACGGGGATTCGAACCGCCGACCTTCTGATCGGCAAGCCTTAGGCTCAGTGGTTTAACCCACAGCGCCACCCACGTCCCATTTCCCTGTGAATGAGGCACAAAAAGTGTGTGGGGGGGTATTTGTTTGGCCTGAGATGTTCCATTGTATAGATTACCAGTCTGCTAGTCTTCAAGGTGACTAACAAGCTTTAGATGAAACAATGAAGTCAATGATGATACAGGGAAAACAGCTGTGTAGTGTTTTTGTGGTGATTCTAAAGTGAGTTAAAAAAACACACACCCAAAAGACTGTACAGTATGGCTTTTGAAATATTGGAAGACTTCTTTTGAAAACCAACATCTATAATTCAGTGACATATGATGGAGGACTGCACAAACAGATGTGAGGAAAATATGACTCAGTCTGCTGGAACTGCCCAGCCAGAATATACTCATTTCCTGAAAGCCAACACAGTAAGGAACACATCTAAACACACTGGAGAATCCTGGGAAAAAGAGGAAATAAAAATGCCTCATCTTCAGGATATGAGAGATCAAGAATCTGCATATGGCTATACTACCAGAGACAGAAGTGTTTACTGTGAAGATGGACCAGAAGTGAGTTGACGACTTGACCTATTCCTGTGCCTTTGAAAGAAGCTGACATGCAGGAACTGACAGATTTTCAGAGGGTAAAGACAAGTATTGTCCCATGCTATTGTCTGCAGATCGACCCAGTATCAGGAGTGCAGGATCAGTGGGAGTAAGAATGTTGGCAAATCTACTCACTATTTCAATTTTTAAAAACTATAAGAATTGCTCCCATGTCTCCATAATAAAGTTGCACCATGAATGGTGCTTATTCATCAGTAGTATTTGCTTAGGTAATACTACACTGGGGAAAATAATAAAAGCTATATGATCTGATCCAGCATGAGAGACACGGATACAGTGCTTGCACATCAACTACTCTGTTCCACTGAACTTGTATCCCGTTATCACATGCCCCTATGGCTTCATACAGTGGTACCTCGGGTGACAGAAGCTTCAGGTTACAGACACTTCAGGTGACAGACTCCGCTAACCCAGAAATAGTACCTTGGGTTAAGAGCTTTGCTTCAGGATGAGAACAGATATCGCACAGTGGTGGCACAGCAGCAGCGGGAGGCCCCATTAGCTAAAGTGGTACCTCAGGTTAAGAACAGTTTCAGGTTAAGAACGGACCTCCAGAATGAATTAAGTTCTTAACCCGAGGTACCACTGTACTCTCAATGCCTAACTATTCAGGTGGAGTCTGTAAAGGGCCGCCTTCCTAGATTTAGGTGAAAGTGACTAGGGCTGCCAATTTCTTTTGTGTTGTATTACATGGACATAACTGGGATTTTTGTTTGGGGCAGGCCTTTTGTTGGAGTGGCAGAAGCTCAGTTAGCTATGTGTTTTTATTGATTTTTATTGATTTTTATTGATTTAGGAGGGCAGCTGCCCCTTCCTCCCCCCCCCCCCCCGGCTACACCCATGTTGTGTTGTGTTTTCAGCCTGGATGTGGCGCTAAACTTGTATATCCAGGGAAATGCACATTAAAATACAGATAAATTTCCGTAAGGGTGCAAGCTTGATTTGTAAATGTGGTGATCTGAATTTGAAATGGGAAAAACGAGAAGCTAAAATGGACAGATTATCCCATCCTGAGCTGCACACATCCCTGGGAATTTCCATGCAGTTTCCTAGCTTTTATTTTCTACATTTGCTCTGGCAAGCTGCTGTTCAGGTTTAGAAGCAAGTAGCCGTGTCACGGTGAGAGATGCAGTGCTGAAAACTACAAAGAGAATCCAGCTATGCATGTAAAGAGCTGCCCTGGATTGCAGAATTTCCCATTGAGGCTGTAGAACTACAGTAATAAATGCTATCTTCTGGACATTTATGGGGAGGGGGTGGGAGACTTCATTTGCGTGCTGAGGTCCCCCAAAACACCCTTATCCCAAATAACTCACACTTCACACATAATTTTTGTTTAAGGTTTTTGGCATAATTTTTTGGCCACAACTTTATTATCATACAAAATTGTGAGTGGTTGCTTAGGCATTGGTTAAGACTAGCTGTCCCCCCGCCATGGGGACAGCACTGACTTCCGGATTCCAGCGAAAGCCAGTGTGGAGGAACAAGATCAGGGGATAACTGGAGCTGCGACACAGACCCTCAGCTTCTCCCCACATGCTCCTAGGGGCTTACACGGCCCAAACCCGATTCCAGGGGTTTGGACGAAAGGATGGTAAGCCCCTGAATTCCTTTAACGGAATTCCCGTGCAGCAGCATCACCTGAGGGGCAGGCACAGCCAATCCATACCCCTCCACCAACCAATTTAAACCAATGCCTAACCGCCAACCTTACAAGTTGTGACGATTTGCTACGCGGTAGGCAAAAACCAGATGGCACACACTAATCAGCCAAATGGCAAAATTCCTACCAGGCCCTCGCACCAATGCAAACGACCCCATGACAGGCATAGCAAGGTCAAGCGGAAGCCCAACAAGGGAGGGCGGGCGGGTGATCCGATGCCCACAGCGAAAGAGAAAGCAACTCTCTGTGGGCCTTCCTTAAATATCCTCTGATCTCCACCCCCAAAGTGGCAACATACAAATTGCCCCAGCAACACCATCACCAATCCTTGCCAGGCCCTTTCCTTCAATTTTGCCTGGCAACTACAGGGTGCTTTGCCTAGCCCCAGCCGCAACACGTGCTCTCCTTTAATGAGAACACGCTTTGCGTGCTGAGGTCCCCCAAAACACCCTTATCCCAAATAACTCACACTTCACACATAATTTTTGTTTAAGGTTTTTGGCATAATTTTTTGGCCACAACTTTATTATCATACAAAATTGTGAGTGGTTGCTTAGGCATTGGTTAAGACTAGCTGTCCCCCCGCCATGGGGACAGCACTGACTTCCGGATTCCAGCGAAAGCCAGTGTGGAGGAACAAGATCAGGGGATAACTGGAGCTGCGACACAGACCCTCAGCTTCTCCCCACATGCTCCTAGGGGCTTACACGGCCCAAACCCGATTCCAGGGGTTTGGACGAAAGGATGGTAAGCCCCTGAATTCCTTTAACGGAATTCCCGTGCAGCAGCATCACCTGAGGGGCAGGCACAGCCAATCCATACCCCTCCACCAACCAATTTAAACCAATGCCTAACCGCCACCTGAGCCCTTACGCTCACCGCCAACCACTCACAAACCTAAACACACTCTCAACTTAGCCACCACTGACCTCAACCACACATCATTCCCAACAGAGGTAAGATGAACCCCATCAAACCTGTAGCAATCAGTGGCTTTAACATTAATATCTGGGTGGGGAATCACAAGCCCACCCAGATCAGACACCAGCTTGCTCGCAGCTGAATTAATACGCTTTCGCACCCTTTCGGTGGCCGCAGGGCAGGGACTACCCCTCCAGATGCAACGCTGAAGCAACTGTGACCAAATTAGCTTAGTAGCGGGCACCAAGGCCGCCAGGTCCCTCAAATCCTGCAAAATAACAGCACGTAAAACATAACAGGAAAAAGAAACCATATCATTTTCCCCAAGCTGCACCACAATCGCCGTAGGGGGGCCCTCCAGAAGAACACGCCTCTGCATTAGCGGTAAGAACTCCTTCCACCGCATCCCCCTTCTGGAGATCCAGGACACTCGCACGTGCTGCGGAAGGCCGAGGCCAACTCCCAGTTCAGATTGCCGAGCTCTGCAAGCGGCCCAATGCACAATACTGTGCCCCACTATCCAAACCCGGACAGTGGGTAGACCTAGGGTAAAACAAAAGATGTGAGTACACGAGATCAACACCATTTCCGCACATAACCCTTATATGCGTCCGACTTCCAGCGACCCAGGTCTTTAATCCTCCTTGCCGACAAGCCCCAATGGGCGGCTGTTGTTGCAGCCCCAATCCTGAAGGAATGCGGAGCAAACTCAGAGGCTGCATGGCCACAAGCAGCAACGACCCTGCGCAAAACACCAGTGAATTGATGGCGTGCCAATGGACGCCCATCTTCATGAATGAACAGGGCCCCTCCCCCAGGAGGCCGCAACGCCATATATTTCTGGAGATCCTTGACTGGGCAAGGGCCCCCTAGCCCAGTTGCTGGGAGCCGAATAACTGCCCCTCTACCCAGTTGATCAGTTTTGGAACTCCTGACAAGGATCTGCAATTCTGACTGAGACAAGCTCACGTCCTGCAGCAACAAACCTCTCGAACCTCCATCCTGCTTAGGTTCACACACCACCTCCCCAACCCTCAGGGCTCCAAAAAAGGCTAACGAATAGGCTGCGGAAAATAACCGCGCCTCAAACCTGGACCAACAGATGCCCTTTAGTTTACTTCGCATCCTGGTCAACAATCCAAACGTTATAGGCCTCCTTGTAGCTGGTCTGGAGGGGCAAAGCCTCCCCCACCCCTCCAAAGCCTTGCGCACCACGAACTTCCCACATGGATCATTATTAAAATAAACTTTGCTAAAGAAGGAAATTGCAGCCGCATGCAATCTCAGCGTCCTGGCTGCCCTCCGCATCTGAAATAGATGCGCCAAATATTGGAGCACCTGTGCAGTAGAATGAGGTGTGCATGTTCCCCCTACCACGGATTGCCCAGTGAAATGCAAAAAATCGGTCCAAGCCTTCTTATAGGACCTCAATGTGGAGGGGGCAATAGATGCAGCTACTCCCTGTAAAACTAAGTGCTGCCAAGGTTCCAGAGATGATCCGGGAAAAATTCCGGACGGTCTCGAGCCACTGGCGCCAGGGACCTGAACCGCTGCATCTGAAAACGGGACAGAGCATCAGCAATCTCGTTAGACACTCCAGGAACAAAACGAGCAGAAAATACAATGTTAAAACGTAAGCAATGCAAAACAAAGACCCTCAGCAGGGCTGATACCCTAGGTGATCGTGAAGACTGCTTGGCTAGCACGTTCACCACCGCCAGGTTATCTGTCCAAAAACATACACGACGGTCCCTGAAATGCTCGACCCATAAATGGACTGCCACTACAATGGGAAAAAACTCAAGAAAAGTTAAGTCCCGAGTTATAGCTTCCCCACGCCAAGCTGAAGGCCAACGCTCGGCACACCACCTGCCATCCCAATACAAACCAAAACCCAACGACCCCGCAGCATCAGAGTGCACCTGAAAATCGGTATAAAGGTTCAAGGTGTCCTGCCAAAGAGACACCCCATTGAATTCCTCCAGGAATTCCAACCAAATACGAAGGTCAGCACGCACCTGAGCTGACAGGCGCACCCTATGCCTCGGGGACCTCAAACCTGACATAAGCCTGGCCAAGCGGGAACAGAAAGGTCGCCCTGGGGCGATCACCCTGCAAGCAAAGTTTAGGTGGCCCAGCAAGGACTGCAGCTGCCGCAGAGTAACTTTTTTCATGGGAATGAGTTCAGCGATGACGCCCTTCAGCGTGAGTATCTTATCCGCCGGCAAACTGGAAGTTTGCGCCACCGTATCCAACGAAATACCCAGGTAAGTCAGCTGCGTAGAAGGACCTTCAGTTTTCTCCGCAGCTAACGGCACGCCCAGTTCCTCGGTTAAGGCAGCAAAGGCCTGCAGCAACACCACGCAATTCCCCGTATCGCTAGCTGAGGCCAATAAAAAACCATCCAAATAATGAGTGACTCCGCCCAAACCAGTTCTTTTGCGCAGAGCCCAGTCCAGAAATGAACTAAAACACTCGAAGGCCGCACAGGCTACCGAGCAGCCCATGGGCATGGCCTTATCAAAGTAAAATTCCCCGTCGAACTGAAATCCCAGCAACCAGAAGTCATCAGGATGAATTGGAAGCAGCCGAAATGCAGACTCAATGTCACATTTGGCTAGCAGGGCACCCTGTCCAAATTTTCTTATCATTTTGATCGCTTGATCAAGCGAGGCATACTTCACCGAACAAAGCTCCGGGGGAATAACATCATTTACTGATGTGCCCCTAGGGTGTGAAAGGTTGTGTATCAGGCGAAATTCCCCCGGAGCTTTTTTAGGAACCATACCTAAGGGTGAAATATGCAGATTAGGAAAGGGTGGAACGGCAAAAGGGCCTGCCATACGGCGTAGAGCCAGTTCTTTCCCAATTTTCTTACGCGCCACGTCAGGCATATCCTTCACAGACTTCTGGTTTGAAGGGTTTCTAGCTACAGGATTTGCCGCCACTGGGATTCGAAAACCCAGGGAAAAACCGTCACGCAAATAAGATGCTAAGAGGGTATAACTGTAACAATGACAACAACGGCTGTAGCCTAACCGGGGTATGAGCTAAGGAGGAAAGTACACTATTTTCCTGCACCGGCGGCTGCAGCCTGGGGCGCGGCTTTCGGGGGCTGCTGTGAGCCCCACCCCTTCCGAAAGGGCCGTCGAACCCCTGCACAGGCAGAAGCTGGATGGTTCCCTGAACACTTCTCACAACTATGAGAATATCTGCAGAATTGGCGCTGACAGGTTCCTTTGTTAAAATCCCAACAAAAGAACTTGCGACCCGTCTTAGCTGGCACAATCCTAGTTTTTTGCGATTCAGGGATCTTATTGTCAATACGTGGAGCCACATAAGTGGTCCATACATCTAAATCCTTTCGGTCCCAGCGGGCAGTGGGGATCTTGGCAGCCCTGCGTCTGAAATTCTCATCATAAGAAATCGCAGCAGACGCTCCAGCCATCGTAAATGCTGAGCGAACTATGGACAAATAAACCCATAAATGCATGGACCTCCGTGGGTAGGCCGCTGCCACCACTCCAGCGAACACCTGGAAACTATCCAGCCATCGCTCGAAGGTCCTTTCAACCTTTGGCAAAACCACCCTCTTTTTCGTGGCTGCCAAACCTCTATCCTGGGAGTCCTGACACTCCTGAGGGGGTGCCAAGCTAAATATATCAATGTAACGGCCATCCAGAATCCTAGATCGCAGCTTTGTAGTCAAGTGGGCACCTGGTATAATATCCCTAGCTGAGTTGGTGGAAACTTTCACATCAGGCATGAGGACCCCTTCCAGACAGTCCTGCACCGCCCCATACTTTGCCCTGTGAGAGTTTGCCCTCCGCTCCCAAGCCCATTTTGGAAGTCCCGATGTCTCCCCAAAGCCCCAGTATAGCGAAAGCGAAGCTTCCTCATCACTACTGGAGGTTTGTGACGAAGTACCTGCGGAAGAGGATGAGGTGTCTCTCCGTCTCCTCTTAGCACGCTTCTTGGAACTCTTTTTCCGGCGACGGAGCCCACCAGAAGAGGACTTTGGAGGGAGAGGAAGGCTGTCCTCCACCGAAGACTCAGATGCGTCGCCTTGCAGCACAACGCCTGGAACTGACTGAGAAGAGACTACAGGTGAATGACCAGGAACAGACCTCACCACTGATGAGGACTGTACAACTGAACCCCGTGCCGCCCGAATCCGGGCGGATGACCTCCGCCTGGTCGGACCCCTGGGGCCGCCCCGTACCCTTGGCGCTGCAGCCTGGGAGACAGGTGAGACCGACGACTGGGACAATTGATTAGTACGCGAAAGACCCCCAGCTAACAAATCCTCCCCCTCATCTTCAGCCGAAGATGACACCGAAGGAGGTGCGTCAACAGGCGGAGCTGGACTAGCAGAAGAAGTCGTCGGAGTCGAGCAGCGTTGAATCAAACCATCCATTTCAGCCTCAACACGTGCTAACACCACTGGGTCACTGGCCAAGCCAGTGACCATGGACTGAAGGCGTCTCAAAGATCGCTGTGGCACTGGAGAACGCAAAGCTTGGGACGGGCCTTTTATGGGCCGCTTCGCTGAGGAAGCGAGATCAAGCCTCCGTGACACCTTCTTCTTTGGAGCCATACCTGCTACTAGTAAAAAAGACAAATAATAGAATTAATGCAAGGCTACACCAGTGCTCTTTGTTATAATGAATAGTCAATCAGCCTGAAAAACAATCAATCCCGATAGGTGCAACTATATGGCTCACCAGCAGGTGGCGCAGCCAGTAATCAAGGCCAATGGTATAGCTGCGTTTCAATAAACGGCCACTAGAGGCCAGCACGCAATGAGGAGGCAGTAGAAAATGGCGCTCCCGCCAAAATTCCCCAAAATGGAGGCCTCCCAACTGACTTCAGGCAGAAGGCCTCCCCCAATGCCCAAAGCAGGCCGCAAGCAGGCCTCCAACCACCAAAGCCGCTGTGCGCGCTAAGCGCCACCGGCTAAAGCTGGAACGTCCGAGGAGGGCCCCCCCGCAGCCTAAAACGGCCCAACTCCGCAGGCCGCAGGCGCCGAAGCGCGGCAAAAGCCGCTACCGCTCGGAGCCGGGTGGGGGGGGTGCCCAAATAGGCCCCGAGCCCAAGGCACGTCCCACGGCCTCCCCCAGCTCCCCCAGGCACTCCCCGCTATACCCGGGCCAAGAGGGGAAAGGCTTGACTAAGCCTCCCCAAGCCCGGCCCGAACAGGGCCGAATAAGCAAGCGCCGAGCGCCGCGTGCGAATCGGCGGCTCCAACGGCGCCTGCGCGCCAGCCGGCCCGCCCCGGCTAGTAAGAGCGCGCCGAAGCGCGCGAAAAGGGGGCCGTCGCCGTGAGAGGCCAGGGGAGGACTACGGTAAGCACCCGCTTTTTTCTCTAGTAACCCTACGAAGTGGGGGGGGGGAATGGTAAAGCTCCGAGGGCCCGAAGGTCAACCAGCCCCGTCCCCGGCGCCTCGGCTACGAACCGGGCCGAAAGGCCTAGGGTCCGCCCCCCCCTCCCGGCCACCCCCAGCAGCCCCACGGGACCAAAAGCCCACGAGGAAAGTTGGGGGGGGAAGGCTAGTAAAATGGAAACAAGAGTCAGAACAAAAACAAATAAAAATTGAAAACTAAAGACAAAGAACCTGGAAAATAAATTAAAGAAGGGGGGGGGTAGACTTTGGGGAGATAAACACAAAAGGCCAAGATCAAATAAATAAATAAAATAAAATAGGAGAAAATGAGGAATGAGATATAGATTTATACAACCGGTCTTTAGCTGTGTTCGATCCGATGCCCACAGCGAAAGAGAAAGCAACTCTCTGTGGGCCTTCCTTAAATATCCTCTGATCTCCACCCCCAAAGTGGCAACATACAAATTGCCCCAGCAACACCATCACCAATCCTTGCCAGGCCCTTTCCTTCAATTTTGCCTGGCAACTACAGGGTGCTTTGCCTAGCCCCAGCCGCAACACGTGCTCTCCTTTAATGAGAACACGCTTTCCCAGATCCTTATGAATGTTGCCCTGATGTGGAGATGCTCCTGTGTTGCAGGGCTTTGCATATGTATTTGTCAAACATGATTGAAAAACACACACACAATTTCCCCAATTTTCAAGTGCCCTTTGTGCCCTTTTTGCTATGAGCTATGAGGATAAAGCATGTTCTCCCTAAAATGAGAGCACAGGTTGCGGTGTGGGCCGCCAGGCCAGCCCTCTGTTGCCAGGCAGGTTAATGGCTATTGCCTGGTGCAATGATTGGCTGACCGGGTTGCTGGGGCAAATTGCATGTAGCAAATTGGTGGGTGGGGACCATAGTCTTTAAATATTGGGGCACTCTGCCTTTTGGTTTCTCTTTAGCAGAGTGCATCGGATCACCCGCCCACCCGCCCTGTGCTTTGCAAATATTGGGGCCGTCTGCCTTGGGGCAGGGGCCTAGTAGGAATTTTGCCATTTGGCTGATTGGCTGGTGCCACTTGGTTTTTGCCTACTACTTAGCAATTCGTCACAACTTGTAAGGTTGCAGTTAGGCATTAGTTATAAAAAGCTGGTGGTGGAGGGGTCAGGATAGGCTGTGCCTGCCCCTCCAATGGTGCAGGAAGGGAATTCCGTTAAAGGAATCCTGGGGCTTGCCACGATTTCGTCCAATCCCTGAAATGGGACCAGGGCCAGCAAGCCTTGGGGAGCTGGTTGGGTGAGCGGTGAGGGAGTGACGTTCAGCTCAACTGATCCCCAACATTGTCTTTCCCTTCACTGGCTTCCGATGGAGTTTGGAATGTCAGTTCTGTCCCAGGCGGGGGGACAGATAGTCATAACCAATGTCTAAGCAACCACTCACAGATTTTGTATTTTAAAAAAGTTGTGGCCAAAATAGTGCCCAAAAACCTTAAACTTAAATTACGTGTGATGTGTGAATTATTTTGAGGGGTGGCTTGGGGACCTACACACACAAAGACTCTGGATCGTGCAACATCAGTGCTCCCCGTGGCATGCATGCACTATGCATACATATCCCAGGGTGTGCTGACGTCTCTTGTGCATTCTGCAAATATGTCATGCAGACACACTGTGGTTTGCTTGTGTTGCGCAAGCACACCCTGCATGGTGTGCATATGACTGCTGCAGAACTTTGAGGGGACCCAACCCCTTCACTATTTTGGGGGGAGGCTGCCCCCTGGGGTCCCCTACTTGGCACCACTGCATGCTAGGATCTTCTCAGTAGCAGTTCCTTAATTATGGAATGCCCTCCCTGTTGAGGTATGCCAATCCACCTCATAATTAGCACGTAGGCAAAGCTTTAAAATATTCATGTTCCCCCAGGTACTTGATGGCTAAAATATATTGTTTGTGGCAAACTTGAGATTATTTAGCTGTGAGGATAAAATTTCCCAAAGTAGCCTGCCAATGTTTGATTTGTTATAACTTACCACTCTAATCACGCCCATCTATTATCTCTGAGTAGTGAATTTGCAGCCCAGACATCCCCTTCAAAGGCAACTTTCTCTGTAATTCTATGTAAATACAGTGCTTAACTATATATTCCCTGGTTTGAATTTATTCCTACTACTGGGAAAAGAAGGTGTTGCCAACTTCATAACTTACATTATTGACAATTCATGAATTGACTTTTGTTTCCTATCTTCCTATTTATGCTTTATTAGGTTCTATTTATAACCTTCTTCACTGATGCTGCACAGAACAGACCATCCCTACTGACTATTTTATTTCCCTGCAGGTTTTCTGCTTGAAGACATGGATTTTTAAAAGGATAGAGAGAGAAAAAAAATACCATTAGTTTGAGGTTTTCTTTTGTCTGATGCTCATAAATTTTAATAGATTTACTTGCTAAATAATGAGTCTACAGGTATGCTTCTAGATCTGAGCTCTCCCCAAAGTAAGGTTGCTCATTCCAAGTTTACATTTTGAGCACATTTCCCCCTCATTACTGAGTGAACTATTTCATTTTAATTGACTCGTGTCCAATAAGCTCCTCCCTGATATATTTTCCATAATTAATGTAACAAGGTACAGTGGTACCTCGGGTTACAGACGCTTCAGGTTACAGACTCCGCTAACCCAGAAATAGTACCTTGGGTTAAGAACTTTGCTTCAGGATGAGAACAGAAATCATGCGGCGGCGGCGCCAGCGGGAGGCCCCATTAGCTAAAGTGGTACCTCAGGTTAAGAACAGTTTCAGGTTAAGAACGAACCTCCAGAACGAATTAAGTTCTTAACCCAAAATACCACTGTATCAGATTTTGTATAACATCTTATCAATCATGTGCACCTATACATGATAATGGTATAAAACATTGGGGGAATTTTTCTTTATACCAGTAGGAATAGCTGTGAGCAAAGTGTACGAAAAAAGGCTAAATAAAAAAATAAATTAGATACACCATCTCACAAACATAAACTGCAGAGTTTGAAAGTACTATGGAAGCTGTAATTGTAATACCTACATTTTGAAGACTTAACACAGAGCTATATAAATGGCTGAGAGTTAGTATAACAAATAGCACAAACACATACACAAAATGCAGAACCTTGCAGGAGAAGAATATGCCATGCTCTTTCCATGTCTCCTTATGATACTTGGCTTCACACCTAGGAAGAAACTGTTCTCTTGCTACTGTTTATTTCATCTGGAGTCAGATCAGACACTATTTTCCATCGGTATAGAGAGTGACATTCAGACTTAGATAATGCTAGGCTGAGTTTCATGAATGCAAGCCGAGTTGAAGCACCAGTCTCAGCAAAAGAACCAACCAACTCAATGGATGGTCCATTCATTGAGTTTGTTGGTTCTTTCATTTAGACTAGTGTTTCAACTCGGCTTGCATCCATGAAATGCTTATATATATTGGACCACATATATATGGTCCAATATATATATGAAATATTTGGCACCACTAGATCTTCAACAAGAGGGTTAGTCAAGTCAACAGGGGCCTTAGTAATCCATCAGCCTAAAAGGACCAACCATCCTAATCAGGCACGAAGGCATGATGCTGCTAGGTAAAGGTAAAGGGACCCCTGACCATTAGGTACCGACTCTGGGGTTGTGGCGCTCATCTCGCTTTATTGGCCGAGGGAGCCGGTGTACAGCTTCGGGGTCATGTGGCCAGCATGACTAAGCCGCTTCTGGTGAACCAGAGCAGCTCACGGAAACGCCGTTTACCTTCCCGCTGGGAAGCACTTTGACGTGCTTTCGAACTGCTAGGTGGGCAGGAGCAGGGACCGAGCAACGGGAGCTCACCCCGTCACGGGGATTCGAACCGCCGACCTTCTGATCGGCAAGTCCTAGGCTCTGTGGTTTAACCCACAACGCCACCCGCATCCATGATGCTGCTACTATGACCTTAATCCTTACCAGTAAATGGTGCAACAATGACAAAGGAATTAGCATTTCCAGATCACCACCATCCCATTTGGACAAAAACCAGATGAAGAATTGGTCTGTTGATCTGATAAAAAGGTAGGATAGATACGGTAGTCATGAAATCCTGAGCAACAGCAGACAAGGAAGCTTGGGCGTGGAGTTATACACACAGAAATTTCTAATTTCTTCTCCTTAGATAGATATTCTGCCAAGGCTGAATGGTAAAATGCTTCACTTATACAAGGGAATGATTGATTTTCCACCTCAATCCTCTGGCATTATATATACATCCATATACATCCATATTGCATGGCACTTCTGAGGTGTTTTGCTTCTGGATCTGCTTTGCACTAGATATATTATGTCAAAATCCATCTCTCTTTTCGGTGAAGAAAGGAGTGGTGTTAACTCTCTTGCTTCCTTGTTGTCTTTGTTTCTCTTTTCAAAACACAAGGTTCGTAAAACTCTTTCTCCAAATCAATAGAACTTAAATGTACTGTTTAGCTCTAGAGCGCATCACCAGAAACACACAATCTATTCCCCTCCCCCCTTATGTGTTCCCTCCACACCATGCCAACAATGTTTTGGAAATGCTTTGCGGATGTTACACAGGTGGATAAGAGGTATCATATCAAAAGCACAGTACATAAAATTCTGTATGGCTGTCATATACAATGTAGTGAAATGGGGGGAGGAGCAAATTCCTTGGGGTTACAGAATTCAAAAGCAGTGGTTGCGGAGAATAGTACAGTCTCAGAACTCAGGGGAATACAAAAGAGAGGAAAAGAAGAGAACAATGTTAGTTCAGATCATGGGTAGGCAAACTAAGGCCTGGGGGGCCAAATCCGGCCCAATTGCCTTCTAAATCCGGCCCACAGACGGTCCGGGAATCAGCGTGTTTTTACATGAGTTGAATGTAGCCTTTTATTTAAAATGCACCTCTGGATTATTTGTGGGGCATATGAATTCGTTCTCCCCCCCCCCTTCAAAATATAGTCCACAAGGTCTGAGGGACAGCGGACCAGCCCCCCCGCTGAAAAAGTTTGCTGACCCCTGGTTCAGATGGTAAGCAGATGGTGATTAATCTTAACAAGTGATAGCCTAGTGAGTTTCGGGACGAGAAACAAGAAGACTAAAGTTTTGTGGGGAAACTCTGTGACCCAGTGATTAGCTGATAAATGGGATCTGCCTCCTCTTTTAAACAATGGGGAACCTGTTTTTGGTGATGATTAGATGGCTCTCTGAATATTCTAGTAAGTTCTTTGGAACTAGGGATTTCTATAGTAGTAAGACCCAAAGAAAATATCTAAGGGCTTTGTGAGGGTCAACAGGAAAGAAAGGAGCATAGCTCAGTTATAGACTCTCTGCTTTGCATCCAGAAGGCCTAGGAGTGGTGCATCCCATTTTGCCGCTTGAGGCAAAATGGGACGTGTCACCACGCCCTGCCACTTCCCTTACCTACTGTAGGTTGTATGGTGGCAAGGACAGCAGCAGGCTTTGGCGAGATCTCACTAGAAATTTGTGCTTCTGCCACCCAAGACAGCTGCTTCACTCCCTAAGAAGGCCCTGGGTTCAATACTCAACATTTCCGGGTACAGTTTGGTACCTGAAACCCTGGAAAGCCATTGCCAGTCAAGCATAGATGATTGTGAGCTGTTTGGGGCAGTGGTTTGTGTCGACATTAGGCAGCTTTCTATGTTCTTAATACCTTTTTGAGGGCTTGCTGCAGCTGCGTAAGAGAAATACTACTTAAGCTACAATGAAAATGGGAGGTGGGTTGAGCAGAAGCAATCCTTTGCTTGCTTCTGCCACCTCAGTCAGCCTCCCACTGTCTGCCAATGAGCAGGTGGAGGTGAAAGGCCTGTTAGTAGCATCCCTGTCAAATCACCTACAAGGGCACAGTTCGACAGTATATTACAACCACAAAAGTGCTACAAGGCACACAGATGCAACAACAATATATCAATAAGGAGAAATTTACAATAAAGAGAAGTCAAAATATCACTGCAATTACAAAGTGTAAATCTCAACTTTTTTTTTTACAAGGAACAGTAACCAACCAACTGAGCTATAATAATAATAATAATAATAATTTATTTATACCCCGCCCATCTGGCTGGGCTTCCCCAGACACTCTGGGCGGCTTCCAAAAAAATATTAAAATACTGTAATACATGTAGCTAGTAATAATGATAATATTGAAGATTGCTGTAAGCAACAGGCAACAGGCAGGCTTCCAGAAAAAGGTCCTATTTCAAAGGTCTTCCTCAGATCAAAACTGCAATAAATATTCCCCAAGAGGAACTGATAAACATTCATACGACCAATGCAATTAGTAGCTAAGGGAGGCATCAACATGCTGACCGAAATCTCACCAGCTCAATTTCCCCCCAAGGCCTTATAGCAGTTTTCACAACTGGGAGGACTTTATGAATGTCCATCTTTCCAAAGAAGAAATTACTGGTCATGAAATAAATGAAACTATAATTAACATGTTCTGCAATAGAAAAGGGACATACTGAGGCCAGGGCTCAGCCAACTCAGAATCTGCTGGATCCCAAGCTGTTCTCACAGTTGGTGCCAGCCAGCATCTGATCTGGGCTGAATCACTTTGGTAGCCTGAATCTGGTACAGGGATCAGATCTGATCTGCCTGCTCACTTCTGATGCTGTCAGTATCTGGGCTATGGTAGCAGCTCTTCCACTTTGCAGAGTCTCGGCAAGCAATTTGAATTGCTCTCTTCTTTTCTTTCCAGTGACTTGTACCACTGAGAAATAATGCAATAGTAATAATGATGATTTAAGTGCAATAAGAAGGTGTTCCCAACAGCCAGATATTTTACATGAGGGCCCTTCACTTAATGTGAGTTGTTGGCATAAACTATATTCGCTAATGCGAAAGTGACAAAAAAGGCAGTAGTCCTTTGTTAATGTCTGTCAAATGATTGCCTTCACCTGGAATAATTCATCTGCTAATAACCCCTTGCTCTAGATGCACATACTTTAGCAGGATCCAGTTTTATGGCAACACCACAGGCTGACTAGCAGTTATTTTAATTTATACAAGCCCTATCACACCCATTTATACAGCTGCAGGCATGTGCAGCCTTTATACTCCAAAAATATCTGTGTCATACAGAAAAACCAGATATTTACATTCAATGAAGCCTGTCAGCCGAGTTAGGATTTTATATTTACTTATTGATCAAACACAAGAATAGCCCATACGAAACTGATTTGTAATGATAATAAAAAAGTGTATAGTCTGTGTTTTGTAATAACAAAAATGGAACTGAATTTTGTATCAAATCCATAACATTTTTAACATTTTAAAATAGTACAGTACTTGGATTTCTAACTATAAATTTCTAAAGCTCAGATAGTATCACCATATAACTAATTTAACATGCCCAGAATTCATTGTAAACATGCCCATGCAACATGTTGTTGTTGTTTAGTTGTTTAGTTGCGTCCGACTCTTCGTGACCCCATGGACCAGAGCACGCCAGGCACTTCTGTCTTCCACTGCCTCCCGCAGTTTGGTCAAACTCATGCTGGTAGCTTCGAGAACACTGTCCAACCATCTCGTCCTCTGTCGTGCCCTTCTCCTTGTGCCCTCCATCTTTCCCAACATCAGGGTATTTTCCAGGGAGTCTTCTCTTCTCATGAGGTGACCAAAGTATTGGAGCCTCAGCTTCACAATCTGTCCTTCCAGTGAGCACTCAGGGCTGATTTATTTAAGAATGGAGAGGTTTGATCTTCTTGCAGTCCATGGGACTCTCAAGAGTCTCCTCCAGCACCATAATTCAAAAGCATCAATTCTACAGCCTTCTTTATGGTCCAGCTTTCACTTCCATACATCACTACTGGGAAAACCATAGCTTTTACTATACGGACCTTTGTTGGCAAGGTAGTATGCAGCATAGTATGTATTATATACTCTTCGAAAAGCAGGAACCATGCTAATAATCGGCTGTTTGGTGGAAAGTGAAGAGCAAGGAGAACTGAATCCAGCCTCCCCTTCTCCCTTTTAAACAGCCAGTTACTGCTGTTTGAAGAAGGTCCATCTCCAAAGGCTGGAAGTTGGATCAGAGAGAGGAATGGCACACAGAGAATTTTTAATCCGCTTCAGACTGTGAATGTTTGACTCTTGCGAATGTATGACTCCTGGCTGGCTCAGAGGGATAGATTTTGGAACACCCTCAAAACTCATAATCCCGATCGGAAATCCTATAATCGTGCTCCCAAATAATTCCTTCCAACAATAAACTCAAGTGGCCGAGTGCCTGTCAGTTGGAAGTAAATGGAGCCACTCAGAAATAAAATACCACTTCTACTCAGGCATTGCCCTAGGTAGACACAAGTATGCACATTTGTCATTTCAGTGTTTCAGGGTACTGAAGTTCAGTGATTTGTATAGCTTATCCTTGTTTTAAATTTGCTTTACTTGCAGGTAGCTGTTTTCTGTTAGATTACCAGAAAGTGAACCTTGTGTGCCTGCCGGCCAAAATAAATAAAAAAATAAGCACATCCTTTAAATATGGAAGCTCAACATTTAACTTTTATCTGCCGTACATCAGGTTCACCTTAACAGTGGAAATATAAGCATGCTGTTAATATGCATGGCAATTTCAGAAAACACGGTAATGAAGGACATGATAATTATGTCAAATATATAATTTTGCCTCGAAGACAAGGCGCTGACCAAGCTATAATTGGGCATAATAAGCTGTTCCATATGACTACTGGCTCAGAACTGTGGACTGGAGTGCATGTTCCCATTTGCATTGCAACAAATTCTGCATTATGAATGGGTACCACGTTCATTACATTACATTGCAACACACATTATAATGTGAAGCTTCTAGGACTGGTATTGCTTTTAAGTGAAAGTGAAAATACTATGTCTGTATGCTTACATATTACTGATTAAGTACACAAGTAGATAGGATATGGGAAAATGCAGACAAGAGGATCTCCTGTGTGTTGTTATTGTTTTAATTGAATAGCAGTCATGGGAAGGGGCCCAAATTAAAGTAAGATAGAGTTTGGGTGGGGAGTGTTGAGCACTTTTCCCTTGCGTCATTTTTTCCTGTTTCCCAAAGCACATAGGTACCATACAGATGTCTATACTGAGTACTAAGTCCTGGGAGCTCCTGGAAGCATAAAAAGTGCAGCTCCTAATGTTTGTCAGCTCTATTCATTGAGTTTGGAAGCAACTGATTGACACAACTGACATTCCTGAACTTTCTTGCAGATAAGAACACAGCTCCTAGTCGGATCACACACTTTTCTGGATTTTGCAGTGCATTTTGTGTGCTCCAAAGTGTGTGCCAAAACTTGTATTTTACAAAAAGGTGCTTACATTCCTGGAAAATGTATTGAAAAGCACAGAAAAGTGTTTGTTTTGCACACATATATTAAAAATGCACACAAAATTATATGCACAAAAATGCACAAAAATTATATATCTATATTGAATTTCCCATTAGCTCACCATCACCATCTAGTGTCATATTTGTACAACGCACTTAAAACACACACGAAATGTTATATTTGTGGCTGTATAGCTGAGTCCAAAGATTGAGTGCCAGTGAGTTTGAAACAGGATAGAATATAAAATTTACAGCCATTGAAATCAATGAGAGCTGTGAAAAATACGTGCTGCTTTCAAAATTCTCATCCATTAAATGTAGAGAAAACTCCTTAAAAAAAGGATATAAAATTTAAAGCATGTTATGGTCTAAGAGAAAATTATATGTAAATGATATATCAACAGTACCTAACACTGAGTAAATCAAATAAGCACTATGAATGTAAAGAGAAAGAAGGTTATTTTTATCATATGTGGTGGTCTTGTAGTAATATTAAAGCTTACTGGGAAATGATATATAATGAACTGAAAAATATGTTTAAAACAACGTTTTTAAAAAAACAACAACCCAGCAGCTGTATAGAAATTTATTCCTGTATGTGGCTACAAAGGCAAAAAAAAAAAGGAAATGAGAAGTCCCAGAGAAAGAAAAATGGATACAAAAACTTGTGGAATATGCAGAAATGATGAAACTTACAGGAAAAATAAGAAATTAAGATAACAAACTTTTTTTATAAAAGAATGGAAATGGTTTATTGAATATTTACAAACAAATTGTAAACAGATAAGAACATTGGCAGGATTATTGTAATAGCCTGCTGTTTTATAAGAGTATATATTTAAAGTAGATGAACAAATGAGCAAATTAAGTTAATTTGAATATGCAGAAACTATTAAAAATAAATTTAAGTAAGCACAGAAAAAGGGGGAAGGAAGTCGAGTTTTGAAATGTTAAAATGATTGTAAAATTATTGAAATGCATAAAACTGAAAATCATAAATAAATTATATGTATGAGTTTGAAACAGGATGGAGTTCACTGCTCAGCCCATCCCTGCTCAGAAAAACACATCACAACTTGTTAAGCATTCTAACCTGGTGTGCAGGCTAACTTGATGTATGTGGCTTTGAGAAGAACACACTGCACATATTAGGAATTTGATAACCAGGAGGTCCATTGCTGTCATTAGCCACAACCATGTGTCGATGGAGGCTGCTCCCCACCTTTCATGTTTACAATGACTTATGAGAGCATTTTTTCCCTCTTGCAACTCCTCTGTTTTGCTGCAACTCACCACATTTTCATCTCCTCCAGCCTTAATTGTATTGAATGCAGAGGTGTCACTAAAAGACTAAGCGTATCCTCTGTGAATGTCAATAGCCGCATCTCACTTCATGAATTTAATCCATGCTTTAATTCTATTAACCTTGGCGCGTATCACTGTCCAAGGGATGCTATACAAATAATTATTTCTCGTCTCCTCTTATCCCATCCATTTGGATATGTATCTGGAAATAACAGAGGAGGACACCACTCCTGTTAAACACAATCAGTTAAATGGGGTAGCACTCTGTATCCATGGAAATTGTAGAATGACCAATGCTTTTTTTTCTTTTTAAAAAATGTTTAGGGGTACTCTCATTTTGACTCAAGGAAATCACCATTTTATAGTTCAAATCGGGGAAAATAAATGCAGTAAATGGAAAAACAAAGGTCTGTATAGTTAAAGCTATGGTTTTCCCAGTAGTGATGTATGGAAGTGAGAGCTGGACCATAAAGAAGGCTGGTCGCTGAAGAATTGATGCTTTTGAATCATGGTGCTGGAGGAGACTCTTGAGACTGGACTGCAAGAAGATCAAACCTATCCGTTCTTAAGGAAATCAGCCCTGAGTGCTCACTGGAAGGACAGATCCTGAAGCTGAGACTCCAATACTTTGGCCACCTCATGAGAAGAGAAGACTCCCTGGAAAAGACCCTGATGTTGGGAAAGATGGAGGGTGCAAGGAGAAGGGGACGACAGGCGACGAGATGGTTGGATAGTGTTCTCGAAGCTACCAGCATGAGTTTGACCAAACTGTGGGAGGCAGTGGAAGACAGGAGTGCCTGGCATCCTCTGGTCCATGGGGTCACGAAGAGTCGGGCACGACCGACTAAACAACAACAACAAATGGACAAAAGCACAAAGATTCACAAAATGTTTAGGGGTACGCGTACCCCTGCGTGCCCCCAGAAAAAAGCACTGAACATGACATCCAGGTCCCTAGGTCATTTCTTTACTATGTCAAACACCCTTAAAAACAAGCATTGGTTTCTTCCTTCCCTTCCCTCACACAGCACAGGCTACAGCCTGTTTTGTCACCATTCCAATCCATCCATTTTCTCTGTTTAGGATTTATCCCATCTGGCATTTGGTCTTTAGTGCTGCCCTCCAATGTTTTTTGTTCATTTGTTAAACAAAACAAAAAGAACACCACCTCCACCATATTTAAGTTTTATCCTTTCACCTAGCATGGTGGTCTAATCAGGAACAAAACAGATTCTTCATAATTAGTGGCAGTAGGAGACACAGTTGGCAGAGACGAACTGTATGATTGAGGAAACATAAGTACCATTCAATCATTCATGACAAATGTACTTCCTGTATTTTATTTCCACTAAGAAAACATGAATTGTGCATCAGTTTAAGAGAACAACTAGAGAAGAAGGCAGATCATTGATCAGATGCCACACGGGATTTTTGTAAAATTCAATTCTTCAGAGGCAAGAGGCAAGGATGGGAATTGAACTCTTTCCTAGGGATGGACCAGTCGGTCTTATTTTTGGTGCGTGCTGATTTTACATGCCTTCAGAGATCTTTTCAAAAGTTGCTTGCCCGGTGGTGCAGAATTGCACTGCTAGTTTCTCAGCAGGTTGAGACACACACAGAGATGATCTGTTCTGTCTCTATCCCTATTAATCTGCGGCGTTCAGGTTTTTAAAAACCGAACTGCACATATTTGGGGCAGAAGCAAGTATACAGCAATTGTGCCCTGAGGTGAAATCCTGTTTTCATGATGTGGAGTCCAGCGTATCAAATGTATCAAAGGTTCTGTCATGCTGGTCTTGTTGCAGTATGCCAAACCTTGTAACAGAATAGCAGTTTGAAATCCCTTAGTCCCTCCATTAGGGTGTGAAGCATCTCAAAAGCCTTTCTGCATATTTGCCAAGGGCAAGGATAACTCTATCTCCCTCCCTCCCCTGTTTCTTATGGATGGGGTGCAGGATAGTGTCTTTTATCACTAACATCCAAACTTTTAAACTTGCTTTGTTTTCCCCCTCTAATTCAGAGGTTTGATACTCAAATCAATCTGCTGGTATGTGATACTGGATGCCATAGTGAGCAAGAAGAAAATAGATACGATTTTCTCTTCTAGATGGACTAAATTTGTCTTTATTGTGGAACCTGGATTAATAGACTCATCAACAAGAAAACATGATGTTTACATAAATTCATAGGCAGCTGTGTTTGAGCATTAGAAACAATCTCAAGGCCACAATATGTCCATTCCATTTTTATGATGTTTTTATATATGCTGGAAGTCGCCAAGAGTGGCTGGAGCAACCCAGTCAGATGGGCAGGGTACAAATAAATTGTTGTTGTCCTTCTTCTTCTCCTTCTTCTTCTTCTTCTTCTTCTTCTTCTTCTTCTTCTTCTTCTTCTCCTTCCTTCCTTCCTTCCTTCCTTCCTTCCTTCCTTCCTTCCCAGTACCACAGCCTTGTCCAAAACTGGATCCTTTTACAGCTGCTTTAAACTTCTAAACAATCTGACTAAGAATCTCCTGCACCTCAAAGCCTTTAACCCCAAGCAACACATTTAATAACAATAACAATAACAATAACAATAATAAATTTTATTTAAATCCCGCCCTCCCCAGCCGAAGCCAGGCTCAAAGCGGCTAACAACCTAAAATGATAAAACATTCTAAAATCATTTCATTATAAAATTAATTCCAATCAAATTAATGGCAACCATTGGGCTAGAAGTTCTGTGAGGATTGCCAAAGGAGGGAGTCAGGCTGTGCCCTGGCCAAAGGCCTGGTGGAACAGCTCTGGTTTCCCATTCATTCTGTGTCAGGAACAGGATTTGAACCAGAAGTTTAAGTGTGTTCAGGACTTGACTAGCCGCAAATTTGCCCACAAGGCCAATCACCAGAGGCAGACGGCATGCCTTAATTGCATCTTTAAATATATATTCCATATACTGTATCACTGATAATATGTTGCAAGAGAGAGGGTAGTTTGGGAAAGGAATTGCTGCAATCTCCTTGAAAGGATTATAATGACTGTACACTTAACTCGCAGTTCTTGAAAACAATGGAGCAGCTTAGCCATCTCCTTGAGCACTGTAAGCAAGGACTGGTTTCAAAGACATCCATTGTTGAAGAAGCTAAAATTTCTTTCTGTAAAACAATTTGATTCCCCAATCCCTATTCATTTGATAAATAATACTTCTTTATGCTCAGTCCTTTAGAACAACCTATGCAGTGTACACACCCACACCCACTGAAAGAGAGAGGGAGAGAGGGAATCTGAATACCAACCTTCTCCAGGTAAAGAGGGAGCAGGTTTTCCATTTCTTCCCTTCTGATTCTAGCCGAACAATTGAAACAGTCCGACTGGGCTGAGGAGGGGAGTGGGCTGGACGAGCTGGAGGTATTGCTCTGCCCAGTTTTCCCAGCTAAGGCAATCTCCCACCGGCCACCAGTGATGGAGTCTGGATTTTCATATGGCAACCCTATGCAAACAGGGTGTTCCAGATGTGAAGAGAGCCTGAGCCTTCCTGAGATGCACTGAATACTGAGCAGAAACATGGCAACATCTTTTGTAGACATTGAGATTCAGAGATTGCCCATAAATGTGAGGAAAATAATGTAAGGACACATAGCTCATAGATGGAGTGCAATTCTTTTGAGGAGATGCTCCCATATTCAGTTCCTGGCATCTCAGGTAGACGGCCAAGGAACTTAACTTGTACCTAAGATCTTGGAAAACCACTACTGGATAGAGTGAAAGGGATGGATGGATAAGTCCAGTCAAAGGTGACTATGGGGTTGTGGTGCTCATCTTGCTTTCAGGCCAAGGGAGCCGGCGTTTGTCCACAGACAGCTTTCCGGGTCATGTAGCCAGCATGACTAAACCACTTCTGGCACAATGGAACACTGTGGCGGAAACCAGAGTGCACAGAAACGCCATTTACCTTCCCGTCACTGCAGGACCTATTTATCTACTTGCACTGGTGTGCTTTTGAACTGCTAGGTTGGCAGGAGCTGGGGCAGAGCAACGGGAGCTCACTTTGTTGAGGGGATTCAAACCACCGACCTTCTGATCAGCAAGCCCAAGAGGCTCTGTGGTTTAGAACACAGCACCACCGGCGTGATAGAGTAGAGCATACTGGTTTGGATGAACCAATAACCTGAATCATTAAAGAGCCACTTCATGCATCCAAATAGTTATCTGTTATCACTAAAACCTTTGCATGTGCGTAATACTCAGGTTCGTCCCTTCTGTTATCATGAATATCTGTTTGGCTCTATGAAATGTCACGAGTACTAGGTGCTTTTATTCTTCTGCGGCATTTGGTGCTGCAAATAACATACATTATTTCCTGTAGTTTGCTGAGAACAATTCCAGCAACAATTGGACCTTTCAGAAATAATTTTGTAATCAGCTTCCATTGTTACCATGCAGCTGGAGGAGGCACAACTCTTTTTCCCTCGCGCACGTACTAGAAAGAACAAGAGCAACACAGATGATGTCCCTTTTTGTTTTGTAAAAAAGCAAAATCTTCCCATCTCTCCGTGTACCTTTCAGCTTTTAGAAATCTTTGGAGCATAGATGGAGAATGTTAAAAAGACAAGAGAGAGCCCACAGTTGCCTAACTTCAGTAATCCTAGCTTTGCTTAGCTAAAATAAGAAGGCAAATGGAGATCATGGTTGATTCTCTTATCAGTTACTGCTGAGCCCTTTGCAACTTAAAAAATAAAAATAAAAAGTATCTCACCATGTGACCACTGTTGCTTACAGGGTTTAGGGGGAGGCGGGTGGTGCTGTAGTCTAAACCACTGTCTTGGACTTGCCGATCAAAAGGTTGGTGGTTCAAATCCCCACAACGGGGTGAGCTCCCGTTGCTCTGTCCCAGCTCCTGCCAACCTAGAAGTTCGAAAGCACACCAGTGCAAGTAGATAAATAGGTATTGCTGTGACGGGAAGGTAAACGGTGTTTCCGTGTGCTCTGGTTTCTGTCACGATGCTCCATTGTGCCAGAAGCAGTTTAGTCATGCCAGCCACATGACCCAGAAAGCTGTCTGTGGCCTAAAAGCGAGATGAGCGCCGCAACCCCATAGTCGCCTTTGACTGGACTTAACCATCCAGGGGACATTTACCTTTACAGGGCAATCAATGCAGCAGGGAAGTCAACACACTGTGGGTGCATCAGTAGATGATCCAGATTTGTTCTGCCATTGCGCCCCCCCCCCCCGCCGTTTTGTCCCATCCTCTCTCAATAAGTGGCAGTACCTCCATTACCGGGACACTACTGTTGCTGCTGCACTCCACAGGGTGAGTCACTTCTGCATTGGCTGTAGGGCAGCCTTCCCTAATCTGGTGCCATTCAGATGTTTTTGTACTGCAACACACATCAGCCCCAGGTAATATGGTTGATGCTCGGGGACAACAGGAGTTGTAGTCTAAAATGTTTGGGCAGCATCACATTGGGAAAGGAAGTTATGCAGACATTCCTGTGAGAACTGAGCTCTGATGGGCTCCTGTCCTTTGCTACCATGCAAGTGCCTATGCCAGACATAGGCAAACTCAGCCCTCTAGATATATTGGAACTACAACTCCCATCATCCCTAGCCAGCAGGACCAGTGGTCAGGGATGATGCACGTTGTAGTCCCAAAACATCTGGAGGGCTGAGTTTGCCCATGCCTGGCCTATGCGAAGGATGGGGAACCTGTGGCCTTCCAGATGTTGTGATATTACAATGTCTGCCATCCTTTACCATTAGCAATACTTAGCTGGGGCTGATGGAAGTTGGAATCCCACAACATCTGGAGTGCCACAAGCTCTCCATTCCTTGTCTAAACCCTTTTCAGTGACTATTTTTTTAGTGTTATGAGTTGCTGAGTTTATAAAAATGACAGTTGTTTTTTAAAGCGATGGCCATGAAATGCCAAAGCTAGGCATTCTTATACATGTATGCAGATTGGGCCATAATATTATAGTTATTTCAGTTGTGTCATCATAAATTATGTTCCCGCACACCAGATCATTCATTAATAAATCATTCAGCGTCTGCAGAAATTGGGCTGGAGTGTCCATCAAAAACATACTTACTTTAGGTGGCATATGTCAGAATGCATTGACATTCAAGTTAACAAAGGAACCAGAGTGGAATTTCTTCATCTAAGAGAAGCAGCTGTGGCCATCTCAGCGAGCAAAGGATTCTAAATTGCTGATTCAGAGCTATTGCTGCACAAAATTTATCCTGTTCAGGTCTTGTCTGACACACTTAGAAGCCCCCATATGTGGGATATGACTTTGGCAAGAGTGGAGTAGTAGTGGAGCACATGCACTGTATGCAGAAATTTCCACTTTCCATTCCCAGCATCTTCAGATTGAGCTTGGAAAGACCTTTTCCTTAGACAGCTGCTGTCAGTCAGTGTGAACACAAATGGACCAACTCTCAGCAAGGCAATTCATAAAATCCTGAAGATCATCTAGTCCAAGCCCTTGCAATGCAGGAATATGCAGCTCTCCCAAACGAGGATCGAAACCGCAACCTTGGCATCATCAGCACCATGCTCTAACCAACTGAGCTATCTCATAACATTTGCTGCAGCAGACCTTACAGATCCTGAGAACAGAAGTCTAGCATATGCAGCATTGGAACATGACACTTAACACTAAACGGGTTATCAGTTCTGTAACTTTTTTGTTTGGGGTTACCAGAGCTACTTTTAACTACAACCCCTTGTGGAAGACTTTTGTTTCCTAACGTGTATCACAATCATCACAGATCTTAGTATGAATGGGTCAATCTGTCAATTCTGGTCTCACTCGGGTTCCATTTTTATGCACATATCGCTGTGGTATATGCAAATTACATGCACATATGCCTTGGCTGGAGAATTTTGCATTGCAAAATTCAGAAAAGTGGGAATTTTGAAGGATGGGTGCATCTTGGTCCACACCTTGTTTCAAAAAGTGCAATTTTGATAGGTTCACCTGTAAAGGCAAACTTAACTGAATTTCACCACATCCCAAGTTCTTATGAACAGTGCAGGAAGATGAAAACCCTTATAGATTGCATTTTGCACTTTCTATTTCTCTTCTTTTTAATTGCTAGTTGCTAAGAACAGACTCGTGCATTTATTTCTTTTACTTTAATAGACTTCTGAGAAGTTTACAATAAGCATCAAAAATGTTAAAATTACTATGAGCATGTACAGAATCACATTGCAGTACATCATAAAAATCTATTAATACAAGCCACAAGAGAAGTTACTAAAACAAGAGCAAACAGACAATTAATTTGTGTACGCTTTCTGCTGGTGGTGGCACAGTAAAGCAGAAGAAACACATTTCCGAAACATCTGTTTGTTGCAAATGTAAATTAACAGGAAATAATGCAAATGAGCTTAAATGGGGGGGGGGGAGATAATAAGCACAATCTTTGAAAGAATGCAAGAGTTTGGGATGGGGCAGATTAATCAGAACTAGCATTGTTTTGTAAAATTACATTCAGAAAAAAATGATCTGCCTACATTGCAATTATTGTTTTGCAAACAAACTTGGACAAATAATACTCCTTCTTCACTGTCTTCTTACACAGCCTATTCCAAATGTCCCCCCAAAGAGAGAGAAAGGAGTAAATTAGGGTTTGTATTCAGGAAATGGGACTTCCACAAGAATGAGGAGTGAGAAAGGGCACTTCCAGATAATCTGTTTATTGAGTGCCAGCTGAAAGGACTCAGCAATTCTCACAAATATTGTGATATCCTCAGAGGTATTCACATTGGCACAAGCTGGACCTGTGCTGCTAAATTTGGTGATGTCCCACCAAACTGGTCGACAATATATTCAGAGGTGTCCAAATTCCTGAAGTCATATTTTGGTCTGCCATCTAGATTCAAAATGGCACCCGACTGAGACTGAAAGTCTTGAGGGACCAAAGAAAAAGGGATGACTTGTCTGGTCTGATTTTACTTCTTTTGTAAGGAAGAAGGAACATGGCTGAGGACCAACCTCACTCTACAAATGAATATGGCTGAATCAAAGGCTAAGAGCATGTGAATACTTTAATTACTTTCCTTTTGAATAATTGGTTTATGTTTTGTAACTCTTTGTTGTTTAACCATTGTGTCTGTGCCATTGTGTCTAATAGTTCTAAACACTACTTTCCATGCATCCCCATACCTGTGGTTTATTTACTTTAGTTTTATTTTATGTATGCCTTTTTCAACCGTGATCTATAATTGTATGTGGACTATATTGCCATCAGATCTCGTTTGATAACACTGTATCTTGCAGAAACTTGTATAACCTTATTTTTAAAAATTAATTTTAAAACATAAAAAATATGCAAACAGTGTTGCTGCATTTTGCAAATACATGCATCCATATATTTGAGACGCAATTGCATTTTGAACTTTGAGGCTTTCGATTCAGCTGTGTATTAACCTTATTTGCATTCTTCAGTTGCAATTACAGAGTTCTATTTTTTTTTGCCTTTTGCACAGTCGGGACAGAGTAAAGGGTGTTGGAGGGTTTGTTTTACATATTTAGCAGAGGGGGAATCTGTGGAGAGAATTACAGGTGAGAAATGTAACTGGAATTACTAAGAATTAAAAATGAACTGAGATTGCATCTGTTTCCATGGGAAATAGCTGTGTGTGTTTGTGTGAGATTTAAGGCTGAGTGAGTGAGTCTGGCCCCATACACTTTTCTGTCTGGCCAAAGCCACTATTAGAATGTGAAAAATCCCAGAAAAATCCCCCACCCTGGGTTAAACTGACTTAGTGAAAGGCATACCATTTTAGGTTGCCTATGGATTACAGAACGAGTTCATCTAGTTTCAGATGTATTAGCTGGTACAAATTCCCTGCAGTTTCAAACATGGTTATACATTAATTCTTTTTGTAGAATATATATATCTGAAATGGGAACACCATTCCTCTGGGCCCATAGTGAAGGTCTTCAACTCATCTCATATACGTTTCTTTCTTCTTTCTTCCTACTCTGGATGACCTATCAGCCATTAAAATTCCATGGTGTTTCTTCCCCATTACTTTTTAATGGCACTTTAAACTCTGGTATAATAAGTGTTCTCAAGTTGGTGCATAAATTGCATCAAGAGAATATTTCATCAAAGAAGAGAATTCTTATAACACTGCTTAAGGTACCTGTATGAGATACCAAACTCAATTTTTTTTTAATGATGGGGAAACCGTATCGGTTGTAATTATGGTGAAGCAGGGACTTTGCCTTTCCAGAGCTGGAGATGACACATTTATCATGGGCATAATCACCATTTCCTGAACATTAGGAAATATTCAGAAGACTGTGGCTAAAGGGAACGGAGGGGAAAGAGATGAGGAGGATCTGGAGTTATAGTGGAAAGACTAATAACGATCGAGTACCCCACAGGAAATAGCTATTTAAATTAGAAAGATGTTCATTAACTTTCAGGTTGGGGAAGAGTAACCCGTGCATTTCCCCAAACAACAGTCTTAAGCCTTTTTTTGCTAGTGACCTTGCAGATGAACGGAAGAGCATTTCAATTAAACCTGCTGATGATGACAAAGTTAAGAAGGCTGATACATCGCTAAACTCATGCATTTACCAGAGTTCCCAGCATTCCAAAATGCACCACACATACATACACCAAGGCTGTGTACTCGCATCAGCTGATACCCAAATCCCAAGCCCAATTGGGCCTATTTGGTGAGGAACTGATTTACGGCCTGGAGGCCACAGTAAGACTGCAGACTTCTAAA
Organism: Podarcis pityusensis; assembly: GCF_964106645.2. NCBI lineage: Eukaryota > Metazoa > Chordata > Lepidosauria > Squamata > Lacertidae > Podarcis > Podarcis pityusensis. The sequence goes on from NC_138027.1 coordinate 89,149,077, forward strand.
TCCCAGCACAGAGTAATAGGACCATTATCATTGCACCAAGCACCAGAAGCTTCCAGAGAAAGAATTAGTGGCCAATGTGCCCATTTCAGACTGCAGCAGACCCTGATTGTGGCAAAGTCCAATATGAAATTGAATGAATCCATAAACTACAGACTCTCTAAATCTGTCCATGACTAGGTCTTGGAGAATTCCCTATGACTCTAACAATAATTTCAACAAACCAGTCCAAACTAACAATCCATTAATTTTGTTGATGTTTGACATTAATAATAATAATAATAATAATAATATTTTATACCCCACCCATCTGACTGGGTTTCCCCAGCCACTCTGGGTGGCTTCCAACAGAATATTAAAATACAATAGTCTATTAAACATTAAATGCTTCCCTAAACAGGGCTGCCTTCAGATGTCTTCTAAAAGTCTGGTAGTTGTTTGTCTCTTTGACATCTGGTGGGAGGGCATTCCACAGGGCAGGTGCCACTACTGAGAAGGCCCTCTGCCTGGTTCCCTGTAACTTGGCCTCTCACAGTGAGGGAACTGCCAGAAGGCCCTCGGCACTGGACCTCAGTGTCCAGGGAGAACGATGTGGATGGAGATTCTCCTTCAGGTATACTGGACTGAGGCCGTTTAGGGCTTTAAAGGTCAGTACCAACACTTTGAATTGTGCTCGGAAACATACTGGGAGCCAATGTAGGTCTTTCAAGACTGGTATTATGTGGTCTCAGAGGCCTCTCCACTCCCAGTCACCGGTCTAGCTGCTGCATTCTGGATTAGTTGTAGTTTCTGGGTCACCTTCAAAGGTAGCCCCACATAGAGTGCATTGCAGTAGTCCAAGTGAGAGATAACTAGAGCATGCACCACTCTGGCCAGACTGTCTGTGGGCAGGTAGGGTCTCAGCCTGCATACCAGATGGAGTTGATAAACAGCTGCCCTGGACACAGAATTGACCTGCACCTCCATGGACAGCTGTAAGTCCAAAATGACTCTCAGGCTGCGCACCTGGTCCTTCAGGGGCACAGTTACCCCATTCAGGACCAGGGAGTCCTCCACACCTGCCCGCCTCCTGTCCCCCCAAAACAGTACTTCTGTCTTGTCAGGATTCAATCTTATTATGTTTTTATGTCTTGGAAGACACCCAGAGTGGCTGGGGAATAGTAGTAGTAGTAGTAGTAGTAGTAGTAGTAGTAGTAGCAGCAGCAGTTATTGTTATTCTGGTCCTAGGGCCAACTATGAACTTGGGCTCAAAGGACTTTGGGGTTAAGGTTAGGATCCATCTCCATTCTAAGGGAAAACACAGAACTTCCTTGGTGGCAAACAGGAATCATGAGAAAGATGGCAGTCCTTATGTTACCAAAGTTGCCCGATAACAAATGTTGGAAATATAAAGAAACTGAAGGTACATTTTTTCACCTTTGGTGGACGTGCCCAAAGATTAAGGCTTTCTGGGAAATGATATATAATGAATTAAAAAAGGTATTCAAATATACCTTTCCTAAGAAACCAGAGGCCTTTCTCTTGGGCATGGTCGGCCAAATGGTGATAAAAAAGGATAGAACTTTCTTTATGTATGCCACAACAGCAGCAAGAATACTTATCGCAAAGTATTGGAAGACACAAGAACTTCCCACGCTGGAGGAATGGCAGATGAAACTGATGGACTATATGGAACTGGCGGAAATGACTGGTAGAATCCGTGACCAGGGAGAAGAGTCGGTGGAGGAGGATTGGAAGAAATTCAAAGACTATCTACAGAAACACTACAAAATTAAAGAATGCTAGAGTGATGTTGGATGGAAAATAAGTGGTTTCCAGCTGTACAGGATTTAAAGTTATAGATAGATTAAGATTAAAGATTAAGATTAAAGAAGTTTAAGGAAATGGAAATTTGGTATTTTAAGAGGTAAATTTTTTATGCTATATTATATTAAAGATTAAAGATTGGGATTAAAAAAGTGGAAAAGAAATTGCTGGACAAACAATTTGGACTGGAATACAAAAGAGGGAGGTATGAGGAGGTCCAGAAAATAAGTAAATTTAAACACGGAAATGAAAAAGTGATTGTTTTTAATTGTTCTGTTTCTTTTCTTTTTTTTCTCTTTGGATTATGTACTGTGTATTTGTGTATTTCTTTTTTATGTGTATTTGTGTATTTCTTTTTTATGTTTTTCTGTTTAATTTTTTACTGAAAACTTAATAAAAAATTATTTTTTTTAAAAAAAGTTGGAAATTAATTTTAGAGGTTATATAGACACTGCCCTGATATGGATTTCTTAATTTTTCTTATGGACCAATGCATCTCTCTTACCTTTTTAAACAAGGCAAATTACTGCAAATCAATAGATAATGCACCCCGTTTCAATGCAACATGCCCCCCCCCCCATTTCAGTGTGCGTATTCTGTATCTCTGGAGTTTAGCATCAACATTCTTGATGGGCATTGCAACCAGCTATCCCAGCAACACTTACAACAGAAAACCACTTATGCTAAAACTACACTGGAATGCTCCAACAAAAGCCATATGAGGTTCATCTACTTTGTAGGACTAGCAAAGTCCTTAACTATGGTGTTATTGCTATGCAGTTGTCAGGTTAAATTTTGTAAGCCATCACCAGGTTTTTTTTCTCTTTTTAACAGAAGCCAAGAAACACTCCACAATGCAACTAGTCCTTCTCTAAATTCAGAATATCGTGCTGAGGCAACATATGGTGCATTCTGGTGACCTAATACACTCATACCATGAGAGTGGCAACACCTTGGCATGATAATATATCCACAGAAGATCTGTTTACTTTCATACTGCTTCGCTCAAGAAACAGAACTTTCTCTTCAGCCATTTGAGACAATATTTAACATTATCATTTATTGATGCGTATACTGCTTATATGCCAACATGGCTTCTCAGTGGTATTGAGTAGACTATTGGATTGCCCTTTCAGTGGATATGTGTAAAATTCATTATGGTATTCTGTTTAATTCTATATCAAAGGACACATAAATGTTATCTTAGTTATCAGTTATTCCAAGACGGAGTCATATTTATGGGCAATAGATTATCTATATAACTGCCCTAGAATAAAATATGATGAAGGAGTGTATAACATTATAAAGAAAGAAAGAAAGAAAGAAAGAAAGAAAGAAAGAAAGAAAGAAAGAAGAGGTCATAAACCTTTCTGGGACAGTGGACACATTTGGAGTTCTAGGGAAGTGCTATGGGTACCAGTCACAAAATGGCTGTCACAGGAATGTGGTACAGGCACCTCCCCACTTGCAAACAATCAGCATGCATGTGACCACTGACACACGTGCCATTTCTGGTGCTGAAAAGGTGTGGAATAGAATTGCCCACATAAGCGGGGATCTGCCTGTAGCACAAAAAGGCTACCATATCTAAAACAACAGAAAAAACAAGACCAAATGGTGCAGGTGTTTGCCAATCTGGGATGCAGGCTAGGATCTGGCCTCTGAAAGGTGGCCTATTCATCCTCTTTAGATGGAGCTCCAATGATGCTACCACCTCGTTGGGTCCTTGGAGGAGCCTCTGCCGTCCCTCAATGCTGCCACACCTAAAAGGGTGAGCAGACTTCTTTAACTGTGTATCATCAGTCAGAGCCAGTCTACATCTTACTGTATATCCACATCCGGTGGAGGCCAATGGCATCCGGTTACTGGTTCTTCATTATGTGGGATGTTCGCACACCAGTGAGGCCATACTGGAAAGAGGCCACTTGACACGGAACAACAAAGTGCTTTGGACCACCATGATGTGTGCATGCAACAATGTGGCTGTCAAAGTTCTTAAACCAATTGCTTCTAATCTTTGTGGTCCTGTGCATTTATAAGCCTATGATAATTCCAGGGACAGTTTAAGCCTGCACATAGCCTAGGACTTGCCGATCAGAAGGTTGGTGGTTCGAATCCTGAGATGGGGTGAGCTCCTGTTGCTCTGTCCCTGCTCCTGCCAACCTAGCAGTTCGAAAGCACGTCAAAGTGCAAGTAGATAAATAGGTACCGCTCCAGTGGGAAGGTAAACTACGTTTCTGTGCACTGCTCTGGTTCGCCAGAAGCCATTTAGTCATGCTGGCCACATGACTCGGAAGCTGTACGCCAGCTCCCTTGGTCAATAAAGTGAGATGAGTGCCGCAACCCCAGAGTCGGTCACGACTGTACCTAATGGTCAGGGGTCCCTTTACCTTTAAAGTTATGCCAACGTCAGCAGTTCAGCTATTGCTGGCTGAGCTAGGTTAAGGCTGGCAGAGGGAGCAGGGAGCCTTTCAAAGAATGTCTAATTTACACCACTCTTTGTGTTAATTTATACTAGATTGCCAGTCACATGGCTGAGCTGAATGGACCTGGAACCAGCGTAAGTTGCCCCTCTCTGATCTTTGCCATGTCCCCAGAATGCCCATTTTTCAGGGTTTGCCCTGCCTTAAGATCCATCACACTTAGCTCAGCCAGCTTGGTCCCTGCTGAGCAAGGATGTGGGATATATGCCTGTGTGTCTCTGGGTGATGGGATGCGGGTGGCACTGTGGGTTAAACCACTGAGCCTAGGACTTGCCGATCAGAAGGTCGGCAGTTCGATTCCCTGCAACGGGGTGAGCTCCCGTTGATCGGTCCCTGCTCCTGCCAACCTAGCAGTTCAAAAGCATGTCAAAGTGCAAGTAGATAAATAGGTACCGCTCCGGCGGGAAGGTAAACGGCGTTTCCGTGCGCTGCTCTGGTTCGCCAGAAGCGGCTTAGTCATGCTGGCCACATGACCCGGAAGCTGTACACCAACTCCCTCGGCCAATAAAGCGAGATGAGCACTGCAACCCCAGAGTCGACCACGACTGGACCTAATGGTCAGGGGTCCCTTTACCTTTTATCTCTGGGTGAGCTGAGGATGAGGGAGTTAAGCTGGCATAGCTCAGTGCACCAAGGACCACCCACTGCAGTCACCTCACTGATACCAGTGGTTCTTGCTACAGGATTACTTCTTAACCATCCTGCACCAGAAAAGACAATTAGTAAAATGGGTTTCTTAAATGGCAACTGCAAATCACACGGTAGCCTGGTCATTTGAAGTTTCAATCACTTTACTTTCTCAGTGCTTGCCTACTCTCGTATCCATTTTTCTGCACTCTGTCAACTGGAAAGTTTGACTGCAATACAAATCCCCAAAACTACAAAGGAATCCTACTGCTGGCTATGGTACATTTAGTTGTTTCCTGAGTCATAGCTTGCAGCATCCCTTCCGCTTGTGAACTTCTCTTGCTGGGACATGCCTCCAATCTCTTGTACTTCTCATAGGATAAATTCTTAAGTTTCAGTTCACTACATCCTGCCTAAAGCCGAACACACATTTCATAGGATTGAGTGGACACATATATCCATCCAACGTCAAGTATTATGTAAGGGATCTTTAAAACATTGCCCAGCATCTCTCCAGTAATCTATTGATTTGTCTCTTAAAAATACAAGCTTTGTTTTGAGCTGTACTGTGGACATAGCGTAAAACCAGGCAGGTCACTTTCAAGCCTGAGAGCTCTATATACTCACTGTATACTCTCAGGAAAAACAACAACTTTGTACAATGAGGTAGGGCCTGCCTACCCCTGAGGCAAGGTGAGGAGACCACCTGAGGTAACAGAATCAACTGATCTTTCGCCCTCCCACCCTTTTTCCTGATGTAAGATCTTCACTTACTCCTTCCCTGGTGGGTTGTGTGTGCCGTTTTGTGGTTCACCTCAGGCATCAAAGTGTATTGGGGGAAAATATATAATTTATCTTTAAAAAATGTTGTAAACAATTAAAAATATGAATAGGATTGGAATGGTACTTGGAGTATGGTTGTAATGGAGATTTAATAGAATTGGATTAATAGAGAGCCAGTGTGGTGTAGTGGTTAAGAGCGGTAGACTTGTAATCTGGGGAACCGGGTTCGCGTCTCCGCTCCTCCACATGCAGCTGCTGGGTGACCTTGAGCCAGTCACACTTCTTTGAAGTCTCTCAGCCCCACTCACCTCACAGAATGTTTGTTGTGGGGGAGGAAGGGAAAGGAGAATGTCAGCTGCTTTGAGACTCCTTCAGGTAGTGATAAAGTGGGATATCAAATCCAAACTCCTCCTCCTCCTCCTCCTCTTCTTCTTCTTCTTCTTCTTCTTCTTCTTCTTCTTCTTCTTCTTCTTCTTCTGATGCAGGAGGGGAAAAAGTTAACATAAGGACCCACAAAGGGGAGGAGGGAAGTCCACTGGGATTTATGGAATTCTCTTTTGGTTTTGGTTGTTTGACGATTGTGTGTAAATTTCAAAATCTGAAAATTAAGTAAATATATAGACGGACCAGTAAAAAAATAAAATAAGATGTATTAGTTTGTCCCTGCAATGAGGATAGGGTTGCTGTACATCTGGATTTTCCTGGACAAGTCCTGGATTCAAATGGCAAAAATAGTGGGGGGGGGGGGAGAGGGTTTTTCTTTAAAAAAAAAAATGCCAGAATGTCCGGAGCGCAAAAAACTGTGCCCTGGCAGTCGAAGCAAGCAGGATTGGTTCTGGGGATTGTGTAAAAAACACATAAGTATCTCTTTCCTGTTCTAGGGCTCCCATTGCATTTTTTGGCATTTTCGTTGTTGTTGTTTTTTAAAAAAATCAACCATTTTGGTGGTTTCGTAAAACAGAACAAAAAAGCTCAAAAAAAGGAAAATTCCCCTTTGAGCTGATGGCAAGTCTGAGGTTTTTTTACTCACAAGCTAGTTAAGAGGGTTCTGTGTGCATCAGTGAGGGGGATCACTTACGATGCTTCACATTTTCCCATTATGCACCATCTTTGTAGGACTATGGGCCCAGTTCAGTGTGAACATGCATGTATGGAAGTACACACAGTAAAAACATTGGCGCTTCACTCCTCCCCTGGTCACCCTGCTGCCAAACCACCCAAAGCTAAGCTCTGGTTTGGCTTGATATTACCATTTACTGTATCCTCCAAATGAACTACAAGCAGAGAGCCAAGAACAAACACTGGCCTCAGCTCCTGATTTGTCTGGAGTGAGACACTCCGCAGGCCCAGGTTTAGATGTAATGCTAAAGCTAATAATAAATAAATGAATACCTTTTATGACACATAGGCTCCCCTTTGTGCAACAAGATGTTCCATTTTTTGGGAGGTGGGAGGTGGGAAATCAGTTGAGAAACACCTTCTGCCACAAGTATCCGCCTGGAAGAGGAACTGGCGTAGATTTTGCAATATTTCCAAAATGAGCCACTTTAAATATAACGGCTGTTTTACATACTTTCACAGCTTTCCTTCTGCTCAACTTTCATTTTTTATGGATCCCCCCTTTTTTGCTTCAACTTGTACACTGTTGAATTGAAAATGCTTGGGTAGCATTAGTGTCAGCAGGATCCCCCTGTTCCCTCCTGAGAGATGCTGAATGCTGTCTTATTTATCCTCAACTCGCTGAAGAGCAGGGAAGAATTAGATGCTCAGTCTCATATCCCACACGAACCAAACTGGCTTTCTTTTCAAATTTAGGCAAATGAGCGCTCCCAGAAGGATTAGGATCAGAATATTGCTTTCGCCTTAAAGATAAATTAAGAAAACAGAGCTTTTGTGTCAGAAAGAATACATTTGCCATGCTCTGCAATCACAACACCTTAATGGTCCAGTATTTGTCCTCCCCAGGGAAATAATTAAAGTTGGTTTAACCCCCCCCCAAAAGAGATTACTGCAAAACAGCAGCCTTTCAGTCAATGTAAAATATCCTTAGTTCATGCCACATTCCACATGTCCTACCCATTTCCTTCAGAGATGTAGGCTTGTTTTCATAATGATTACAAACCTGCCACAACATGCAGTGGATGTCTAAGCAAGGCGACTAACTTCTGTATTCTGAGGGGTCACTATCTCTCCCAGACAGAGAAGCAGGGCTGGAAACATTTTTGATATAGTTGTCTTCTTCCTGCTCCTCTCACACTCAACCGCATCTTATTTTCCTGGCTGGGATACAATAGAGGATGCACACATATGTATGTTCCAACGCAGAGAATCATTTGTGCAGCTTGGTTGTTTGAGACAATTCTTTTGCTCCACACAACATCCTTTTTGGACCTGGACAATGGGGCCATTGCTTTCCCAGGCATGGGAAATTTCAGGTCCAAGATTCAAATGAAGCTCTCCAAGTTGCTATTGTCTAGCTCAGGGGTCTGCAACCTTTAAGACAAAAAGAGCCACTTGGACCCGTTTCCGAAGAAAAAAAAACTGGGAGCCGCAAAACTCGTCATTATAAAAATAACTTTTTTGTCACTTTTTTATTATTTCTTTGTTTGACCCCTCAGAATTACTCCTCCTCATAGAAATAAACGTTAAATTAACAAGTTACCTTTTTGTGTGTGTGTGTGTTCTTCACTCCCCTTCAAAACAGTGACCAGCGTACATGCCCCTTACAATGTAGAGGGCGGGCGGGAAGGTGACGTCAGGACGGTGCGTGACTAACGCACGCACCGCCCCCATGCGACGTCACAGCCAGTACAGCGCCCACCACAGTGGGGAGTGTCGGGGCGCACAATGCGCCTCCTCCCCTCGCTAGTATCCGCCCCGGAGCTGTGGCAAAGGTGTAAAAGAGCCACATGCGGCTGTGGAGCCGTGGGTTGCAGACCCCTGGTCTAGCCCCAGAGACTCTCTGCAGGCCACACTCTCATCCCAGGCAAAAGCCTTAAGCAACACACTCCACTACTAAGGCAAGCGAAAGAAACATTGCATGGCAAGTTCCCAACCCCCCCCCCCGGTGGAAATAATGACACATGACACAATTATTAAGGTTAATGGGCTAAAAAGGGCCACAACTTTATTGGTTATAGGTGAAGAGCGGTATTGGCTAGGCATTGGTCCTAACTGACTATATCCGACTTCAGCCCGTCTGCTTGAAGTCTGGGAAGGGTTAACCACCAGTAGGGGGAGTCCTGCTGATGCACATCAACTAGGAACTCCCCCGGGGTCACTGCTAGGGGGCATGCCTTGGGCCCTAACCTCCTTAGGCTTCGGACAGGGCCACACCCCCGGAATCCGTTAACAGACTACCCTTCAATATGTGGGGCAGGTGATGGTGCTATCTCCCATCTTCCATCTACAGAACAATACCAATGCCTAACAGCCAATACCCAGAAAGTTCTGGTGATTTGCTACGAGGTAGGTGAAAACCAAGGGACGCGGGTGGCGCTGTAGGGAAGCGGGTGGCGCTGTGGGTTAAACCACAGAGCCTAGGGCTTGCCGATCAGAAGGTCGGTGGTTCGAATCCCCGCAATGAGGTGAGCTCCCTTTGCTCGGTCCCAGCTCCTGCCAACCTAGCAGTTCGAAAGCACCTCAAAGTGCAAGTGGATAAATAGGTACCGCTCCGGCGGGAAGGTAAATGGCATTTCCGCATGCCAGAAGAGGCTTAGTCATGCTGACCACATGACACGGAAGCTATACGCTGGCTCCCTCGGCCAATAAAGCGAGATGAGCGCCGCAACCCCAGAGTCAGTCACGACTGGACCTAATGGTAAGGGGTCCCTTTACCTTTACCTTTAGGTGAAAACCAAGTGGCTGGTGCCAATTTCCCAAGTGGAAAAATTCCTACCAGGCCCCTCAGCGGCAACCAACCAAGGTCCATAGCAAGGTCAAGGAACGGAAACCTAATAGGGCAGGAGGGTGGGAAAAAACAGGAACAGCTGGTGGGTGGCAAAGAGGGAGATCTCCGGCTGCGTCCTGCCTTAAATAGGGCAGGCCACGCCCCCTGAGCCAGCTGATTGGCCAGCCAGGGGATGACGTGGCTGGGAATCCCCCCAATTGTGCAGGGCTGGCTCTGCCCACCACACACGTGGAGGGGCCGTGAAGCCCGCAACCCTACCTCCTCCTTAGGCGGAAGTGGCCCTGTGGAAATCGAGAGGTATAGAGAAGCTGGCAGACTGCCATTTGCCCACAGGTTGTCTTTAGGACTAGTTTCGATATGCGTTCTTACTATCCAAAGGGGAACCTCCCCACAATATGATTTTATATTCTGGAATGTAGGAAACCAGAGGGTGGGGGAGGGGAATATGACAAATGCACAGCAGAATAAATCTTTTTTAAAAAAAAACAAACCCCCCAAAACCCCACAACTTTAAAAGTGAAATTGTATAAGTAAAAGTCAGAGCTCCTAATTAAACCCAAGGTCAAGTCATTGGAAAAATATAAGTGCCCATTAGATGAGATCTCTGGCGCAACCATGAAAAATACTGTGACACTTACTGAGGCAAAATGCAAAACTAGGACACTGCAAATTGAGCCAAAAGCTGCTCTTGCAATAAAATGCTAGTAGAATAGCTGTTTTTCCATTTGCTGTCCTACAATTCTATTCCTCTTCACTCCTTTGCCATGTCACTCAGTTAAATACATTTGTGTGTGTGTCTATCTCTCATCTTTGCAATAATAATAATAATTGCCCATTCGGACACTTGACCACCAAATCAATTCGGAAATGTTATTTGCAGCTGACAATGTTGAGGTTGCATCCATAGGTTAGAAAGTGGGTGGGGGGCTTTTAAGTTATGCAGGGAGCAAAATGGAAATTCTATAATTTCTCAGTGAACACCGGTTTTGTAAACACTGTATAACACTGAATGTTTACAATACAGCTGCTTCCCTTATATGTCTCAAACCTCCATTGTTTTCTTGGAGAACCGAACCACAAAATTCGGAGAAATGTGAATTTCAGTGGACAGCTGTGTCTTTCATTCCATATATTGGTTCAAGAAGTGAAAATTCGGTATAATTAAAATACAAGCAAAGCTGAATGTCTCCCTTGGCCCTGTCGTATGATCTAACTAATGTTGTTGGGAGTGGGGCATGGGCAGCAGTAGAACAGGATATAAACTCTATATAAACTTATGTATGGAATCATCATTTGTATGTACTTTGCCTTGTTAGCATTTTATGTTACTGCTTATTGGAAAACAATAGAAATCAGCTACAGAGTAGGTGTTTAATTTTTTCCAAGGAAGAGTTGCAGTCAATATTATAGCATTATTTTCTTTTTATAAAGCTCAACAGTAAAGCAGGGGACCTATGGTCCTCCAGATGTTGTTGAACGTCAGGCAAGGCTTCCTTCCACCTGCCTTGCTCTACCCTCTAGTCTCTGCTTCTCAATGTGTATTGTATTATTTTATGTACTGTGGCTTGCCATTTTTTTATTGATTATAGTTTAGGTATTATTTATTGTAACTGTTGAGTGGATTTCTGTTTCACTTTTATATTTTGATATTATTATTTTATACTATTCTAATGATTGTTGAATGTTACTTTTTTGATGTAGGTTGCCTATTTTAAAGTTATGTTTTATTATCACATTTTTGTATTGCATTAGATTGCTATAAAATGTACATTTTTTTGTTTCTTCAGCTTGTAAACCACCTTGAGTGTTGTAAGATAGAAAGACGGTATACAGTTTTTTTAAAAAAATGATGATGATGATACTTCATCCTTGACCATTATATGAGCCTGCTAGTGATGATGCATCTATGAAAGCCATATTAAAAGGCAATCCATTGGGTTTATTGGATTTCTTACCTGCCCTTCACCATAAGATTCCGGGCAGGTTGCAACCATATAAACATACCAGGTTAAAATTGATTAAAACCATAAATAATCAGAAGAACTGATATTTCTAAATCACGAGAGGTCTAAATATTGAGAACCCTGCATTTTCAGGGTTTCTGATCTTGAGAAGGCTTCTAATGACAGTTCAAGGGGTTGATATAAATGAGTTGCTTTTGTTTAACTATTTACTCATAGTTGGGATCATTTTTCAGGTTCCAAATGTCTCAGCAAAATTAATTGTATTGCCATTGTGTGTGTGTGAGGGGCCGTGCTGAGGAGGGCTGCACTGAGGAGGAATGGTGGGAGCCTCCCACTCCCCTTCCCCTTCCCCCTGCTCCTGATCCCGATCCTGAATCTTCCCAGGAGCAGGAGGACAGTATAGATTTGGAACATTGGTTTGCAGAGGGACATAGTTCAGAAGGCAGAAGCTGGGAAACACTGGATGGGGAACAGCTAGGAGAAGAAACACTGGGAGAGAGAGTGTTAACAGATCCACAGTCTCTGGAAAAGCATTCACTCCCCTTCTCCAAAATCTTGGCGAGCTCAGAAAGTGGTGGAACAGAAAGCACAGAGGGTACAAGCTCTGATTACAAGATGTAGAAGTGACGTAGATTAGTAGGGATGAAAGGGGATGGGATCCTTAATTGGGAGCACCGCCATTTCTAGGAGATGTGTTCTTTGTTCTCTTACTGTGATCATTAAAGTTTTTAAATGGTAAGAAAACTCATTTTCCTTTGTTCTGCTTATCTGCTGCTATGGGGGAGGAAACTGATTCCCTGAAGCTTAACTGTGAGTGTGTGTGTGATTCATTGTGATCCTGCAACTGAATCTCAAATTGATACAGGTCATTTCCAGACTGAGCATTCATCCTGATTTATCTGTGGAGAGATTCTACAATATCAGCTATATATTAGCATACATGCAGATTGTTGTTTTTTTGCAAAGAGGTTATATGATGTGATCCTATACTTTCCACTGCATTTCCCCTTTACTTTTCTTATCACCAAAAAGTTCATTGGGGGTGGGGTGGGGCTGGGGGTTGGGCAAGCGCTCCAGATCAATTTTAACCCCACAACCTGAACTTGCCAGGATGTGATTACATCCCATAAGGAGTGACAATCTGAAAACGGCAAGAATTAAAATCCCTCTATGTTTTCCACTGAAACACTGATCATTAAAATGTACTGCAATTTTAAGCTGAAACACCTTTTTAGTGACATCCACTATGTCCCTTTTAAATAGACCAATACGCTGGAATAAATGTATTTTCTAAGTTGTAAAAAAAAAAACGAAAAAAAAAAAAAAACCCTTTCAAAGTCAACATTAGAACTATAATCTTGTTTGCATTTTGAAGTCTGCCAAATTGGAGGTCATGCCAGCTATTCCATGTCGGCAGAAGCAAAGGGCATAGCTTCTCATCTCAGTGAAAGCTCCTTAATTTGTTTCTTGCTTCACACACAGGAAAGCCCAACGATTTCTAATTTTACATGGGATATATATTCAGTTGAATTATGTACGAAGAATGAGTATTTATGTCTTCTGCCTCCCAAAGATATTGTGACAAATTCGCTGGCTTTGAAGAGATGGAGAACTCATAAGCGTCTGCGTTTGCTTTCTTTCCAGTAAGGCAATGCTGGCTCTTCATTTAAGACAACATTTAACAAATGTTGTTTGCTTTTGAAAAAGTTGGCTTATTGCTCCCGAATCTGAAATAATAAAAGGCCATCCTTGAAGCCAATGCATTCTTATCTGTAGTGTTCTTTCATGCCCTTTATGGCTGTGTAGGAAAGAATATTTTTTTCATGCAGTTCTCCAAAGATATAATAATGTGTACAAAAATATTAGCGCACATTGTATGCAGAAATTATATTTATTTTGGCTATTTGTACCCTGCCATACATCATATGAACAAGCTAGAATGTTGACCAGATTTCAGTGATTTCAGTCAATCAATCAATCAATCAATCAATCAATCACAAACTGATGCAGAAATATGCAGAACTGAACTTAAGACCAAGAAAAGGTGAAGCCCAGAGAAAGTGAAATTGACAGACTTGTACATGGTTACTTCCAGCTGGGCATTGACCAAAAACAGAGCTGCTTGGCTTCAGCACCATTGCTAATTCAGATCTTGCATTGCATTTAGAACTGAATCAATGAATTTTGTTCTTGTGCTTCTGGCTGATGCAATCAATGTTATTTATTTATTTATTACTTAATCAATATTACAATGCTTCTCTAAAAATTCAGAATCTGTCTCGGATATTCACCGTATGAGCAGGTTCCTTTTCTTTTCTTCTTAAAATCTGTTTTCTTCTTATCGCTTAATTCCAATCAGCCGTCTTTTCTCCCAGGTGTGCCTTTATGTAATCTACTTATAAGCATTATGCATTTTAATGAATTTCATTTCCCTATGAATGTGATTGCGGTAACAATGATGTCGAATGAGCAGAATGGCAGAGGCATTTCTTTTTCATGGCATATACAAATTGTTTGATGGGACTAAATTGAACACTTTATCAAATTGTTTCCTTCCTGAAACTGTGCTGTGGTGGCTTTTGAAATGCCTCCTTTGTAGTATGTTATTAAGAAGATGGGCTTAACCATGGATGTCTTCAGCTACAGTGGAAAATTGGAGATCACCTTCTTCCACCCCAGGAAGCAAACATATTTCCCTTCATTATGGAAAGGGTGACAGGGAGGAACAGCCAGCTGTTTAGCTGGGAGAGGTTGGCTCTGTAACACAGCTTGGTCCCAACTGGAGAGATTGAGTTGGACAGAACTACCCAAACTGTATAGAAATTTATTCATGTATGCAGCTACAGTGGCAAGAATGTTACTTGCCCAAAAATAGAAAGAGGAAAAAGTCCCAGCAAAAGAAGAATGGATACAAAAACTTATGGAATATGCAGAAATGGCGAAACTTACCAGAACAATAAGAAATCAAGATAACAATTTTTATATATATAAAAGAATGGAAATGGTTTATGGAATATTTACAAATTAACTGTAAACAGATAAGAACATTGGCAGGATTATTGTAAGAACCTGCAGTTTTAGAAGAGTATATAGTTAAAGTAGATTAATAAATGAATAAGTTAATTTGGAATATGCAGAAAATATTAAAAAAAATATTAAGGAACCGCAGAAAGAGGGGGAAGGAAATTGAGTTTCAAAATGTTAAAATGATTGTAAAATTATTGAAATGTATAAAATTGAAAATCATAAATATTATTATTAATAAGATTTCCCTTTATTAAGGCAAGGGGGACCGGGAGGATCAGCCAGCAGGTTAGTTAGGGACAGGTTGGCTCTTAAAAACTGCTTGGTCCCAACTGGAGAGATTGAGTTGATCAGGCTATAGAGCAGAAGTATGGTCATGTGATTTATAAGGTGCAATGTATCATGTCAATGATCCACTGGGTCACCTGGGTTACAGGCTCAGCAGACCTGAGTCAGTTTCCCCTTCTATCACCCAGAGCAGAGGCAGAGCAGAGTTTAGGGTGGTGTGATAAGTTTCGCCACACTGGTCACCAGGCCTAGGGGGGGTGCCACAATTGTGATGTAGTGTGTTGAGCGGAACGGAAAGTGAGAAGTGGACACGGGTGCTGAATTTTGGCCTCGCACAGGGTGCTGCTGAAATTTGAAAGACCAAGGCCCATCCCTGCCCAGAGATGATGTGACCGTTGGGCAATTAGAGATGACGCAAAATGCCCCCCCCCCCAGCTTCAATGCCCTTTTAACATGCTGCATAGTTGGTGAGGCCGTATTTCAGTAACTTGGGGGAGGGACAGCAAAAGGGGCATGCCCAACTAGTGGCTTCCTCAAAAAAGAAGTCCTCAAATGTGAGAGCAATAAGCATTTGTGGGATTGGCTTCAAGACAGTAGTGCAGTGTGTGGGGGGGTGCTCCAGGGGCAGTTGCCGCAGGTGCAAAATTGTTAGGGGTGCAAAATTGTTAGGGGTGCAAAATTGTTAGGGGTGCAAAATTTCAACACCAAGTGCTGCCTCAATTTCGCTGCACACTTCTGTTGATGGGCTGTGTTGAAACGGTTTCTCCGTGCAAACCTGGGAGTTACCTCTCCAGACAAAAGAATGACTCTTCTTATCTCTGTGCCATTGATCTCCTGAGTGACATGGATGCCATTAGGCAGTTGAATATGCATGCATAGTCTCCATTTCCCTCCCTCCCATCCCTCCACACAGTCCCGGGCACTGGCAACCCACGTTATGCCACCGCCTCATGGTGCTGCTGTTTGATATCACAATTGTGGAATTGATTGATTGGTTTGGCGTGACCCCTGCTAATTGATTTACGATCCACAATTAGCTCTTTATGCCCGGCGCGCTTCCTCCGAGCTGCGCCACTCAGCTCCGTCTCCAGTAGCTCTCCAGTCACGCCTCAGCAGAGTTGAACACAGCAGCGAAAACTGTCACGTAGCTTCACTTAGCTTCAGACAAACACACACAGAGACCAGGTTTGTCTATTTACAGTCCTTTATTCCGACATTCCCCAGGAAATCCCTGGGCTCACCGCAGCCATGACAAAACTGCGACCTCTTCCCTCAGAGACCAGAGGGGAACAGAACGTAACTCCTCCCAGCTCCTCCCAGCTTCGAAAGCTGACGTCAGAATGCTGAGGCATCATGGGAACAACTTAACCAGTTAAGTTCCAAACCCAACACCCCCTCTTGCCGAACCATTCTGACAAGACCTTTTTTGAGTTCAACACCTTTCCCTTTGCCTTATGCCACTTCCCGGCATCTTTCCCAGGCACCTGTTGAACCCCTTCAACACTCCCAGAATCACACTGTGCGACACTTTTCCACGCACTTGTGACCTGATACCCTACTGACCCATTTGGGCCAGCAGTTGTGTCTTCTCCGTCAGATCCTTCCCCCTCTGACTTGACACCCTGTTTGTGAGCTTTCTCCATTACGTTAACCGGAGATGAAGCCTCACACCTGGACACTCCTTTCACAACCTTTGGAGATGCCCAAACCTGCCCTGAACCCTGATCTTGGACCTGGTCCCCATCACCGGGTTCTGAACCCTGATCTTGGACCTGGTCCCCATCACCGGGATCAGCCTCTGGCTCCCTTTCCTCCTCAGAATCAGACAGACATTCTGAGAGAAAATCAGGACTATCCCTGAGCCTTGAACACCCATCCTGTTCCCAGAACTCAGCCTGCTTACTGACCAGCAGCTTGGTTTGATCACCCTCTGGGTATGCAAACTTCCACCCATTGGTTGCAGGATCATACCCACAGAAGATCATTTCCTGAACCTTTGGACCACCTGCCTCAAAGAGCTCAAAGGGCTCTTTGGCTACCCTCCCAAACCCGGGAAAACCATGTACCTGTGCACCCTTGCATGCCCTGCACCCTAGGGACCTCCCACATTTCCGGAGTTTGTACCCTTTTGTGCACCTGTGCAGCTTTTGCACATGACTGGGAACCTTAGCACACTGCGCCTGTGCTTTTCCAGCATTCCCACCACCCTCCAGAGGTGACTCCAGAACAAAGAGATTGTTCTGCCCCCTTTTCACGTTGGCCACTTGTTTCCCCCCTCTGAAAATGGAACAGGTGTCATTTTCAAAGCAAATTTTGTACCCCTGCTTCATTAGAGCTGATACAGATAACAAACAACAATTCAGACCCGGCACAACGTAGACCTCTAGCTCCTCCTGTAAAGGAGAAAAAGACATGTTAGCCACAGCAGAAACCGACTTTCTCATTCCGTCTGCTAACATCACAGTTGTTCCTGTTGAAACAGCCCTGCAGTTCCGCATTTTGCCAGCAGGCTCGCTTAGCAGGTGACGACCAATAGTCGTATCCAAAACCCAGCGTGTCACCGTGTCCTGGCTGGAGTTGTTCTTCACAGTTGCCATAGAAGCAGTGATAAGAAAACAACCCTCCCCAGCGTCTGAGCCACGTCCTTCCCTTGCGTTCCCACGCTGGCCTCCTCTCCGAGACTGATTCCCATGGGAACTCAGCTGGTTGACCTTGGGACCTTCCTGCCCAGCTGTCTCCGCTCTCCATGGGCAGCAACGACGAACTCCAGTGGAAAAACACTGCCCGGGGCTCCTCCCAGCTGGCCTGGCCCTCCTTCTTCCGGAAAAGCACTCCTTGCCAGCTCCGCCCCCTTTGAACCGCCGTTTCATTCCAGCAGGCTTCTTAAACTTGCCTTTGGAATCCTTCGCCCCCCCGATCTGCTCACTAGCACTCCTTGAGGCTAAAACATCAGGAACAGGGGCTGCAGCCATCTCTAGGCTTTTGCAATACTTCTCCGGGGCTCTGGCCTCCTGCTGAAGCTTCACAGCAAACGCAGCAGCACATTCCCAGACAGCCCTTGCTCAACTTCTTAGAGTGAGCCTTGAAACGCAATGTCCTCCAAGACCTGGCTGCCTGCCATTGTCTTCCGTTCTCCCAAGGGGCCCCAAGCTGTACTCACCAGCTTATCCGGCAACCGTTTCCAGCTGCTCCCAGCTCTCAGCTCTGCAGCAACACAGGCAAACACTTTGCGTCTTTCAGCCAGCTGCTCTTAGCTCCGCAGCTACTCCTTTGCCTCCTAGCAACAGGCAAAAATCTCACCACCTCCTGCCGCAACTTCAAACGCATTCCGGCACTTCAAAGCGTTCCTGTGACAGTTTTACGATCGGTGATTAAGGGTCCATAACCTGTGGAATTGATTGATTGGTTTGGCGTGACCCCTGCTAATTGATTTACGATCCACAATTAGCTCTTTATGCCCGGCGCGCTTCCTCCGAGCTGCGCCACTCAGCTCCGTCTCCAGTAGCTCTCCAGTCACGCCTCAGCAGAGTTGAACACAGCAGCGAAAACTGTCACGTAGCTTCACTTAGCTTCAGACAAACACACACAGAGACCAGGTTTGTCTATTTACAGTCCTTTATTCCGACATTCCCCAGGAAATCCCTGGGCTCACCGCAGCCATGACAAAACTGCGACCTCTTCCCTCAGAGACCAGAGGGGAACAGAACGTAACTCCTCCCAGCTCCTCCCAGCTTCGAAAGCTGACGTCAGAATGCTGAGGCATCATGGGAACAACTTAACCAGTTAAGTTCCAAACCCAACAACAATGCCATGCCAGGATTCAAAGTGAGGGTTCTGAGATTCTTTTGCCCATCCTGCGCTTCCCGTAGGAAACTCTACTTTGAGGGGAAGGGTGCAGTAGAGAGGAAAGGTAGGACATGGAGTAACTGAAACAACTCTTCAATCCCCAGGCTCATATTTCTCTAGACTGTTTGCAGTGAAACAGTCTGAACTCAAAACTCTGCACAAATGCTTGACAGCACGGAGTTCATGCAATCATCCCCCCCCCCCACATACACACACCTTTGTTAAGATGGAGAACATGTCCAGGCCTCCAATCACACAGAAGCTCTGGGTGGAGATAGGCGGACCTTCTAAGTGCAATGGAAATGCTTTCAACACACTTTGTCTGCCCTGAAAACAAATGCCTCCAAATACAGAAGGCCTCATTCTGCAGATCGCTTGTTGTGCCACACTTAAAAGACATGCCTGCTTTTGCCCTCAGTTCACATTAAATGTTATGTGAATGATGGAGGCCCTCACGCCAGCCTTCTACCATGCGGTCTGAGCATTGGCCTTCAGGAATGGAGGAACTGGCGCTATCACCCAGAGCTCTGAATTGTACAGGCGTGACCTCTAAGCTGACAGCTAGCACCATAACGCTTCTCTAGCTAGGCCTTTGTATTTTCTCATAACTCCTGTCCCAAAGAAATCCCAAATAATTGCTGCTTGATCCTGTGAACCTGAGTGTCAACATCCCTTCTCCTAGTTTGCACGGGCTTGTGCATTACACACTTCTGTCCAAGCACATTGACCCAAGTACCACCCCAGGCTAATTCAGCTTGACAGGTAGAGCCTGAGACATCAAGTGACAAAGTAAAAATGACAAGCAATGGCAGCATCTTCCTAACAGTTGAAAGGGCAGAGAATGGAAACAGCTGTTGTCACAGTCACCTCTCTTGGGAGAAAAGGCTTCATATGGTGAAGGACAGCCAATGGCAAAAGCCCTTGTTGTTTGCTTAGAACTTTCCCCCTTCTAAATGTAGCTGATGTTCATATTGTTTTTAACCATCAGCAAGAAGCTGAGATGCAGCCTTCCTTTAAATAAGGGTGCCAAATTCTGATATGAACTGACCTGGTCTGCACCTCCCAGACTAGTGTGCCACAATGCAAAGTAGCTACTTGCTGAATTTCACACTTCCTGAATTTTCTAATGCAATTTTCAGGTGTTAAAAAAAAGTAAGTATCAAAATACACTTTCTCTTGAGAGAAAATATATTTAAATTGGTGTATTTTGGAAGGAAGTAAATTTGGAAATGGGTTTGGGGAGAAAATGCCTATTTGAATGCAAGTTTATGTGCAGATTGATTTATTTTTTTAAATCACAAATGAATGCAGACAAAGGACAATGGATTTACAGACAACTATGAGAGCAATCTTTTAGCAAGAGCCACTGGGATGCTCAGGATTAGTATCCAGCCAGTCTCCAGCAGAGCCAGGAGGTTCAGCATCCTGGCTCGGTTGGGACACAGAAAGGGAAAGAAGAACCAGAGAGGGGAGACTTAGGCTGGAACCTAGGCTTGTTCAGTTTGGTCACATGACCTGGCAACCTGGTATAAATTAAGCCAACGAAAAGGGTGGTGTAACAAAAACACTCTTTAAAGGCTTGTTTTCCCTCTGCTAGCCTTAGACTAGCTCAGCCAGCACCTGCCCCACTCCTGAGCATAGCTGGATCTGGTGTACAGTGTTACCTCAGTTTATGAACTTAATCGGTTCCTGAAGTCCGTACTTAAACTGAATCCATTCTTAAACTGAGGCATGCCTTCCCTAGTGAGGCCTACCACTGCCGGTGCCCTTCTACTGTTCGGTTTCCATTTGTAGACCGAGGTAGAGTTCGCAAACCAGAACACTACTTCCGGTTTTGTGTAGTTCATAAACCGAATTGTTCATAAACAGGACTGTTCTTAAACCGAGGTACCACTGTACTTTACACATATCTTATGCTGGGCTTGCTTTATGCCAGATTCTTGTGTATAGGATTGTTCCCTATGTGTGCGAGCGAAGTGGACCAAAGCAGACTGATTTGCCCATCTGTGCTGTAAAAGCAGCTTGGAATGCACCAGATAACAGATTGCAGAAAGGGCCTGTTCAGAAAAATCATCCCTGTGCTGCAGTTAAAACTGGCAGCTATCATTCAACTGCCCTGCACAGTGGACAGAATGTTTATGACAAAAGCCTACCTATTCTTCAAGTATCATATAGGTGCAATTTTATACTGATAGTGCAGGGAGGCAGATGAGTTTTTGTTTTTTTAAGTTGCCACCATTTTTTTTGTAAAGCAAAATTTGAGCTGAATTTGGAGATTTGAATTCAAATGGAACATCCATGGGATTTTAAGGAAAGTATCATGAGTTTAGGATGAGACTAGAACAAAATTTTAGGGCTGTACCTGCATGTGCTCGTTCTTGCCTCAAAATACTACTGTGTTCTCTCTCTCTCTCTCTCTCTCTCTCTCTCTCTCTCTCTCTGTGTGTATTTGTTTTCTGTTTTCCCATGGGTGTCAGATTTACTTATGATTCTGGAGTCTATCTGAGGAAACATGATTAAAAATCATGGTAGACGACTGGTAGATCATTTGAAGAGGATAATTTTTGGTGGGCTCTGTGTGGATTATTTTTATTTCTTCTTTATAAAAAAATATGTACAGACCATTAGTTATTTGAGTTATGCACTCCATCCAACCTATTGATTTCCTGCAGACCTACACCCATGCATTTCCATCATGAGGTAAATGTGTGACAGGGAAGCCAATGTTTCCCTCAGAAAAAAATGCATTTCTATTCTAAGTGTAATAATACACATAAAATGTGAAGCTCTTGGACCACTGAAAGCTGCTGTAATGCTAAGTGCTCTGTAGCAATTATCAGAAGCGGCTGTGTGTTGCCTCTGTAAATTTCTAGGCCGATTGGCTCCATCTCCTTAATGAACTTTTCATTGGCAACCTGAAAAAAGAGAGAGCATGATGCCATGTTTTTAAAAAGCCTTGTTGACAAAAGCATAAATAAAATCTTGGCAGTTTATTTTGGCAGAAGATCACAAAGGGAACCGATATATTCTTGTGCTCTCCAACTTCAAAAGAAAAGACCTTGAATTTCTAATACTGTAGCCTGAAACACATAATGCTAATGTCTGCGTGTCAGGTTAAGTCTTAGAACAATGTGGAAATTTCTTCAGGACTTGAATCGACTCTGTAGCATTTTGCAGGTATTGTTAGAAAGCTCGCATCCGGAATAAGAATGACCACACCCCCATTAAAAATATTCAGAGAGACCGGGAAGGGGGTGTAGTTTAGTGGTAGAACATCTACTTCGCATGCAGAGGGAGGTCCTAGATTCAATTTCCGTGCTAGGCATTTTCACTCAAAATATGCCTTTCTAAATGGATTTCCTCTTAGAATATATATTTCAGATGGATTTTGAGGCTTATTTTCCACTGTTGCAACATTCAGAGAAATATGGACTTCAATGGATAGTTATGTTTGTAAATGGCTTTGCGGCTTCTCTTCACAGCAAAGTGGCATATAGTTTTTTATGAAATAAATAAATTTACCCCATTTGCCCTGTAGATTCATATCACTTGTTTTAGGAGACCAGAAATAAGAAGGTATGGGGTGTAAATAGGGGACGTTTATTAAACAACAATATTAAGAACCTCTAAACTAGGGTTGGGTGATATTTGGTTTTCAACATCATGATATATCACCAGCTAAACATCGTGATATACTGATATAGCATGATGACTGAAATAAGGATGGAACTATGTAGCGTGTACATGCACATGCGCGCGCACGCGCGCACACACACACATCATGATTCACGATATATAGCTAGGCCAAAAATTATGAAACCGATATCACAATATGGACTTCTAACCAGTTTCGGATTATATATCAATATATTGCCCAGCTCTACTCTAAACTACATGGTGGGGGTATTATCTGTGGGAAATATTCAGTCCTCTGCTGGCCATGATCAGGTGAGCCTACTCTGCAGAGGTGAAAAGGTGGTGTTAAACTCTACCGCTTTCCCTCTGCCACACCCTTACAGGTGAGAAGAATGGTTTTCCAGATTTACACCTCCTTTGGGTCACAAAATTCCCAGTATGTCACACAGGTAAACTTCAACAGTGATCCACAACCGGCCCTATGGATTGCAGAGTCCTTTGTGCACGTCTCTGGAATTACTAATCACCGGGCATCATCTGCCTCAAAGAAAATCGGTACAAGGAGCAAGACGTACTGACATCTTCCCAATATTTTCAAGAAAGCGATTAAGGAAGTACCATACTGGCAAATTGCAGAGCATTGGCCATTAGAGTGACTATGAGTGACGAGTGGCATACTCACCAATTGTTCAGCCCTTTCCCCTTTCCCCCCACCCACACCTGCCACAGAAGAGGGACAAGTCTCAACTAAGGAGTTGTGGGGGGGGGGGGTCCTCTCCCCAGACCTCTTTTAAGCTGGGCCTGGGAGCAGTAGTCAGTTCAGAATGGAATTAAGAAGGTTAAATTCTGCCAGCACCTCAAAATTCAGTTCCTTTTTCTTTGGCTATATCGGGGTTTTTTTTTCAGTCATAACTCACTGGAACCTAGTTCCAGCACCTCTCAGATAGGCGCCATTGCCATTCTAAGAAAACAAAGGAGTCATGGCACCTCTTTTTCATCAAAAATAGCACTGAGTTATATTGTTGAAGTCAGCTGAGGTTTAGGTTATATTGTGTCACAGAACCCCTGTCACAGGAGGATCTGCCTCTTTCTGATACAGGATATTGCTAAAATACAGCTTCATTGAAAATGCATCTTGCTTTCTTGAACCAGCACATCTTACTTCAATCATATGAAACATTCCCCTCCCTTTCTCTCACTTTTGAAACAGTTTCTTCCAAACACACTTGCAAGAAATAATGTGACTGAGTCAAACACATTAAAGCTTTTGCTAAGCGTGTTCATGATTTTTAAAGAGCTTGAGCTCTAGGGTCAAGCCACTGGAGAAAACGCATGCGGAAAAACTTGCATTGTGTCATGTAATATATTCAGCTGGGACATAATTCATCCATGCAGTGGAACTGGGAGGTTTTAAAACTTGGCTTTTATTTTTAGTTATCTATTATGCAACAAACTTGGCTTCATGCACCAGTAAATTCTATTATCTAGCAGCAGCACTATTTTGCTCTAAATCCAGTTTATAAATACAGAAATATTGTTGCAATGAAAAATGGCATTAATATTCACCAAGCAAAAATGCCTCCAAGGTCTTGGTCATTCTCGAGCTGGGTATATTGATGTGAGCTGATAAATAAGTTGGATTGCCCTCATTTGTGCTTCCAGTGCAGCACAGAAATGAGAGTACTTTCGAAACTGGCTACCACAAGAAAGCTCTGATGTTCTGAAATGGGACGGTATCTGCCACCAAGAGAATCATTATGTCCCCGATACGGACAAGAAAAGGATTAAGGAAGTGCCACACTGGCAAAGTGCAGAGCATCAGATAATACAGCCATTATGGGTGAGCAAGAAATTTTCAGGGTGAAGTGTTAGGAGCAGCAGGGTCCAATACATGCTGTTGCTAGTCCAATGGGCCAAAAGCAGGAGATTTGGTAGGGGTTGGATTGGAGGTCAGATATCCAATTATATTTCAGTTATCCCCCCTGTTACAGCCACCCAACTGGCTCCACTAGAAGTAGAGCTGTTA
The DNA here is from genome assembly GCF_964106645.2 of Podarcis pityusensis. Taxonomy (NCBI): domain Eukaryota; kingdom Metazoa; phylum Chordata; class Lepidosauria; order Squamata; family Lacertidae; genus Podarcis; species Podarcis pityusensis. Next base: position 89,173,467 of record NC_138027.1, read on the forward strand.
GTATCAAAAGTCCCATGCTGTGGAACACTCTTCCAGCAGAGATTAAACAGGCATCAAAAGTGATCTTCAGGAATCTCTTGAAGACTTTGTTATGCTGGAAGGCCAAGACAGTGGTTTAATTCTTTCTTGATTAGCCAGTCATTTTAATGAATGTTCTTTAAGGAGGTGTGTTTTGTTTTGTTTTGTTTTGTTTGTTTTTACAGTTCTGTACAGCACCCTGATGGTTTGAGAAAACATAAATGTGTATATATACATAGAAATTAGTGTACAGAGATGTTATGTTTTGTGTCATGGACCTTTACCCTGAGTCTTTTAAGTCAGCTTACCTTTCCTGGTGGGCGGTGTTGCAGCTGGTATCCGGGAATCTACAGTGATCTGGCATGGGGGGGCAGAAAGTAGATGCCCCCATCAGGGTGCCCCTATTTGATGCAAGTCATAGGGCTCCCCCTATTGGTGGCTTACCCTTATATGGACTATCTGCAGATGGGTGGGAGTCGACTTATAGCCTGGCTTCACCTAATGCTAAGCCAAACCATTCACATCTGTAACCAATAAAGTTAGCATCAAAAAGATTTGGAAGAAAGCTGTCAGACTTTCCTCTCCTGCAAATAAAAAATAATGAAGAAATAATAATAATAATAATAATAATAATAATAATTCTTTTTAAAGTTTTTATTTATACTTTTCAAGTTTATACATTTCACTAGTTTTACAACCAATTTAACAATTCAAAGTTTGACTTCCTTCTCCCTCTTTCTGTGGTTCCTTACATTTATTTTTTAATATCTTCTGCATATCCAAATTCATTTAATTATCTACTTTAAATATATACTTTTATGAGACTGCAGGTTGTTACAATAATCCTGCTAATGATTTTGTCTGTTTGCAATTTATCTGTAAATACTAAGTAAAACATTTCCATTTTTTAATAAAAAGTTTGTTATCTTGGTTTCACCATTTCTGCATATTCCATAAGTTTTTGTATCCATTCTTCCTTTGCTGGGACTTCTGCTTCTTTCCACTTTTGGGCAAGTAGCATTCTTGCTGCTGCAGTAGTATACATAAACAAATTTCTATACAATTTAGGTAGTTCTGTCCCTATAATTCCCAAAAGAAAAGCTTCTGTTTTTTTGTTTTTTTTTTACGAAAGTTATTTTGAATATCCTTTTCAATTCATTGTATATCGTTTCCCAGTAAGCTTTAACCTTACTACAAGACCACCACATATGATAAAAAGAATCTTCTTTAATAATAATTCTTATTAGTATTCCTGAAGCCATATGCAGCAGTGGGGGAAACAAACAACCCTCAAACCTGAATGATTGGTAGTTGTATAATGAAATCCATCAGCATTTAGGACCATAAATTGTCTAATGGAGCTCAAGCAACTGGCATTTTGTTATGTAGGTTAGCAGCTAAAATGAAGTGGGGACGTCCAGAACAGGGGAAAATAACAGATGAGAAAAATGAAAAAGAAAAACTCAACAAAACTTTGTTACTTCAAAAGTGAACATAGAGTTTATTCTTGTGGAATGTATATGACAGCACAAGTACTTCCAGTTTGTATTATTCACCAAGTGAAGGTGATCAAACTCATCTTTTTGGGGGGTTCTGGCAATGTCACACAGAATTGCACTCCAAGAGGGATGCAGAGGAAACTCTTTGACACTCTGATGCCTGAGGGCTGCTTTTCATTGCTGTGCCATCTCATGGGGAAAAAACATTTCTAATGAAAGATTTAACAGACATTCAAGTGACTCTGCAACAGATATGCGAGCCATCAGTAGGAAATAGTGGATTTTTACAGTTTTGCTTTTTCTCCATTTCTCTTTCTTTTTTCTCCATACGTAAGTTCGGGTCACCATTTTAGTTTGCTTATTTATTCACTTTCACATCATTGTGGTGAAAAAAGACCCTGTGACATTTCATTACAATTCAGTGCAAATTTCTCCTAATATACCCATTTTTGTATGCAGTTTTGCCTAATGTACACATTTTTTTGCAAAACAATGTCTCCAAATAAGATGCACTTCATATTATGTTCCACTACTTTATGCATACTTTAACCTAATATGTGCACATTTGTACACATTTTTTTGGGCTAAAGAACTGCATTGCAAAATGCATTTCGAAGGATACTTGTATTTCAGTGCACAGATTGTTTCAAAAAGTGCAAATTATGTAGGTTCACTTTCAAATGTGAATGGAATCAAAATTCTCCCCATCCCTAGCCATCAACCAAGTGTTCATACATTTGCTTGCAGCATAATTTTTTATCCTCATCTGTATGCAGGTGAATTACTTATGGGAAGGATCCCATCTTTTCAAATAATGCTAATATAACCATTCTTATGCACTATTCTTAATGTGTGCAATACATTCTTGTTAAAAGATGGTCTAGAAATATGAAAAAAATTGGTATTCATTTGCATGCATTTGAAAGAATATATTTTGTTCATTTTAAGGGGTAATTAAGTGATATCATATGAGAATTATTTTGGATGCTAAGATATATATTTGGTGCACTGTACTTTAAGGAGACAAGATGCAGATAGAAATTAAGATAGGCTGGCATAAAAAGAGCTGTACCAGATGTGTCCCATCAGCCCCCTAGAGACCTGGTTAAGTTTTCAGTCTCCCTGTTTCTAACTAGGACTTTTTAAAAAAGGACAAGTAACTTGTGAAGCACCTGACTGGACAGACTGCGATACACACATCAGTTTTCCTATTATTATTATTATTAGGCAGAGAAACTAGTGCATCAGCAACAGAGAGCCTAGCCTGACATTGATTTCTGTGTTCTTAATGTCTATGGGTTTATTGCCAATGAGAATAACAACTGGACAGCTACTAAATTTTTGAAAACACAAAGGCTTATGACAGCTTCAGTTATAATTATGGCTTTAACACCTAAGTCTGAGGAAACAAACACCTCCTTTGGCAGAGTTATCAGCGACTGTCAATCAGAATTTAAAGCGTTCTACAAACAGAGATGGAGTTTTATTTTAGGGTCAGGTCACCAGATCATTCTCTAAAGCCCTGCAGCCTTGCGAGAGTTTAAGGTCAGGTCAACTAAAATAGTAGCAGGAAGGATCAACATAGCAAAATGAATGAGGAATGCATGTGTAGTTAACCCAGTTCCAATAATGACCAAGTTGAAGAATAGCTGTACATTTGTGGCTATTTTTGGGCTGCCCACTTTGGTAATCAAGAGTAATTTGTGAATTAAGGAGGTGCATGTCAGAGGCTAAAATGCATCAGGCTCTTTCTTGTTTGCTGTTAATTTATCCCTATGTTTCCATGCTTTAGAAGCATTCTGGGATGGAAACTCAACTCCCAGCCACATTGGCATGAAAGTAAAAAAAAAAAGCAACAGCCTCACTGGAGTAGCTAAAATCAGCAACTGACACTAAGCCAATAGGCGGTGAAAGTAATCATCTGTTTTGGGGGAAGATTAGTTATTCAATTAAATATACAACGGGGCAAGGCAAATAACTTACGTCCTCACAAATCACTTGTCTTTTCCTAAATTCTGAATGGCCAGACTAAGGACTTGCCCACATTTCTGTTTGTCCTATGCCTAAAAAGCATGAGTCCAAGCTGTTTTCCACTTGCTTTGTACTTGCTGAGTGGTTTTCTGTTTACCCCACCACTTTCCCTGGGAAAACCTGCTCTTTAGTGCTGAATCAGAGCAAATGTCAATCTGTGGTAAACCTGATTAATGTTTGCTCCGATTCAGCACTAAAGAGCAGGTTTTCCGCAGGTGAAAGCAGAAGTCTGGATGAGCCCCTTGATCTTGCTCATCCTATAATGGACAGATTTCTTCAAAGACTGACCATTCTCTATGAATTGCCTTTCCATCATTATTTATCTTCCAGGTTCCAAAAGAGTTGGACTGAACCAATATTTCTCACTAGTCTAACTGCCACCACACCAAACTTTTTCCAGCTACTTCTCAAATTATTACTATTATTATTATTATGCATATTTCACAGCTCAGTGAAATCAACACATAGTTCATCACTAAAAAAATGTCACCCCATGTGCGATGTTGCATCTGATTGGCTGTGCTGGTCCATGTGATTTTATTTACTCCATCTTAGAGATGGCGTAACATCACGTGCTATTGAACAACACCATCTCATTGACTTTGTTATTGCTTGTTTATTGATTGACACCTTGCCTTTTCATCCAGTATGCACACAAGACAGCTTACAATAATAAGATAACATTATGATCCAAAACATTCCTATACAGTGGACACTCGGGTTGCGAATGTGATCCATGGGCGAGACATGTTCACTACCCACAACATTCGCAACCCGCAGCACCACATCTGTGCATGCAAGGGTCACAATTCAGCGCTTCTGTGCATGCACAAAGCGTGATTTAGTGCTTCTGTGCATGCGCGAGTGCTGAAACCTGGAAGTAACCCATTCTGGTACTTCTGGTTTCGGCGCATCCATAACCTGAAAACGCGTAACCTGAAGCGTCTGTAACCCAAGGTATGGCTGTACATTAAAAACATCAAACCCCAAATAAACTGAAACAAGCACAAGAGACAGTATTATGACAGAGGCAAGGAAAGAAGAACTGGCCATACCTTTCACTCACCCCAGGGGCTTTCAGTATAATCAGTGCTTTCCCCCCTTAAAAAATGTGTAGTGGTACTTTCATTTTCCTACTCATATTGAAATACTGACCCTCAATGAGGCCAAACTTAGATACACAAAATGTTTAGGGGTATGTGTACCCCTGCGTCTCCTCAGAAAAAAGCGCTGACTATAACATAATAGGAAAAGCTTTAAGAGAGCCCCCCCCCCCATTTCCACACTCCGTAGAGATTTGCTGGGTCCACCATCACAGTGGTTCTCTCCAGCAGCCAAGACAGGCGCTGGGCAGATGCCAACCAATTCAGAGAAGTAGACAGTTATCTGGTCAGTAGCAGACAGTGTGCTGGATGCTGCTGCTTGTTTGACCTCCAATCACTCAAATTGCTGCTACTTACTGGGAGGCAGAGGGAGATGGAGAGGGAGAGAAGGCTGGCTGGCTGGCTAGCTGGTGCAAATGCACCAGTGGAAGCACCAGATTGGCACTATCAATGTCATGGTGGACCCAGCAAAACTCTAAGGATCTTACTTTTGTCTGAGCCGGGTTAGTACCTTTCACTTCCTGGGACCAGCTGTGCATTGGATTCATTCCCTCAACTTCCCTTTGGCTGCTGCCTCACCTCTTTACTCTCTGCCCCCAACCTGGAAGGAAAAAGGCACTTTAAGTCTTGGTGGGCAAGAAGTTCCATGCCCTTTTCCTGTCCTCCATTACATACCCTCCAACATGCTTCCAATGAAAATGGGGGTGTCCTATTCAACAACAACAACAACAGCTTTTTTTTTATTTATACTCCGCCCATCCGACTGGGTTGCCCCAGCCATTCTGGGCAGCTTTAAACATCCATAAAAACACAACAAAACATTAAACATTGAAAAACTTTCCTATACAGGGCTGCCTTCAGATGTATTCTGAAGGTTGTATAGTTACTTTTCTCCTCGGCTCAGGGAGTCACATAATTCCATAACCTCCACCATTTCTCCGATGAAAATAGGGACATCCTAAGGAAAAGTGGGATATCCCGGGATCAAATCAGAAACCGGGATAACTTCTGTAAATCCAGACCGTCCCTGGAAAATAGGGACTGGTTTCCATCAGCAGTGGCAGTGCTTAAGCAGTAGCACCCAGAATGCAACCTGTTGTCCACAATTTGTGACGGTCATATGTTCTGGGGCTAGGGTCTGGAATAGGAGTGGAGATGACTTGTGGCTGGTTGCACCCTTCTCTTGAATTTTCACTTGGAAATAAAAAACCGCTGTAGTTTAGCTCCCCCTCCTTAAAAGCAAATAATCTCTTCTCACCTTTTGCTCCCTTTTTATCTTCTTCCGTCTCATTCCCTACTTACTTAGAGGAAAATAGGAGGCTGCATTTTCAATAACTTCAAACAGCCCCGTGGCTGTACAGGAGCAGGAACACCATTTAATTGCTAGGAGACTCTTTTCTTCCTGAGAGTTTTGTGCCTTCCGAGGGGATGATATAGCTGTCTCTTAAAATGCCAAGTTTTTCTTCTTCTTCTGGGTCTATTTGTAATCGTATCTCCTTTATTGGCATTATTGTAGTTGTCATTATTTATATACTGTACTGTAAAATTATATACCACTATTCATAAAGGAAGATCAGAGTGGTTTACAACAATCACGCATAAAACTGTACAGTAAAATAAAATAGAAATGAAATTATTATGTATAACGCAAATTCTAACTAGGAAAAAAAGCCAGGAGATAAAATGTGAAAAAATATTCTGGCCAGCGATCTGATGATGCCAGCTTACTTATATAACATACATCTTTATAACAGAAGTCAGAGCTTCAGTTATACCCTGATGGTTTCCAGATCTTGTCACCAATTGGCAATTGTCTGCAGCAGACCATAAACTAATTAATTTTAGAACCAATTTAAGAAGCTGGCATTTTCTGGAATGAGGTTGGTCTCTTCCAGAGTTCCATTTCCCCACCACACCTCCCTGAATGAGCTTTTAAACCTGTGGAAAAACTGGCACACCTCCCTGAATGAGCTTTTAAACCTGTGGAAAAACTGGCCCTTTGGTTGGGGGGTGATCAGAAGTGATATCTCTCTCTCTCTCTTTATCGCTCAGAGTTCATGATCCTTCCACCATTTTCATTTTTAGCTTTTAGAACCTTTAGACCCCTCTTTTTTTAACAAGCCACAGAGAGGAAGAATTGACACTGAGGCTTTGAGACAAGGGGCTCTGTTCATTGAACATTTCAGGTGGCATGAAGTCACAATTCATTAGCTTCATAATGACATGCCCTCCGTGACCTGATGCCGGCTATAATGTAATTCCTTTTTTAGGTGATGTGCTTTTGTAAAAATAAAAATAAAAAAAGAAGATCAAACCATTTTCAAGTCCAAATGGCTACAAGTCCCAAAAATCGTACAGTGAACTTTGGCCTGAGGAATCCCTAACTGCCTTGGAAGATTCATGGGCTTCCTAGAAGAAGAAGAGAAGAGGATGGATTTGATATCGATATCCCGCTTTATCACTTCCCTAAGGAGTCTCAAAGCAGCTAACATTCTCCTTTCCCTTCCTCCCCCACAACAAACACTCTGTGAGGTGAGGGGGGCTGAGAGACTTCAGAGAAGTGTGACTAGCCCAAGGTCACCCAGCAGCTGCATGTGGAGGAGCGGGGAATCGAACCCGGTTCACCAGATTACGAGTCCACTGCTCTTAACCACTACACCACACTGGCTCACTAATAGGAATATCTGCCATTTTGCTAGTCTAAGGAAAGCATTCTTATTCTTATTCTTATTCTTATTCTTATTCTTATTCTTATTCTTATTCTTACTATTATTATTATTAAAAACCCTATTAGCTTCCCTGGTGCTTGAATTTTGGAAGGAAGTGCGTGGAGTAGTGGAGGGAATACGTTGTACTCAGTCTTCTTCTCTGGCAATCACTCGTAGCCGAGTAAGATTGCCTTCCATGAACATGATTTTAACAGGGAGTGACTGTGGAGGCCAATTCTGGATCCACACTTCCTTCCACAGTGGGGACATTGGTTTCTAGGTGGAAGTTGATCACAGTGAGGGTTTGCCAAACGTGCCTTCCTCTTAGCATGTTTCTCCCTTTCGTCCTGAGTTTGAGAGTCTTCAAAACCCATGACACCTTCGGTAAAGGCTGTTCTCCAATTGGAGCGCTCAGGGGTCAGCATAGCTGAGCAACTGGCAAGGTCTATGTATCATCATTGGGATCAACGCCAAACATGGACACCCATCGCCTTGCTCCTACACCCCTTTGTGAGGTAAATGCCATAAATGTAAAGGACATGACTTCACCCTAAGAATCATGGGAAATGCAGTCTGTTAAGGGGGCTGGAATTGTAGCTTTTTGAATGGTAAACTGTCATTTCAAGAAACCTCGGGAAGAAGCAATGTGTTTTAAATGTATGCTGCGTATGCTGCCTAAGTTTCGCTGCCATCTTTTAAGTGGGGGACCAGTGACAGGATTTGCTTCCAACTTCATCTCCATCAGGCCCTCCATGTAATTTGGGTCCAGAGGAAGAGGACAAGCAAATAGGGGTGAAACGAACAGAGGCATTCAGGAAGGGATCGCTTTCCCACCTCCTCTTCCTGCCTCAGTCGCAGCAGTGCCGACAGCAGCATCTCTCTAAGTCGCTCTGAGGCCGCTGCCCAGGCAGGAGTGGCGTGGCGTGGCCCTCCTTTTGGGGACGGAGGAGAGCAGGAGTGGGCTGGGTGGCATCTAGTAAAAAGATGCACAGAGCCAGATGGCTGGATCCAGCCCGCCTATCTGCGACAGCATCTGGAAACCCAACCCCCCCCCCAGCAACAACCCCGTTTCGTGGGGTCTGTTGGAGGAAGCAGGGGGCTGGGCTGCGGGGAAAGGCAGGGGGCAATTGTCAGCGGGAGGGGCACCTTCCCTGGGGAGCCATGTTCTGGGGGCAGGAGGGCAGGATTGGCCCCCAAGGCCTGGGGTGTTCTCCTGTAGTAGGACTTGGAATCCAGGAGAAAACTCTTGGAAAAGCCTTGCAAGGGGCTCAGGGAGGAACTCACCAATCCCCATGTCCTTCACTTTGCAGATGTGCTGGGGATCTGCATCCCTTCCATTGTGGTGAGTATTGGATAAAACGAGAGCAGGGAGGGGATCCCTCAGACCTGCCCCCCTCTTGCATTCCAGGACTGCCAGGCAGCTTGGCTCAGGGGGCTCCGAACCCTGAAGTACTCCAAGGAGGAGACAACCAAAGCCATTCTGGTGAGTGATGGGTGGTGTGAGGGACCCCCATGGGGAGGGAGGGGCAGAGAGGGGGCTGGCGTTTGGGGTTGGAGCCGTCCTCTGGAGACTCCTGGAAGGAGCTGACTTTCCTCCTCTGCTCTCTTCCAGGACATCCTCGGCCACTTGGAGTACTTCAGGGATCACCCCCTGAGCCTGGCCCTGGCCTTTGAGGCCCTCCTGCAGTTGAGGTGAGTGGGGTCTTTGGGGTGGGTGCGTCTGCAGGGGGGCAGAACTCCAGGGGGAACTTTGGGTGGGCAAGTCAGGCAGGAGGGAGAAGGGGACAAGGGAGACTTGGAGGAGGCAGTGTCTAACCCCTTCCCTTTCTCTCTCCAGTTTTATGAGACCCCACTTCAGTCCCTCTGTGGTGAGTGCGATCCTCCATAGAACAACAGAGGCAGTTCTGGGGAGCGCAGAGGAGGACAAAGAGGTATGTCCTCTGCTTTAAGTTCTCTTTGCACAGCTCTTTCTTCTTCCCACACTATTACAAAATTTAACCCAGCAGCACTCAACCTCTCTTCTCTCTTTTCCCACAGGAACTGAAGAGGCCATTCCAGAGCCTGCTGGGGGGTCTCTCCTAGAAGCCCCCAATACTAGCACCCTTCTCCAGTTGATTACCGTAAGTATCCTGATAGCACCAGGAGTGGTTTTAGGGTTGCCCCCCTGTCCCTTACCCAACTGACGGTCCCATTTCTTTCATCCCACAGGACCTCAGATATTACGCCCTTCTGGGGAGTGAAGGCCAAAGGAACTTAGCAGCCAGCAGTATATCCCTGCTGCTGGCCCTTTCACGAAGATTCCCGAACCTAAGAGTAAGTATTTTGCCTTCCTGTATTCAGTTCTTCGGTTGCTTCCATCCTTCCTGGGTGGGGCTGCTTCTCTTACACCCATCCAGGGTGGGGTTCATAATGTCAACTGACTCAGATTTGTCTTTCCTCTGCAGAACACAGTGATTCGGCCGGAGCTGGCGTGCTTCAGGAATAATCTGAAAGAAGGTAAGCAAGCCCCACACCTTGGGGATAGTGAACTCCCTTGTCCCTTTTTGCCCAAGACACACCTCCCAGGTCTTCTTGCTGGGAGTCCTGCAGGACCTGCTCCCTGCCTGGCAGGCCTTTCCCACCTGGCCTGGGAGGGCAGCACCCAGACTGACTCCAGCTACAAGAAGCGGAGAGGACTGAACATATTTTCTCTCTTTTTCATTCTTTTCCATCCAGATGACATCATCATCGAGGAGTTATGATTTTCCTCCTTGAAGGAATTGCTGCTCTATTTGGACATCTCAACTGGCCAAAGACTGGCAGAAGAAGAGGCACTGAGAATCAGGAGGGGGACAGATGATTTAAACAGCCATGAAATATGGACTGAGATTGGGCAGAACAAGAAAGAAAGAAAGAAAGAAAGAAAGAAAGAAAGAAAGAAAGAAAGAAAGGAAGGAAGAATCCATGACAGATGGTCATCTAATCTCTGCTTTAAAACCTGCAAGGAAGGAGAGTCCATCACCTTCCAGGGGAGTACATTCCTCTGTCGAACAATGTTCAGTCGGAATCTCCTTAGTTGTATCCTGAAGCCATTGGTTCAAGTCCTATCGTCCAGAGCAGGAGAAAAAAAGCTTGCTGCATCTTCCAAGTGAAAATGGCTCTCTCTGGTGTCACTGGATCAAGCTGATCAATTTTCTTGCATTACTTAAACTAAATAGTTTTTAATGGATTTTGAATAAACATGCAATAAATTGTTACTGTTTTGAATTTCATTGTATTATTGTCTTCCATTGATCTGGACACTTTTCTGTTGTTGCAGCCTAAAACAGCATGAGCATATTTTTTTTTTGCTGCTTCATCACTCTCAGGTTGACTCATGTTAAGCTTGTGGTCCACTAAGACCCCTAGATCCTTTCCCCATGTACTACTAGCAAACCAGGTATCCCTCATCTTATATTGGTGCAGCTGGTTCTTCTTGCCAAAGTGCAGAACCTTAGATTAGTCCCTATTGAATTTCTTTTTGTTTTTGGTTATTTATGATTAAGTTATTAGGAGGAAATGGAATTAGGAGTCATTTTCATCAAAGGAATTAAGGCAATTTATACAGATCAAACTGCAAATCTGATCGTAAATAATGCCATTACAGGAAAAATGTAAGGTATAGAAGGGGACAAGGCAAGGATGCCCCCTATCACTGCTTCAATCTATATCAGCCCTAGAGGTGTTCGTGCAGAGGATAAGAAATAATTCTGACATAAAGGGGATAAGGGTGGGCCAACAGAATTATAAGATAAAAGCCTTTGCGGTGTGGTGTTTTCTGTAGAAGAACCATTGACAAGTGTGCCTAAGTTATTACCATTTTCAGAGTTGGTTACATCATTGGCAACTACATGAAATATACAAAGAAGATAACAAGAAAGGATTATGCTATACGACATCCAGATTCCAAAAGGAAGTCGTAGAAGGGAAGGTGAAGCTGCTGAAAGGTGCATATAGTATTCTATTAGAATGGGAAACAAAAGATGAAGAGGTGAAATCAGTAATGATTAAATGGGCACAGGATATAGGTCACAATATAATGTTTGAAGACTGGGAAAGATTATGGAAACTGATTTAAAATTTACAGATTGCTCTCTGTTGAAAGAAAATTATATGAAAATGATGTATAGATGATATACAACACCAGTACAGATAGGAAGAATGTATAAAACTGGTTCAAACATGTGTTGGAAATGTAAGGAAAAAGAAGGGACTTTTTACCACATGTGGTGGGATTGCAGTAAGTTTAGAAAATTTTGGGAAATGATATATAATGAGTTGAAGAAAATGTTCCAATTAACATTTGTCAAAGAACTTGAAGCATTTTTGTTAGGGATTTTAGGGAAAGACCTGCCAAGGAAATTTAAGAATATCTCTATTTATGTGACAACGGCGGCAAGAGTCTTAATAGCACAAGGATGGAAGAATGAATAAACCCCGACTGTAGAACTATGGCAAGAGAAACTGATGGACTATGCGGAATTGGTGAAATTGACATACAAACTACGTGATAAGGACAACTGTGACTTTAAAGAAGAATGGGAACCTTTTACAAAGTATTTAAAGAAACAACAAAATGAACTGAACTCCTTGGCAGGTTTTGAATAAACATTCACAAATTTATTATTAATAACATATAGACAAATAGGTTAAGGATTTTTACAATTTTATAATATGCAGAAAATTATAAGTATGGAAAAACTAGAGAGAGGAGCTGAGGGAAGTCTGGGGGGGGTGGGTTTCTATTTTGGGGAAGGGGAAGGGAAAAAATGGAGGGGGGAAATGAGGATGATATGTTTTATTGATAAAATGTTAAGTTATAATTCCTAATAAAAAATCTTATAAAAAAAGTGTACCTAAGTTATTGGACGAAATAAGGAAATATGGAGAAGTTGCAGATCTTAAAACAACTAAAACTAAGGTTTTGGTGAAAAATATGGATGCACAGGCAAAAAAAGATTGGCAGATGGCCAGTGGGCTGACAACTGAGAAAAAGATGAAGTATCTGGAAATATGGTTAACAGCGAAAAACTCCAATATATTTCAAGGCAATTATGTAAAGACATGAAAAGATATTAAAAAAAACCCTTGAGTTGTGGGGAAGAATGAAACTCTCTCTAATGGGAAGAATTTTGGTTATAAAAATGAATATATTTTGCCCAAAATTCTATTTTTATTTCAAACCACTCCAATAGTAGGCAGAACAAGATGCTTCAAAGAATGGCAAAAATATGTTTATAGGTTTAATAAATAATAATAATAATAATAACTTTTTATTTATACCTTGCCCTCCCCAGCCAAAACCAGGCTCAGAGTGGCCTTGTTTGGCAAGGGATTAAACTGAGAATTAAATATAAAATTTTAATAGATATAAAATAAAGAGGTAGATTTTCGTTGCCAGACATACAGTTGTATGATGTGGCGGCTTGTCTCCCCTTCTCCCCCAAACTGTCCTGCAGTGAATCAGGCTAGTTTAGAGAGGAGGGTGGGAATTCTTCATGAACAAAATGTGCAGACTGTAAGTAGGACTCCTTTGCTTTCTCTTGGTCTCCTGGGGGTGCGGGGTGAGTCCTGGGGTCCCCTGCACAGCCATGGCTCTCTGGACATTGACCCGGCCAGTCTTCTCCAGAGAGCTCAGCTCCTCCACACTCTCCCCCTGCCTCCCCCTTTTCTCTCCCCTCCCATCATTTACATTTAATAGGACAATCCTAGCCCACTTTCCTCCCAGGAGCTCAAGGTGGCCTTCATGGTTCTCCCTGCCACCAATTGTTATCTTCACAGCAGCCCTGCAAAGTAGGCTAGGCCGGCCCAAGGTCCACCAGGGAGCTTCATGGCTGACGGGGGATTCGAACCCTGCTCTCCCAGGTCCTCCTAGTCCAGCCCTCCAACCACTACACCTCTGCCTGGCTCCCTTTTGCATCTCTCCATCTGCCCTATGACATCAGCCTTCTCCCCCTTCCTGGGGGTCTCTCTGGCTTGTTCTGCTCCTCTTCTGGGACACCTTGATGCTTGTGGGACCCTCCTAGGGGTCTCCTCCCTCACCAAAGAAGGGCAGGGCTGTCCTAAGAAGATGAGGCAGAGCAGCCCTGTAACAGCTGGCAATGCTTGTCTTTCCTTTGGGCTGGAGCTCTTGAACCCATAGCACTTGGGGCCTCCTTTCTCTCTCTGCCAGTCCTTTGTGCTCTGGGCTGCCTCTTTCCAGCTCTGGCAATGCCCTTTCAGGTCACAGAACTACAGAGAGATGGAAGGAATTGGGTCAGACGCCCCTCTTCAGACACAAACACCCCCCAATAATCGGGGTTGCTGGCTTCTGAGTCGCTCTGTCTGATTGTCTCTTCTAGGTTCAGATATTTAAGACGGTTTTAAGTTTGGTAATAAATGCCATCAAATGCCAACAGTGCCCTTCAGCTCTCTATATTAGACAAACAGGCCAAACCCTATGTCAAAGGATAAATGGACATAAATCTGATATCAGGAATCACAAGACAGAGAAACCAGTAGGAGAACACTTCACTCTCCCAGCACATTCTATACAAGATCTCAAAGTAACTGTCTTATTACAAAAGAATTTCAGAAATAGACTGAAAGGAGAAGTTGCTGAATTGCAACTTATTACCAAACTTAAAACCATGGAGAGACCTGGTCTGAACAGAGACATTGGATTCTTATCTCATTCTACATGATATAGCTATTTTTAGCCATCTCACCCCTTGCTTTTTTCTGTAAGACCAATTTCAGTCATTAGCGGTCGTCAACAGGTTTACCACACCTATCAGCCAATCACCCATTCCCACCACCCTTCTGAGTACCCCCCCCCCCACTATATATAAGGGTCTGGTGGCTTCTGTTTCAGTGTATCTGAAGAAGTGTGCATACACACAAAAGCTCATACCAACTTAGTTGGTCTCTAAGGTGCTACTGGAAGGAATTTTTTTTATTTTGTTTCTACTACAGCAGACCAACACGGCTACCTACCTGTAATTAGTAATGTGTATTCTATGATGTAACAAAATCCAAATCAAGGTATGTTTTGGAACATAGCGATCTTTAGTCAAGACTATGTCCTTTGATACATCAGCATAAATGCATATTCAGCCATGAAGCTCAACATATGATCTTGTGACGGTTAAAAAATAATGAATTATGTCATGCTAGCTTACAGGGTCATTGTGAGTGATATATTGTGGCTGCTGGGTGCTTGAGGATTAGTTATGGGGTTTATGGATGTAGTGCATGAAGTGTTAGGGGATGGGTAGTACTTCTGGTGAGGCCACATCACGCTCCTTTGGGGGTATTTTGTCCACCTTTGGTCTCCAACCTATACTTAGTTCTCACCTGTGTCTCCTAAAAGCTGTTAGAATGTGACAGTGACCACACTCCAAGAAACGGCTTTGATTGGCCGGCTAGATCAGGTTAGGATAACCAATTGGTCTCAAATCCTGGGTAAGTGTCAGGGGCTGGGCAGACAAGGAGGAGTGGTGGACACCGCTTCCCCATCCTGACCCTTTGAGGGAGGAGGAAGAGGAAGACAGTATGGATTTACAACAGTGGTTTGCAGGAGGTCACAGCTCAGAGGCGGCGGCGGGGGGGGGGAGTTGGGTAATAATGGGAGAGGAGGAGCAGACAGAGCCAGAGCAGCAGCTGGCTGACACGTTGTTACTAGAAAGCATTCCAGACCCACCATCTCCCAGAATCTGGCGAGCCTTAAAACTAGGAGAGCAAAAAGCTCAAAGACAGAAGATACTTAGTAGCACCTGTAGAGAAGTTGATGATGATGGCAAATGAGGAAGTGGGAGAGAAGGGGGGTGGAGATTCACTCAGAATAACACCATTATCCAAGAGGCTGGGTTCTATAGCCTGTCTCTGAAATGGAAAGGATTGTAAGAACACTTTTCCTTGTCTTTATAATTTCCAGGGCGACCAGCTGAGAGCTGCTGACAGCACCCTGACAGAAAGTTAGGGACTTCCCCTGCATGTGAAGACAGGCTTTGGCAGATTGAGTGGGTGAGACCAATAGTGGGTCCAACAGTCGAGAAGGTGGTTTCTGTACGTGTTGTAGAAGGAAGTGAGGGGGTTGGTCACCCTAGGAAGGTAGTGTATGGTTACCAGATGTTTGTCAATGAATCCGGGGAGACCTTTTTTTTTTTTTTTTTTTTTTTTTTTGAAGTTGAGTAGCAACAGGGAATCAGTAGTGGGGATGGTGAGGCAAAAGACCCTGGGCCCAAGCACATATGCATATTGTATAAAGGTGCAAAGCCCTTCTTTTGCACCCTGTGAAACATAAATGCACAGAGTTTTTTTTAAAATTGGGCAATGGCGCGCCATGCGCCTGTAACTCCTGAGCCTTCCCTGACCCCCTTCCCCCTTTGTTTTGACAGATGAGGGTAGGCTCGGGAGTCACGGGTGGGTGGCTGTTGCCCAGGAGGGGCCAGTTGGCTCTGGCTGGCTTGAGGGGCTGCTCGCTGCCGTGGTGCAGGAAAAATGGTGGATGCCATGGCAGCAAGCAGCGAGCAGCTCCTGAAGCCAGCCAGAGCCAACTGTGCTAACAGGCTGGCTCTGGGCTGCTAAGGATGCCGCTGCCACATTTCTTGGGGACAGATTTGCAAATCTGGGGTTATTCCAGGGACGGACTTTGTCCAGGGACAGATTTGCAAATCCGGGGACTGTCCCTGGAAACCAGGGACGTCTGGTAACCCTAAGGTAACGTATCTAGGAGAAGGAAAACTCTGATTCTCAACCTCTGCTGCCCTGCAGGAAGATGTTAACCCTGAGCAAACAAGTGTTGTAACAACTTGGAAGCATCCTGGACTCATGTATGTGAATCATCTAAACGAGTATAAGAGCCCTGCTGGATCTGACCAATGGCTCACCTGGTCCAGCATCCTTTTTTCATGGTGACCAACCAACCAGATGTCTATGGGAAACTCATAAGCAGGACCTGAATGCATATCAGAACCACAATCAAATCACAACACTAATCTCCGTAGATTCCCCCAAAACAGAAAGTATTTCAATAAAACATGGATAACCTCCAAGCTTCATGTGGTCTCAGATACTTGGATAACCATGCGGTATTTCTGAAGCAGTGTAACAAAAACAACAGCATCTTAAACAGCCCCAGATGGAAGTGCTATGAAGAGATTTTCATTAAGAAGAATAAAATTTGTAGTTGCGTGAGCCAGAGTAATGACACCATCATCTGTAAAAGACACAGTGCAACTTCACCTTTAATTAACTTAAAAGATGAAGTACAAATCCACTTTTAATTAACTTAACTTTGCCAGAGGTATTTAGCCTACTGACAGGGTTTTTGTGATTAAGTGCTATAACTGGAACAGTCACCCCCACCCCCATCTTCTTCATGTGCCCCATTTTTCCTAGTACTGAATGTGGCAATTTGCAAAGCACACTGTTGTGACGTGGGGTTTGTGATTTCAGCTCTCCTGATATAACATGCTGGAGACAGTCTCTAGTAACACTTCTTTATTAAAGCAACAAGACTCCAGACTGGGGAGAGGAAAGCTACATTTATAGGGACAGGGAACTAGCAAGAAAGGATACATTTTGGAGGGAACAATATCACGCAATCACAGTCCTGCCTTTTGGAGGGAACCAATAAGACAGAGGATCCAAATACAGCGGCTTAAATGAACCAATAGTAGCTGTACCCTCTGGAACCAAAAGGCAGTTACTTTACCCTAATGCAAATACAGACAATAATAATACAGATATAAAATCCTTTGACTCAATACACAACACCCCTTCCCCCCTAGTGAGCACAGCAGATGTAATCTCTCAGGTACTGTGGGGGCCTACAACTTCTACTTGATCTCCTGACAACAGGTGTTGCAGGTTCTGGATTGGGTGTTACCTGTGGTAGAGGGGCTGCTCTAGGGGTTTCGTCAGGAACAGATGGAGTCCCCGACATCTCAGGGTCCCCTATCTGTACCTCGTCATCGTGAGGACTAGCAGACCCTGGTTCATTTGTTAAAGCCCCTGGTGATTGCACCTCTGGGCCATTTTCACTCTGGTCTTGCAGCTCTGCGTCGTTAGCCAGGGATGAATTACCTGGCTCCTCCCTGCTGAGCGCCCGGCGCCTCAGCTGATCTATATGTCTCTTCCACACTTGCCCATTTTCCAAGGTCACATAATAGGACACAGGTCCACTAGCCCGGGTGACCACACCAGCCACCCACCGCGAACCTCGTGAATAGTTCCTCACCCAGACCAGATCTTCAGGGGCGAGATACCTTGTTGTGTCAGTCTCAGCCTGGGGGGTTGCTCTTGAATTATGGTTTGGCATTTTATCCGGGTGGACATAATCCAGCACCGTTACCAGTCTCCTACCCAAGAGCAGCTCAGCTGGCGACTTGCCCGTTGCGGTACACGGCGCCGCATGCTGCAAAAATAACATTCGCGCGATGCGAGCTGACCAGTTACCCTCCATTAAGCGCGCAATGGATTCTTTGGCTGTTCTTACCATGCGCTCAGCCTGCCCATTGGAGGATGGGTGAAAGGGCGCGGATGTGACCCCTCTTATGAAGTTATCAGCCAAGAATGCCCTGAATTCTTGGGATACAAAAGCTGCCCCATTATCTGATACAATGGTCTCAGGTAACCCGTGGGTTGCAAACAGCTGCCTCAACACCTTGATGACGGCAGCTGATGCCATGCTAGGGACCATCGCCACTTCTAACCATTTGGAATATGCATCAACGATAACCAAAAAGACCTTTCCTTGGAATGGCCCAGCAAAATCTAAGTGCAGCCGGCTCCAGGGAGATCTGGACTGCTCCCACCAGTGGACTGGTGCTCTGGCCACTTCTGGCCGCACCTCTTGGCATGCCTTGCATGTTCGTACCCATTGTTCTATGTTCTGGTCCATTCCAGGCCACCACACATAACATCGGGCTAGCGACTTCATCCTGACCATTCCCGGGTGTCCCATGTGAAGCGTCTCAAGAACCC